>NW_027529427.1:3080218-3159468 GCF_008692635.1 Crocuta crocuta | reverse complement strand
AGCTGGTGGGCCGGGGGGGAGGGGGGGGGTAATGCCTGGGTGGCTCAGTCGGTTAAGTGTCCGACTTCGGCTCAGATCATGATGTCACTCACAGTTTGGGGGTTCGAGCCCCATATCAGGCTCTGTGCTGTCAGTAAGAAGTATGCTTAGGATTCTGTCTCTCAATCTCTCTGCCCCACCCCTGCTCACTCTCTCTCTCTCTCAAAATAAATATATAAACTTTAAAAAAAAAAACAGTCAGATTAGGGGCGCCTGGGTGGCTGTCATTTAAGCATCCAACTCAGGTTTTGGCTCAGGTTGTGATCTCACCGTTTGTGAGTCCAGGCCCCACGTCAGGCTCTGCGTCGACAGTGTGGAGCCTGCTTGGGATTCTCTCTCTCCCTCTCTCTCTGCCCCTCCTCTGCTTGTGCACTCTCTCTCCCTCTCGCTCTCTCTCTCTCTAAAATAAATAAGAAACATTAAAATATTTTTGCTCAGATTATGATGTGAAGCCATTAGTTTATCCCCATCTTCTAATAAAACCTCAATTTTTTTTCAAAACAAGCACACAAAGAAAACAACTACCTCTAATATTAATTCAATTAACTTTGTCAGTAAAGAATGAAAGGAAATGAAAACAAGTCAGAAAAATGGGCAAAAGCCCCATTATTGGTGAGAAGCTTCTAAAACCACCTGCAAAATTTATTACAAACACAGTGTTTGCAGAGAAAGCTGAGCAAGATGGCAGCACCATGCCTTCGTCGGATGACTGTCGGAGATCACATAAAACCCATGCACGGTGGTGGGAAGATGCTGGTGTGCTGGCCACCCTGCAACTGACGTCGGCAGCATGGGAATCAGGTCCCAGTGAGTGTGCTCCACTGACAGACATGCCCGCAGCTTCGTGTTCCACTGACGCCCAAGCCCCTGAGGTTTCAACTGACTTATGGTGTATTTTCTGAAGCAGGAAGCACAGAGACCAGCATTGAGAAGACACAATTCTGTGTGCCACAAAGACGTTACCGCTCACGTAAAAGCAGGAATCCCCTTTGAAAATCATTCCCCAGCTTCATTCATAAAGGCTGGCTGGTATTCATCAATCCATGCTCTGGTCTTGATTTTGTGTTGAAGGTAACAGTGGAAGCCATTCACATCCAGCCTCTTACCATCGGCTGTGCCAGTGTGCTGAGCAGAGGAACAGGTAGCAAACCGGAAGACTGCTCTCCCCACTGAAGTATACGGACTACTGACGGTGCTCACAGGACAGTGGAGAAGATAAAGAGACACTTTATGGTGTTCAGAACACAAATGAAGACTATCTCTAGGATTCTGAATGGTGGGCCCACAACACATTCAGTAATTCACATACACAGAACCTACTCTCCACTTCAGGGATAAAAGCTTATGATTGAAAAAAGGAGGAGAAGGAAGAAGAAATGAAGATTTTGCATGAAGACTAAACCACGCTACGGAAGTCTTGGAGGATCCAGAGTTTGCAAACACCTGAAGATAAGAGCCATGGCCGTGATGCGTATTTACTGAGTGCATATCATGTGCCAGGACTGAGCCAGATGGTCATGTGTTTTAGTGCATAGAAGATATACAGCCATGCTGTTAAGCAGGGACTATCACCATCTCTCTCTTACAGTTGAGGAAATCAAGGCAGGAAAAATTTAAGTAATTTGTCCAAAGTTACACAGATAGTGTGACAAAAAGGTATTCAGATCAAAGCAGTTGATGTGCCACTGATGATTTCCTTGGCCATGGAGGCAGACATAACATGCTACTGGGCAGAGTTAAAAGCCACCTCCAAGGGCTGTAGCAGAGCACAGAGACATGCTTTTCAGACTACAGTCAAATCAAAGGATGGATAAGGAATCTATGAGGCAGTCCTAAGATGAAACACTCAACCTTCTGGCCTCCAAGGCTGACATAGTTCTGACCAAACACTGGAAGTGGCTTTCAGCAAGGAATCTCTTCTATTTCCATGTCTGTCTGTGGTTACACTATCCAAGATTACTAGACAGAGTCATCAATCACTTCCTGCTACTTCTAACTGTAATTTCAGCTTTTCTAACTTAGTGAAAATGAAGGGTAAGAAAGGAAACCATCTGGGAAGCTGACCTACAGCCACAGTACTCCATCATGGCCCCGGAAAAGATGTTTGTGGTGAAAGACGGCAAACAGTGCCATCCTTCTCACTGAGATGAAATCATGACTATTACTGATTTTAATATATGATGTTCTGTCTTTATTTTTAAATCGTGATGAATTTTTTTTTGAGAGAGGGAGTGTGCGCACACAAGCAGGGGAGGGAGCAGAGAGAGAGACTCCTAAGCAGGCTCCATACTCAGTATGGAGCCCAGTGTGGGGGCTCAATCCCACAACCCTGGGATCATGACTTGAGCCAAAATCAAGAGTCAGACACTCAACCGACTGAGCCACCCAGGTGCCCCTCTGATGAATGCTTTTTTTGAAAGTTTATATAGAATTGGTAGTGAAGTGTGCACTGAAGGTCCGTTAAGTGGCTACAGATGTTCAAAGTTTCAGGAAGGGTTGAGAAGGCAAGGGTCAAATCTCATGGCCCTGGTAGCAGACTGATAGCTGTCCCCTGAAAGCCATGACCATCTCCTTCATCTACTTTAAAACTAAGTGTATGGTCATCCAGAATCAAGCCTGTATCTCCCCTGCGGTTAGATGTAACCATAACACTAATCATGAAGCAGCTTCTGGCCACCCTCTTCAAGGATGCGCAGGTCCATCATCCTCCCTACCCGTGACCTGCTGCCTGGAATATGGAGACAAGTATCTCAGACCTTGAGGTCAAAGTCAAGGCCAGAAACAGCAAAGCAACAAGAGAAAATTTGGGTCCTAACCTTGCTGAGTGTCTAACAGCCCTGTGCTGTCCCCAAGATTCTTATGTGAAAGGTAAAACTGTTGAGCCCTTGTGATTTTAGAGGGTCTATTAATTGTAGCCCAACCTTTTTGCTCATTGCCTCCATCAAAGCATACTCTTCATTCTCCTCAACTGGAACTTGTTTTAAATGAAGATAAAAGCTAGAATTCAATCATGTGGTGCTAATATCCAGTCATGTCCCTTTCAACCCAGGCAATATTGTTACCCTCTCCTAAAAAAGAAAATCACAGGAGCTAATGTAAAATATTAGCTCACGTGACTGGCTACGTCTCCTGAAGAAAAACAAATACTTGAAAACTCCTGAGCAGAACCATCCCCAAATGCAGAAGCTCTCTTTATTAACCCAGGAATCTAAAATTGGAGATAAATATAGATTGAGCTTTAGAACAAATGATTTCCTTCTTCTCCAGGCTCAACTGACTTCCATTCTTCCCTGTATTTGGATTCTTTCAAGCACAGCAAGAGAGTGGAAAGAGCTTGGGCTTCAGATAAAAACAGATTAAAACTGGAATCCTGGATTTTATAGCTGGAGGACGTTGGACAAGGCACTGAACCAAATGAGCCTCAGTTTCTTTACCTGAATAAGGATGAGAAATGCAGGTCGGTTGTGAGGACTGAAAACAAAGTGTGTAAAGTCCCTGCCCCAGGGCCTGGAATGTATGCCATCCAAGAGGTATCAGACATACCACAGTGATTCCCACCACCCAACTGAAAGGACAGCTTCCTGACCACAGGGACAGCATCTGATGCTTCTTTTGTGCTCCTCAAACACCTCCCATGGGGCTGGACACACAGGAGATCTTCTCTGAATCCCTGCAGTCAAGAGAAAAATTCAGGGAAAACCAGTTCCTGTTCTGTTAAAATTGTGACTAAGTAATTCTTGTTTACTGCCCTTGAACTTTTAAAATTATCTATAGGATTTTCAAAATGTACCATGTGTCCTAATGGAATTCACAGGTTGAAAATAGAGCACATCTCCAGACTTTGAAGACAAGGTCAGAAAACATGACTTCCTGAAACCAAACAAAATTCAACACAAACAGTATATAAGAGCTTGCCTACCAGAGCATATAACCCATCTCTAGAAGAGATTTTATAAACACATAATCAGTGTGACCGGAGAGGCTCCCAAATCACATCAGGAAACCAAAATTCAAGTTCATGTAAAACAAAACTGCTACATGTAACTTGGTTCTGGTCATGAGACAAAGAAGAACCAGTGCCCGAAGACTTTTCTGAGCAAGCACAAGCACATCCATCTTGGGGACGCAGCTATCCTAGAGGCAAGAAACATGAACAGAGCCATAAAATCTCTCCAGCTCAGCTGCAACATTTCACAAACTGTGCCACTTTTTTCACTATGGTTATGTTTTCATAAAACCCTACAAATTCTGTTTCTCCAGCTCCTGAGTGTCAGGGGAAAGGTACCCAAGAAGAGGATGCAAGTACTCTGGTCAAAGAAAATGAATAGCATATATAAGGCTCAGTACCATCTGCACTTTCAGGCATCCACTGGGGGCTTTGGAAGGTATCCCCATGGTTAAGGGGGCCTCCTGTACTCCTCAGTCATAACCTGACTTTTGGTTTTCTCAGTCTCTTTTAAGTTGTGCTGTCAGTTGGTTTCCTAGATCTGTTCACCACTAACTATATCAGTGGAGCACAGAGTTCACAAAGCAAAGCCAGGTCCCCATCTCTAACCAGTGCCTTGCTTAATCAGCCAGTCTCCCAACCTCTCCCGCCTCCCTTCCTCTCTAAAGTCACCACAACAGCAGGCCCAATCAAGGCACCAGCACCATTGCCCAGTCCCTGGACTCCAGCCACGCAGCCCTTCCCATTGGTTCCCAACTACTCCAGACAGTATCCCAATTCAGAGCCTTCTTGTATGCTGTTTCCTCCCCTGCAAAGTCCTCCCCACCCTCAGACCCAGCCAACTCCTAACTGGTTCTCAACTAAACATTCCTTCCTCCAGGAAGCCTTATCTGAACCCTGGATTATGCCTGGTCCTCCCTCTTGTCTGCATGGCTCCCGTCCTTGTCCTATATAGCAATGGCCAATATTGCAATCACAGTGAGTAGGTGTTTAATGCTTGTCTTCCTGGCAGACCTCAAGCTCTATGAGGACAAAGAATGTGTCTATCTTGTTGACTGCTTTATCCTCAGCATACAGTAAACGCTCACTAAATATCTACTGTAACTTCAACATGCATACATACCTAGTTCTGCTTAGATCCTGTGATTAAGTTCTTTTAAAAAAAAAGTTTACTTATTTATTTTGAGAGAGAGAGAGAAAGAGAGAATGAGGCAGAGAGAGATTGAGAGAGAGAGAATCCCATGCAGGCTCCACACTCCCAGCACAGAGCCTTGATAAGGGGCTTGATCCCACAAACCATGGAATCATGACCTAAGCTGAAATCAAGAGTTGGATGCTTAAATTACTGAGCCACCCCGGGGCTCATCCTGTGATTAATTTCTAAAAATTGGCTACTACAGCCCAGAAAGTAATTGGTAACCTTTGGCCAACCACATTTAAATCTGGTTCTATTCTAAGAGAATAATTCAATTACTGTTAGCTGTAATTTCTGAACCGTTTTCTCATGTTAACAACCAAAGTTATTCAAGATTCCACCTGACCAGAAACCTTACGAAGACCTTGCAGGGGAACCTCTCCATTCCTTTTTAAAAAAAAATTTTTTTAATGTTTTATTTATTTCTGAGAGAGAGAGACAGCATGAACAGGGAAGGGTCAGAGAGAGAGGGAGACACAGAATCCGAAACAGGCTCCAGGCTCTGAGCTACCTGTCATCACAAAGCCCGACACAAGGCTCGAACCCACGAACTGTGAGATCATGACCTGAGCTGAAGTTGGACACTTAACTGACTGAGCCACCCAGGTGCCCCAGGACCTCTCCATTCCTATCAGTAGCCCCTGGCCCTCACTCCATTTGCAGACCACTTCTCCCTCTTCTGGAGGTCTAAACCATCTGCATACATTCATTCTGTTGCTCACAAAACACAATCTGAACTGAGCCATGACTGTATATACCCAGAACCTCTTTGCCTGATACCCTTAAAGGGTACTGTAGCATTAAGAAGAATAATCAGGGATAACTTGGAAAACAAAAGGAACATCATATGTAAAAGTCTTTGGTACTTTCACTTGCCAAGCATCAGACTTCCATTGTACCATTCAATATCCTCATGCTGACAGCTCAAAGCAGAGCCAGCTGATGGCAATGGTGAATTTCAGAAGAATGCACTGATTTGGCCAAAGCACTCTGGAGATAAAGAGGCCTCCAAAGATAGCTAATGTATCTTTCTCAAATAACAAACGAAGACCTAGAACTCTGGAGGCTCAATTGCTTGGACATGGACATACAGCCAGTTAGTAGCAGAGCCAGGAATGACATCCAGGTCTACTGACACCAAGGCTCCATCCCACAGTCCCTGTGTAGGATGGCACCACATACCCCCAAGAGCTCTGATGCATCTGAGAGCAATCCTGCAGCCTCTCCCTTCACAAGAGATCGATAAATGCAGGATGGAGAAACAGCACCATTAGAGGAGGGAACCGCACCCCCAGCCACCTCTCTCCAGTATTCCAGCCACTGCTCAAGGCCCTTGGCAGGAACCAGAGGCTGAGAGCTCCTGGTGAGATTATCTATATTGTTTATGTCTTGCTGTTGTTATCCAAAGATTGCATGTGGCTTTGCAAGACCATGTCCTCCCTCTAGAGAAACAAGAATGAATGGGAGGCAGCCCCAGCCAAACACTGGAAACTGATACTCCACAAGCCTCCTTCCCACACAGTCCTGCCAAGCCACCTCAACACTGACCCCAGACGCCTGAGTGTACTCTGGTCCCGGGCCCTGCTGCGAGCCGAGAACATCAGCTGCAGCACATTGTGGCCCAGGAATGGGGCTGCCAGAGGAAGGGTGGGGAGATGAGCATGGAGACAATGGAGAGGGACAAAGCAGGGACAGACTTGTCTAAGATCTCACCAACCTAGGCCATCTTGGATCAGCAGGGACCACAGGCATATGGTCCCACAGTGAGGGTAAGAGACGCCCTCTGTGACTCCCAGGTTCTCAGATCACCACAGTTGATGTATATACAGCTAGAGGAGTCCCACCAGGTGGTGCCAAGATCGTGTCTGGGGTGGCCATCAGCACAGACTAAAGAAGAGTGTTGAGAAGTGGCCCTGAGACTTTTGAAATGAGAGCAGGAAATGAGGGAGTCCTCACAACTGCTCCATCTAAGGAATACCATGGTCTACCTTTGTCACTGCTAAGACCAAAGTCTTCACTTCCCTTCAGCCATCCGGAACTTCCAACCTATGGTCAGGGAGTGGGCTCTGCCGGACTTCCTGGAGACCCAGGGAATTGGAATGAAGCACAGGTAAGAATGTCCTCACTGGAGGAAGAGAGATGAAACTTCCCTTTCTGAGAGGCCCTGGATGAGAGCAAGAGAACCTCTCTTGAACCCTAGCCTCTCCAGACCAAGGTGGGGATGAGGCAGTGATCAGCAAAGGCAAAGGGCAAGACTGAACGTCCACTGCACCCTGTCCTGGAAACCCAAAATATATCCACAGCATGTTCCCTCTTACAGGAAAGACTTCGCCTAGTCCCCAACCAAAGACTTAGGACAACCTAGCCAGGGTTCTATAGAAATGAAAATTCAGCCAATCTTGTCCTTTAATTAAACCATCCATCATCAAAGTTCCTGGAAGAAGAGACACTCTATGCCAGAAGGATCTCTAGGGTCAGCTACCAAAATGGACAGGTGCCCAGAAGCAATTATCTCTGGACCCACAACACAGTGTCTACTGTGTATCACCTATTACTGCACTCCAGAAAGGAGCCCCCCAGAAAAACTTTTGCTCAAAGCCCAGATAAAGATGAAGCAGTGAGAGGGAACCTAGGAGAGCCGAGGAGTCAGACCCTCGTACGCACCAAGGGCTGAGAGACCCTGTTCCCCCACCTAATCCCTGAGCAGAGGCCCCCAAGAGCAGCTCAGCACCCTGGAAGGAATACCATGTGAACAGAGTAGGAATAAGTGTTCTCTGGGCCTCATTCTACTTCAAAAGTCCTGCAGAAGAAGTAAGGAGAAATCAACACACATGACATGGCGTGGGAAGGCTGTGGGTACTTGAGCCTGAGGACCCAGCTCTGTCATTTACCAGCTGCACCATTTATGACAAGTCACCAGAGCTCTTTTTCTTTTAAATGTATTTATTTATTTTGAGAGAGAGAGAGAGAGAGCGAGCATGCACACACATGATGTAGGCGCAGAGAGAGAGGGAGAGAGAGAATCCCAAGCAGGCTTCACACTAATGAGGAGCCAGACGTGGAGCTCGATCTCACGAACCATAAGATCATGACCTGAACTGAAACTGAGTCAGATGCTTAACCGACTGAGCCACCCGGGGACCCCATCACCAAAGCTCTTGAAACTCAGAGACAATGTTAAAATAATTATAAAAATTAATAATACTACCTGGAAGAGAAAAGGATGAACTGTACAAAGAAACACATAGAATCTTCTGTGGAGTAGATAGGTTCATTACCTTGATTCTGATAATGGCCTCACAGGTGTGTACACACATCAGAACTCAACAGATTTGCTGCTTTAAATATCTGCAGTTTATCACAGGTCAGTTGCAAAGCATAAAGTAAGAAGCTAAACAGAACCCATAAGCCAGGGACCAAATTTCTACAAAAACAGAGGACAAAAATCCATAAGCCCTTAAGATGCTGGCAGAAAGGTCAGGGGCCCTTCCAAAACTAAGGAAAGCTGTCAGGGTTTGGGGTGGGGGCTGATGACCAGGTTTCAGGGACACAGGCCCAGCCCCAGACAGAGGGAAAGAGGTCACAGATAAACCATGAGGTAAGACCAGAGGAAAATGCTGCCCTTTCCTATTTGTCACACTGAAAGTATTTTGGACAGTCGACATCCCTCAAGTAGAATCAGATGCTACAGAAGGCTAGCTCTCAGTGGTGTGTGGGCTTCCTGCTTGCCCCCGGCAGGACACTGCAAACATTTCAATGTCCAGAAGAAGGAGGGCAGATGCAGAGAGGTGGGCAACAGGGTGCACGGCTGGGTGGCTGAAACATACCCAGACCGGGGATGATCATTAGGTCATGGGTGGGCTGGGACCGTCCCAGTTTATTCCTCTTGCCTCATCAGCCCATCCCGTACAGCACTGTAGTATTATTAAAAATGCTCCAGATCAGACAGTACATCCTAGGGTCACCCTGAGGATCAGCAATGAGCACCACTAAATTCAACAGCCATCAGACCTTTGAGCAGCAGTGCCGAGGATCTCCTTCCTGCCCTTCCTTCCTCTGGCCCCTGTGACAAATGTCCCACTCAGAGAGATGCATTTCCAGGCATTTAAAAGCCTGTTGTATTACCTCTAAAAGTACCTTATCGTTAATATCCCTCCTAACTCAAAACTTATGTGATTCTTTGATTTTGATTCTTTTCTTCCCCCCTGAAGACACTTCTATAAAACCTTCAGGCTATCATTAATTAACTCCTCTCCCTCCCAAAGATGTGCCCTTGCCTTCTCTTAGTAGTGACTCACCTCTCCCCTAAGGAATAGCTCCACTATTTTCTATGGTTCAATCATCTCAACATATTTCAACTCAACAAGCATTTACTGGACAACAACCGCGTGCTCAGCAATGTGCTAAGAATTAGGGCATACAGAAGAAATATAAGCCATCATGCCATCACATGCTTTCAGACTCTTTGGAAACCAAATGAATGCTATCTAACACATGAAACAGATGAATATTATAACTAGGAGGGTAATTAATGTCCAAACAGACAGGACAACTAGTGAATGCTGCCTCCCTTTCACTCATCAGTAACTGCCAGATTTTTGCTCTGAAAGAAATTCCCCTCCTGGATCCCAGCCTATGGTTTCATCGACCTGACCCTATCACCAACTCCAGGGATGAGCCCGATTAGGCGGAGCCAATCAGCATATCCCTCCCCTAGGCCAAAACTATTGGTTCTGGACTATGTTGGGAATGCAGTCAGAACCAATACTATGTGAGGAGATGCTGGCCAGGAGTTCTGAAGAAAGCAGCTTTCCCTTTCTGCCACAAAACTCTGGGGAGAACAGTGGAAGTCGATTTGCTCCATAAAGGGAAGACCTGGGTCAGCCAAGGGGCCACTGAGTAAACAGAAGACGAAGTATTATCTGTAGAAGGTTAAGCAGAGAGATGGAGAAATAGGGAGTCCCTGGGGACATCAATGGAGCTGCTGGATCAAGCTTCACCAAATTCACTTATGAGCTTTCTGATTACAAGAGCTCATAAATTCCCTCTGTCATTTAAGCCAGTTGGAGTTGGGTTTTCTGTCAGTGCAACCAAGAGTTCTCACTGATGTGAGAAATCAGTAGAAAACTCACGTCTGGGCCAGAAAGGATGCCCTGGAGAATAGGAACTAGAGTTGTACTGTGAACACGATATGATGCAATTTGCCCATGCAAAGTGTTCTGGGCAGCACAGAAGAGAAGAGATAGGCAGACAAAGGTACAAGGAGGAATGTGTGCAGCATGTGGAGACCAGCCTGCCTTCAGTGGGGTAGAAGCTAGGGAGCCAGAGGGCTGAGATGCGGGCTGTGCTGGCCACACTGCTCACTGTGTTAGTGCTGCCCATGAACCTCACGACAGTGGCCTGGATGGATCAACCCTGTACAGTCACCTAGATTCATTATTCTTCAACAGGATAAAGAATAAGAGTCCCCCTTTACAGGGAACCCTGAGAAAATGCCTTCCTCCTTTCTTAGTGGAGCTCAAATTGGGAATTTCTTCTTATTCTCCAGTAAGCCCAAGAAATACAACAGGTGGGCAGTGACTGTCCATTGGCTCTGCAGGTGGTCTAGACTGTGGTCAACAGAATAAAGGAACAAGCCTCCTATGTGCCACTGTGATCTTCTGCAGGTCAGGGGAAGCAGGCTTCTTAAAGGCAGGGCACTGGCTCTTTATTCTAGGGGCCATTCATCCTTCATAACAGAGATCTTATATAGGGAGGCAAGGTAGACTTTGAACATGTACAAAGAAGCTGTAAAACCTTCCACAACACTAGTTGTATGCTTTATTCAGGTAAAGAACCCTTTCTTCAAACCAAATATTTCAAAGGGCTACCCTGGTTGAGCTTTGGAGGACCAGAACATCACCTGCTCAGCCATCTTTGGCCCTGATACAGTCTCTGCGCCACCTTTATGCAAATCACAAGAGGTAACTATTCACCTTGGAAATGAGTGAAAGCTTCTGATTGTCACAATGACGAGGGAGCACCACTGTCATTTAGTGGATGGAAGAAGAGATGCCAAATATGCTTCATTGTTTTGGAAAGTCCCACATGAGGAAAATTCTCCTTCCTGAAATATACAGTGCTCTATCAAGAACCACGACCCTATAAAGTTCAAGGACCTGCAGTCGAAAACCAGTGTTCTGACGGCAGATCTATCAGACCAGACATAAAAGGGGGTGTTAGCAATTATCACACCAGTTCCCCACCCCCACCCCACCAGACCCAGACTTAAGACATATTAAGGTAAAGTTTAAATAAATCATTTTATGAATAAAATCTATTAAATTAGCTAAGATCTAGAACTTGGATCTGATATTGAGGAGCTGATGAGCGCACTCAGGAAATGACCCATCACTGTGAGGATTAAGAAAAAGAGAGGAGTTGATTATTTTGTGGACTTCCAAAAATATCCAGAATTAACCCATCTGCCAAGAGTGCTATGAAAATAATCCATTAGCCTAGAGGGGCCTGGGGGCCAGGGGATGAAGTAGACCAGGTCTCTGAAAAGCAGAGTACATTTAAGGAAGAGTTCAGAGAGACTCAGCCTAACATCCCAGATCTTCCGTATGCCCCTGTATGACCATGGATATGGTATGTAGTTTCTCTGAGACACACTTTTCTTGTTGGCAAGACAGAAAACTAATAATCCAAAGCATCAGTGACCTCACAGATCGCCTGTGAAGACTAGCAATGAATGATACAAGAAAGGTACCTAGCGTGATACCTGGCACACAATACTAACAGCAATTGGATTCTGCAGATGGTGTCTGTGGGCCAGAGGAATTTGAATTGAGGGGGTTTGTGCAATCCAGTTTCCAGCATCCTCCCTCTTTTCCCAGAAAAACCTGGCTCCTAGGGCATTTTTTCCCCTATATGAAGCAAGAGCCCAGTTTGGAACATGTACCCTCCATGCAGCCAAAATAGGCTTTTCCACAGCCGTGAGAGTACACTGCCGTGGGGCTGGCCCTGCCCAAGACGGCCGGTCCCTCCCTGTAGCCTCCAGTGGAGAAGAAAAGGGGTCATCAGCCATGCTAATTAAATCTACAGATGATAACAAACTGGGTGGTGCTGCAAAGAGCACCAGAGAGGATGGGGAAATAAATGAGAAGGGACTTGGGGAGTTTAGAAAATATGGGACAGGAAATAACAAAATGAGATTCAATGCAGAAGAATGTGAGTAGCTAACTGAGAGGAATAATCAGAAACAGAGACACTGAGCGGGAAGCAGGAGCCGGAAAAAGGCTGGAGATGAGGACTTTGGCGGGTGACAGGTGGCAATGGTGGGAGAACGGGTAACAAGACGTGAGCGACAAGGAAGGTATGGAGGCCTAGTGGTGAGGCCACACGGACAAGGCGCTGGGGTCAGCTGAGCCGGTGTCCCAGCTCCCACCCAGGTGGACGATGCAGGATTCTCCAAGGCTCACTTCCAAAGGCGGTCCCCACGCAAGCTGTAACTCAAGTCACATCTTCTCTAAGAAGCCCTTCTGGACTCTTAAAGCAAGGGATACCCGTCTCTTCACACATCACTCAGCTGTGACATGCAGCACCGTGTCTGACTATGGGCATCTCTGACTCCCTTGCCCCCAAGGTGACTAAGACCCAGCCCTGGGGCTCACTGGCTCCTCCTCAAGCCATGCACTAAGCAGCTAAGCCCAGAGTAGGTTTTCTACAAAAAGGGGGAGGAGGCAGTGACATCATCTCAAAGAACACAACAAGGAGAGGAATTTCCTCTTCATAGGTCAAGATTATTTCTGAGGCTTCTCTGTCTTTATCTCTATGCCCCCAATCCTGGTGCAATTAGCCTACTGCATGGTGTCCCGGAATCAAACACATGCTGTCTGTTTAGCTTTTTTTCAGGCCAGAACACAAACCAAAGGTCACTCAGGGTCCAGGGAAAAGACGACGAATAATGGGTTTGGGGAACTCGATGAAGCGTACACCCTAACCTCAGATGACAGCTGACAAGGACTCTTCTGATTCGGCTGTAACACAGGCAGTGGCTTTGCAAAACTTATAGGGGTTTCCCTGAGGCACCTGCCTCATTTACACGGAAGCTTCCCATATTCAACAGCAATTGGGAGAATAAGGTATAATTCGTTCTCTGGGAACCTGAGTGAGGCTCTGCAGAAAAGCCACTGCTACTGGGGGCCACGGTCAAGTCAAGCTCTTAGAAGAAAGTCAGGAGCCCCTTGTTAAATCCAAGAACACCACACTTCTCACTAAATATGTGTGTTTCAAGGGAAAAAGGAGCAAACACCAAAAATGTGCTTTGAAACTCAGCCTACCTTAGCATGGGGGATAACAGGAAGGGAAAGTCAAGAGCCAAATGTGCTGAAAAATCTCCCTCTGAGAAGCTAGGGGACAGGGTTGTTTTTAGAGTGTCTTCTCTGCATAGCAGGTTCACCATATCCCAAGCCAGCAGGATCTTCCACTATTGCAAGGTCTCTGCAGAAAGCAAGCCCACCTGCTCTCCTGGACCCACACTATTCTGGTGCCGCTTACCCCCAAGGGCGAGCAGTGGGAGAGACTAGGCTTGAGCTGATGACACAGAGCTCCAGGTCCTGGTGCCAGCTCTGCACTTTTACCTTAGGGACATCATACCCAAGCCTTTCTGGGCCTCTGCTTTCTGCTTACCTGCACAACGATAAGGTTGAACTCGGAAGATTCCCTCACACTGAAAGATCTTTGACTTCATGAAACGTGGGAGTTTCCTTAGCAATCCATCCTGAAGCACTGGCCTTTCAGTCATTCTACCACAAAAGTAAGTTGATGGGCTGCAAAGCCCCCCATCCTCTCAGGGTAAGCTAGAACACAGACTCACAGAAATTATCACCAGCTAAACAGAACTATATTTCTTCTTTCTTTTTTCCCCAGGGCTTCCATCCCTATTCTCATATTCCAAAACTTGAAAGGGTCAAAGGTCCAACTCAGGAGGAGGCACCTCTCTGCTGGATGAAAAACACAGCCAGCAAGGGTACTTACTAAACATTAGTACTTACCTAACCAAGTTGGCCCCATGAAGTTGTGCAGATCATGTACTGCACAAAGATGTCACATTACTAGGGGGTCCCAACCACAGAGAAGTTATCTTAGAGTTGACAGTTTTCTGATACATGGCAGTAAAGTGTCTTGATCTAACAAAATCATCACATTTAAACAATTTTTAAAATTTTTTTAATGTTTGTTTTTGAGACAGAGAGAAAGAGAGAGGTGCACACTCATGCACATAAGCACAAGCAGGGGAGAAGCAGAGAGAGAGAGAGGGAGACACAGAATTTGAAGCAGACTCCAGACTCCGAGCTGTCAGCACAGAGCTGGACGTGGGGCTTGAACTCACGAACCATGTGATCATGACCGGAGCCAAAGTCAGACACTTAACCTACTGAGCCACCCAGGTGCCCCTCAAAACAATTTTTACAAGAATGGAAGTGAGGCATCTTGAGGAATGGAGACCTTTTTGTAATTGGCACAAAGATATCATATGGACTAGCTGTGGCCCCAGTCTTAACCCTGGATGCTGACCCACAGGAAAGCAACCAGAGAGGGGATAGGAGTGCTTAGTGCCCCTTCCAGTGCCCCAAAGCAAAACCTGCTCTCAAGAATATAATCTGGAAAATTCATCTTCACAAGTTGTAAATGACCAGTAGACCAACATCTCCTGGGAATATATATATATGTATATTAAAGGATAAAACAAAGCAATAATTTCTTAAAGACTGGGTGCATGGCTTCTTCATCAAGTACCAAGGCACCCAGCACAGTAAGTGCCCCCAACAGCTCACTGGAATGAATGGAACCAATGGAGGAATGGAGAACCTACTAGTGGGTAGTGACAGAATCTAGGACCCCTACGTCCTAGCCTACGAAGCGACCAGGGCTGGAGAGAAAGGTTCCTTTAATAAGTCCTACACAAAAGACACGTTCAGAGAGCTTCATGGGCATTTTTGAAACCAGAGAAAGTTGGAGATATACAATCTTCTAAGCTTATTTTATTCATCCCTGTGACCAAGAGAATCAGAGAAGCAGTCCTGAGAATAGTCTCAGGATGTCCGTCAGCCTTACCAAGGTTCAGGTAATTGAAATAGGAATAAAATATGTCTGCCGCCCTCCCTCTCCTGATATCCAGCTGTTTCAGAGCGCTCTCCACCGGACCCTCCACCTGCCTCTGTCTTGCTCTGAAGGGTCTGTGCCCTGAGCATTCCCTCACCCTGGCTCACCTGTCACTTAACCCACATCCTTTCCAGGTAAGGGAGGCCCTGGATGTCCTGAAGGAGCTCACAGTCTAACCCCACATTCCCACGCTGTGAGATTACCAGGAGACTGGGTTTGTCAGTCTATGACAAGGCAATCCCAAGAGGCACTAAAGCCTGAGGAAGATCTGCTCCCACACAGCTGAACTCTGACAGGGGCTTGAATGCCTTCTCCCACCAAGGACTCAAAGCAGGCATGAAGGCCCATGAGGAAGCTGATGGGGGAGAGACGAAAGTCCAGGGGTGTCTCTAAAGAGGCTAAGAAATCATGCCACCAAGCTGATGGTTGCACAGTTTTGTGAATATACTAAAACTGACTGGGGAGGCTGGGGAAGCATTTAGGGCATGAGAATTCCATTTCCATTTTTTTTTTTAAATCATGCTACCTAGACCCCCATTTCTGCCCACATAGAGGACCAGCCCTGTCAGGACTCGGGAAGAACCTCCTAGATAGTGCTTCCCCAAGAAAAGGATGTACCCATGGTCCCGGGAGGAGACAGGAAAAGAAACAGGCTCCAGAACCTGACAGCCCTACTATTCCTTTTGTGATCTAACTACTCTGAGCCCTGGCCCACAGAGTGGAAGAAGTGGCATCCTTCATGGGACTGCTGCGAGGAGCCAACGTGAAGGCGTGTGGGAGACACCGTCCAGGGGGATGCACACGGCAGGTGCACACCTCTGTATCTCCTTCAGTGATAGGAACCATTTATTTGGGCCTTTTCCTCAATATTTGGTAACCCAGGCAGGCCAGCAAGGCTATTATATGTGACCAACTTCTATACTCCCATAAATAAAAAAGACCAGCTAAAGGGGATGAAAGACAGGGAGTGAGGACTGGGGAGGTTATAGGCCCTACCAGGGTCAGAACTGTAATTTTTGCCCCAAAGTAGCTGAAAGCAGTTTTCTTTGTCTCTCTCATGACACCCAGTGTCCCTGGGCTCCTGAATTCTGGCCTGAGTCCTCTGGTTCCAACACTGAGCCAGCCAAGCCTCTGACTGTGGACAACTTTTATGCTGCTGTACAAATCTGGGACTGCGTGGGCAAACACTGGCCAAGTCATTTTGCACCGCATGCCTGCCGCGTTCCCCTTCCCGTCCATGCCCTTGACCTGCCTCACTGGAGGCACTGTGGCTGGGGCCCATCCAGCATGCTGCGGGAAGCCATGCTGAAAGGAGCCGGGAGGAGCAGGTCCTATGGATGAGGGATGGGCTGAGCTGGAGTATCATCTCTGGCTGCTTTTCTAGCCATTCCGTCAACACGTCAGGACAAATGAGGTGTTTCTGTCAATCACCAAAGATGCATGGCATCCCGACTGAATCCTCCCTGAGCTGATGCGGCTGCCTGGGAGACATTCGGCATTTAAAGATGCTCCTTGTTCAGGCGCGGTGAAGCGCTCTGGAGGAAAGGCTCTGCAGGTGGCCAGAGCATGTGTGACAATCTGCGTGGGGAGTGATAAAGCCGGTTAGGACTCAGTGACAGCCTCTCGGCCCCAGGGACACCAGCTATGGCTGTGAAGCAGTAACATGGCCCTACCCCCACCCCAGCCGAGGGATGCCCACAGAAGCCCAGACTTTATACCTACACGTGAGAAGATGGGGATAAAGTCCTCAAGGCTCAGTGCTTTCACACACAGCCATGGAGATCCCAGTCTGAATGAGAAGGGACTAACAGACAGAAGTCTGACCCAGACCCTGCCCTCAAGTAGCATACAGAGTGGGGAACCTCCCAAGAGGCTAGAAAATTGGCCTGAAAGTCTGAAGGGTACAGAAAAGTTAGGAGAGACAGGCTGCTGCGAGGAGCCTGGGCTTCCCAGTTCTCTCCCCTAAAGAGCCAGGTCATGTGATCAGTGTCCTAGGACTCAGGTCACAAGTGGCAGAGGGAGACAAGACTTCCACCTGACCTGCCATTCTCTAGCTGGGTGAACTTGGACTAGACACCTTCATCGCCGTCCTTTCTCTTCACTCATGCAGTGATTGGTGGAGAGAGAAGATCTGTGAGGACCCTTCCAGCTCCAGGGCTGTGTGCTTCTTTGATGCTGTACACTGAGTCACTTTCACTACTGCAGCATGGCCTTAGGTCCATGCAATCCCCTGTTGTGTCAGCCTCCTGTCCTTGCTTGGGCCCCGGCCTTGGCCTCTCCTCGCTCCTGGCTCCCGTGTGCACCTGTGAAAGTGTACCTGCGGGCACACAGTTCCCTCCCAACCCTGCATGCCTCCTGCCCGCCTGCCCTGATTTCTGACCTCTTACTGCCCAGTCAAAAACCTCACCCATGGCTCTGAAGTTCTCCCCCAGCCAGCTCCTCTGCCTTTCCCTGAATTCTGTATTAGCTGCACAAACGAAACTCTGGAAAGCCCCTGAGAATAGGGTCCATGTCTATTTTTTATTTGGAACTCTCGCCTCTGAGCCATCATCTAGGATAGGGGGCAGCAAGCATTTTCTGTAAAAGGGCAGACAGTCAATATTTTTAAGTTTCGCAGGCCACAGGGTCTCTGTCACAACCACTCAACTCTGCTGACGTGCAAAAGCAGTCACAGATGATACATAAATAAATGATTGTAGCTGAATTCCAGTACAATTTTATTCAGAAAAATAGGTGGTGACCTGGATTTGGTCTGGATGCCAGTTTTCCAACCATTAATCTAGGGCAGGTCTCACTGACAGACATACCTCCACTTAGCTCTTCTCTCATTACTGTGATTGTCTACTGGAAGCTGGCACTGTGGGGTTTTTTTAATATTTATTTATTTTTGAGAGGAGGAGTGTGCACCGTGCACATGAGCAGGGGAGGGCCAGAGAGACAGAGAGGGAGAGAGAGAATCAGTGTAGAGCCCAACACAGGGCTTGATCTCACAAACCATGAGATCATGACCTGAATCAAAATCAAGAGTTAGACACTTAACCGACCAAGCCACTCAGGTGACCCAGGCTTTGTGTCTTTTAACTGCTGCATCCCAGTCTAATACTGTGTGCTTCATATATACTATACACGTATATCCAATAAACATTTGTCCTGTTACCGTCCTGATATGATGGCCCATGTTTCACATCTCATGACCTAGGGAGACCATCACTAGGACAGACCCATGAGATATCAAGAGGCAGACAAGCCCCAGTGGGAAGATGGCCCAGAGCCGAAACCCAGCCACACAAGTTTGTACAATGCCTGCCAGGGAATGCAGGGGAGGGCAAGCTGGCCTGCTGGCCTCAGCATAGCTCTTGGAGGGAACTCCATTCTGCTACATCAAAGGGCGCACCTCTTGATCAAAAGTTTGGACCAGACACACTGCCTCCTGGATCCATTCCTCCACCCCCTCCCACACTAACTAACCCCGACTAAGAGCTCTCCAGGGACCAGGATCAACTATGGAAGGCAGACATCTGTGGGAGCTTCTAGTGCCTTTCATCTGAACCCGCAGCAGATGCCTAGTGTCTACCACCAACACATTCATTATGCTGCACAGGTAAGACAAAGCATCCAGACCCGTCAGGCCATTTGACTTGGGATATCCCTGTGATGGAGTGGGAGGATCCTCATTCTTCAGAAGACCAGACTGAGCTCAGAGAGGCTGTGACTTGCTCAAAATCACTGCAGTAAGCAGCAGAACTGGTTCCAGGGCTTCAACATGATGTGAGCACTACAAAAAGCTGATGTGACAATAGCTGCATCTAGAACAGCAAAGAGGAGTACTCTTTCTCACTGATGCATTTCAAGGGAGCAGAGGGACAGACAAACCAGAGCCCATTCAAAGGAGAGAAGTGAGAAAAGAAGAACTCAAGACCACATCCAATGAAAAATGGATGAAGGTGTTTGATTAGAGAAGGCAATGGTATGGGTGAGGGATCACGATATCTGGCCACTTGAGAAAGAAGTAAATGACCATGGCCCTCCCCCCCACACACAAAAAAGAGACAAACAAACCAAGAAATGGACTCTTATCTATTGAGACCAAACTTACTGGATGTTAGGTGGGTGAGAGGATGGGTGAAATAGATGATGGGGATTCAGCAGTGTGCCTGCTGTGATGAGCTCCGGGTGTTGTATGGCAGTGTTGAATCACCATATTTTACACTTGAAACTAACTGTATGTTAACTAACTGTAACTTAAATAAAAACCTTAAGAAAAGAATCATGTTCTAACATATGATTCTTAGAGCATTATTTTAATTATTTCACCTGCCATTTGGAATAAGGCAGTAAATAAACATTCCTTTATCAGTTCCCAATTTGAAGTGAAGAGAAAATGGTTATTATTGTGGGTTCAACAGTGTCCTCTAAAATTTACATCCACCTTGAAC
The DNA here is from genome assembly GCF_008692635.1 of Crocuta crocuta. Classification (NCBI taxonomy): domain Eukaryota; kingdom Metazoa; phylum Chordata; class Mammalia; order Carnivora; family Hyaenidae; genus Crocuta; species Crocuta crocuta. The sequence continues at coordinate 3,139,703 of NW_027529427.1, read as the reverse complement.
CCCGGAATATGACCTTATTTGGAAATGGGTCACTGCAGATATAGTCAGTTAAGGTGAGGGTGGGCCCTAAATCCAATGACTGGTGTCCTGATAAGAGGAAGGGACACAAAGAGAAAAAAGACAATGTGAAGACAGAGGTGGAGACTAGAGAGATGTGGCCATGAGCCAAGGAATCCCATGATCGCCGGCAACCACCAGAAGCTAGGAGATGGTCATGGGCCAGTCTTCCCTCAGTGCCTCTAGAAGTTACAAACCTGCTGATACCTTGACTGTGGACTCTGGCCTCCAAAACTGTGAAAGAATAAACTTCTGTTGTTTTCAACCAACAAGTCTGGGGTGACTGTTTATGGCAGCCTTAACAAACAAATACAGTTATGCACTTAGAAATATTGGGGTGCCTGGGTGGCTCGGTGGTTAAGCAGGTCATGATCTTGCAGTTCATAAGTTTGAGCCCCACATACGGCTCTGTGCTGACAGCTCAAGAGATCAGATTCTGTGTCTCCCTCTCTCTCTGCCTCTCTCCTGCGCGCACTCTGTCTCTCTCTCTCAATTTAAAATAAAAAGAAATATTATCAGGCTGAGTACTTCATAGAGAGGCAGTAGTACAACATGGTGGTTAAGAGCACACAACATGAAGCCAGACTGCCTGGGTTCAAGTCCACACCTAACTATTCACCAATGTGCAACCTGGGGTAAGTTATGTAACTTTCCTGTGCCTCAGTCTCCCCTTCTACAAAATAATGAAAGTATCGACCTCCTAATACCATTGTAAGGATTTGGTGCATTAATACATATAAAGCACTAAGAACAGAATCTCTATTACAGAATAAAGCTTATAAATTTTCACTATTACAATCAGCTAAAGCAGACTGGTAAATCTGAGTTTTATATTTTACTGTAATTGCTACTTTAACAGTAGACAGTAATTAGGAGTCTCCACTTAATAAAGTGGAAAGCACTGTACTAACCAAATTATGTTTGATGTACTTTCTAATTCTTACAATAAGACCGTAGGAGAAGTAGAATAATCCTCACTTTATAGGTGAAGAAACCGAGGCTCAAGAAGATTGAGTCCTTATTCAGGACCACATCATAAGAAGGGATGCAATTAAGATTTATACTCAGGTTTATGTGACTTTAATGCCTTTCCAAAATATCACACTGCCTCTTGGGTAGGGACCAATTCAGATCCCCACTGTATTACCAGTTCCAGCACCATGCCTGGATAATAGTACCTATGCCGCAAACACTCGACTGCCCTGAATACTAGCATTAGTGACTTTCTCTTAAACTCAGTCCACATGTCATAGAAGCAAGTACCCAATACCAACAAAACTAGACAGCAATTCCCAAATGATCTGACAGATTTATGGGAACGTCATTTTCCCACACTGATCTATATGGCATCGTATGTGAACATACACATACTTGCTGAAAATGTGTCTTTTGTTACTTAGAGAACTTAGGGGAGGTGGCACTGAGATTCAGCACTCCTCTGGAGGAACACACTGTCCAATAACTTTACCTAGATTTCAATTTTCCATGGAAAATGGAGCAGGGAGCAAAGGCGTACCTTCTAAAATTTTATATTAAAGCAGAGTGCTACTCCTGTTCTACTCAGGTCTGGCTTAACATTTGGTTGGAGGGAAGAAAATGGAAATGGCCACTGAGAATATTAACCCTGGGGCCAGTGGCACAACCACAAGTTTGAAGGGTCTGTAAGAATGGAACAGTGTTCCTTCATCCTTCTCCCTTGAAAACGTGGCTTGACATTATGGCCACCCATATTCCCTGCTTCCAGGCTGAAGGATGGGGGCAAAGGGAAGGAGGCGGCACCAGGGTCAGGGCTAAGCACCCATGTGAAACCCAGTCCATATTAATAATTTTGCCTTCATACAATCAAAACAGCAGATGGAACTGCAGGCAGATAATAAAAGTTGACTGTACCCAAGGTTTCTGGTAGATTTCCAACATGATAAGGCAGGAAAAAGTCTAAACAGACAAGTGTAGCTCAGGTATAAATCAGAAGAGGAAAAATAATCTTAGGGGGCTTTACAACCATAAATGCTTAGTGAGCTCCCTCCAGGTACAAGACCAGTGTGAATCACTAGAGTTATAGGAATAAGACACCATTCCCACACTTCAGGAGCTCAGTGGTTTGGTGTAACCAGAGTCTAGGGTGTGTGTCTAGGGTCAAGTCAATGAACAGACTTACTAGAGATAAAGCAAAGACATGGGCAAGAGGCTAATCACAGAAACCTGCTGCAACATACATAAGGAGTGTGAACTTGATCTTAGGTGCTTAGAAGCCATTGAAAATTTTTAAATAAGGGACTGACTTGATCAGATCTGTATGGAGAAAGACCAACTCGATACAGCATGAAGACGGTTTGGAAAAGGCAATCTAAGGATCAGTTGAGAGATACTGCAATAATGTAAGGGGGGTGCATACCGAGTGCCGGAATCAGGATGGCAGCACTGGGGAAGAAGAGGTGGAAATGGATATGGAAACAGGACTGACGTGAGTTGGTCTCCAAGTGGATGTGAGGGAAGGGAGATACCTAGAGAGGCTTCCAGATTCTGACATGGTTGAGAAGGAGAATGGTTAGGACAATGCCCAAGATAGAGAATCAGGAAGGTTACAGAACTGGCAGACGAGATGTTAAGTTCATCTGCGAACACATGGAGTCTGAGAGGTGTCTGGACATCCAGGCCTGTGTGATCAGGAGACAGGCAGGAGAGCCTGGAGCACATGAGCTAAGTTGAGTAGGACCACTTGAGAATCATCATATGCATGTAAATAATGACTTAGCTACAGTGACAAGGGTGAAACTTCCCAGAAAGAGTGTTTGAACACAAGGGTCAAAGAAAAAGGAGGGGATGAAGATGGAACTCTCAGAACACTGCTTCTTCAACAGAAGATAAGGGGGGAAGAGCACATGAGAAGGAATAACAAGGATGCACAGAGAAGCACAGGAAATATAGGTACAAATCCTGTTACAGACCCTGGAAACCTTTGCAATAGAAAATCTCAAGTTGGAAGTGGTCAACTGTGTCAAATGCAAAAGAAAGATCAAGTAAAAATAGGATTGAAATCGTCTTTGATTTCACTGAACGGAAATATTAAACAAAATTTAGATAATACAGAGCACATTAACATAGCTTCTAAAATTTAGCAGACACTTGCTAAATGCAGCATTTGGATGGATGGACAAATAGACGGACAGAAGCACTTCATACTGAATACCCCAAACTGAACTCACTGTCTGCATCATGGATTGCATTTGTGATGGTTTCTTCTGAATCCAGAGAGACAAAGGTGAGCTCAGGGCATCCCTTCCAGGCCAAGTCATACAGTCATCTACCTATATCTCTACACAAAAAAAGAACTGTCCAGTCTACAGAAGAACAAGAAAAAAATTCATAGCTATTTTACCAAGAAGGGTCTTCCAAAGGTCATTCCATCTATCCCCCTGCCTCTGGCAGTATGTCAAGAGGAATTTTTAACGCACGCCATCATTAACATCCAGAAACCCACTTATGCATGCATCCAGATCAGACTTGCCAGAAGGAAGGGAGGAGTAGGTTTGCGTCTACCCTACCACCTCTTGCATCTGGCGGGGGGAACGGAAAAACTCGTCATCAGCATAGCTGCCGCCCCTGGAGCCAATAGCACAACCACAGAGCCAAGTCTGTGAAATGCATCAGATCAAACTCAATGATCAATAATAAAATCAACAGCCTTTGCAAAGCCAAAGGGGTTGAATTCAGAAGGGGCAATCCTGTAATTTCTCCTGGGGCCATACAGCACACTCATTTTTGTGAGATTTACAGCTTTAACCAATTCTCCGGACGCAGGACAGTGTTATAGAAGTCAAACCTTCTGACTAGGTGAGAGGCCAGGGTCAGGAGAAGAACAATATAACAATCAGAAGGGCTCATGGACCCCTAGACCCCCTACCCCCATCAGCTCTAACAAGAAAAATCCAAACTGTGTATGAGGGTTAACCAATCAAACCAGAAAAATCAAACAGCCATATAGTTCAGCTGGAAGAATGTCCCTTTATTAAACAAACAATGTGTCTGGAACACTTTTGGTCTCATTGTTCCATTCCAGGCTGGAGACTGAAGCTATAGAAATAAATTAGCAATTTCAATAATGCTCATCCTGGGCTGACTCTGCTGGCAAATTGAGACTCCTCCTGGTGGGGGCCAAGAACTGAATTAACTCTTGCAGGCTACGGTTAGAGGGGGTCAGCTGGGAAGGCAGAGAAAAGAGATCTCAAATCATAAATCACTAGTGAAAGAGGAAGGCTGGATGGCACTGAAAGAGGAAGGCTGGATGGCACTGAGAACAAAGGTGCTGCCTTTTCTTCAGGGATTTTTAAGAATAGAAAGGGAAGGAGCAGGCAAAAGCCTCTCCGGATTGAGACTCTATGCCAGCAATACCAGTAGACCCTGACCCGTATCCACTCAGTCAGCACCATCCATCACCTCTCCTAGGGTCCGAAATAAATTATGCCTCTCCCCAGCTCAAGCTTCCATCAGGGGGCCAGGTACACCAGGAGGAGGTGGGTGTACCGCCACGAGGCGATGGTCGTATTTTACAAACAGGAAAGTTTGGAGTGATTTCTGGGGACCACTTGACATCTCCATCTTCTCCACTTCTTAGGGAAGGGAATTTGGAGAGCCATGGCCCTTAATGACACCTTCAAACAGGAAGGCCAGGATCTGGATGCCTCCCCACAGGCATGGGGCTGTGCCAGCTCCAGGTCGTGGCCTGTCGGCTGGACAGAAGACATTCGCAGCTTGATCAGACATCAGAGGGACTGGTGGCCAGAGGACTAGCCATGTGACAGGTCTTCTTTTCCAAGGTTCAGAGGAAACCGACATCAAAGCTAGGAGAGGCGTTAGCTGGGTGGTCTGAGAGAGCAATTAGGGAACAGGAAAGGAATGGAGAAAGGAGAGCAGAGCACCCGGTCGCCCACATCCCCAAACAGCGCTGTCTTTGTCTTCTGAACAAAGTCCAGCAGCAGATGAAAGACCCCAGAGAAAAGGCCACAATCTTGCTATAGCTAGACTCAGGGGGCATTGCGATACCCAGAGCCACTCAGTGCTGTCCATGGAGAGATGACGGACAAAGGGAAAATTCTCCAGAAAAGAGTGAGATTAAGAGTTGGAAGCGGATGTGCCTGGGTGCCACAGTCCGTTGAGTGTCTGACTCTTGATTTCAGCTCAGGTCATGATCCCAGGGTCATGGGATTGAGCCCCATTTCAGACTCCACGCTAAGCATGGAGCCTGCTTAGGATTCTCTCCCTCTCTTTGTCTCCCTTGCTCATGCTCTCTCTCTCCTTTTCTCTCTCAAGTAAAAAAAATAAAATACCCTTGATTTTAAAAGAGTCAGAAGGGGAGACAGAAGAAGATTTTAAAAGAGCCAGAAGGGGTGCATGTGGGCAGAGAGGCCTCCCTGTGGCTTTCCTGCTAGGAAAACCACATGACCCCCCCATCATTAATGAACCTCAAGCACTCACTATACACCCTCCTGGAAACCACTAAGGCCACCACCTGTGTGTTGGCCTCAAATCTCAGAGTGGCTGGATTCTCCTTCCCTAGCTTCCTGTCACCAGCTAGGATGCTGAAAACTAAGATCAGTTAAATACTTAAGGCTCACACACACAGAGCCCACGGTTACTCCAGTACAACCTACCCTAGAAAGAAGACTCGCATGCCCCAGGGGTATGCTCACCTACTCTACCAATAAAGTAGACCTTGAGACGCCGGGTGCCCCAGAGCTTACTCATAAACTTACAACAACTCCGTATAAGCACTCATGGAAATGTCACTTAGTGATTTGTTCCGTGCACATCCTGAGTAATTTCTCTTGCTCGGTCGCCAATGCCATCAAAACCACAAATGGCACAAAGACTTGAGTGGATTTGTACCAGCATATATCTGCTCAGCCGTACTATCTCTGGCTGTTCTGCAGAAGAGTTTGGAGAAGAGAGCACCCCCATGGGAGGCAGTGAGAGCCCTGGGCCAGAAACTCAGGTCTTCACTTTAAGCCTCTGCTTTTCTACTGCCTGGAACTGGGGCATGCACAGGACACGCCGTCTTGCCAGGCCTCAGTTTCTCTGTGGAGGCAGGAGGTTGGATGTAATGACTAATGTCACAGGTCCTTTCTAGCTGTGACATCTTCTGCATTTATTTAATGCACTTGAAGCAATGCCAGGTATTTATAATGAACAATTATAACACCAAACGTTCATTGACTCAAAAGGTTTGAGCTCTGTAACATTGTGCCTATGTCTGGAAAACTGGCTGAAGCTGTAAATATCACAAACACGAGCGCACCATCACAGCCCAGGAGAAACCACAGGATTGCTCTCTCTGCACATCAACCCCTGTGTGGCCTACACTTCTTGAAACCCTCTTGTGCATTATCTAACTTAACTCCTCACACCAGCCCTGGTGAGCATATCTTATAATCACCATTTGACAGAGAAACAGAGGCACAGAACAGTTTAAACTGTGGCCCACGGTCACATAACTAGTGAAAAATGGAGATCGCAAACCCCAGGCATCCATCTCCAGACCCTGAACACTGAACCTTGATATTCTGTGGCCTTACTGGCAGTGAATGAAGGGAAGAGCATTTTGAATCTGGGCCTCTTCCCAGCCAACGTGCCTGGCGACACTAGATTGCAGCCACGGTGGGCAGTGATTCTAGCTGCTGCCACCAGGATGCTGTAAAATTCATGAGCGCAAAGGATGCGATTACTGGCATCTGTTCAGAACGCAGGGCAGCTTCAGTTTCAGACATGTCATCAGGCCCTGTCTACCTGAGCAGTCTCTTCTGCAGACAGCGTGCATGCTAGCCAAGTGCAGACCTGAAAGCCTGTACTTCTGCCCCCTTGCCCACCCCTCCTTACATGCTGCTCTAATTGCAAATATCTCCTGATGAAAAGCAATCTCAGCATGATGACAAGGTGGCCTGAAGGCAAGGTGGAGTCACTAAGGCCCAGAGGCCATCTCCGTCCTGACCCAGGACAGTCCTCACTTTCTGCATCATTCCAGAGGTGGTGAACAGGACATGGTAACACAAAAGCCAGGAAATTCTTCCTGGGGGCCAGGTGGAGGTGTCCAGCCGGCTTCAGGAAGGTGCTTCCACCTTGCCTAATGGTCTCCCTTGCAGGGAAATAGCAATCACTTAAGCCCTTCCCTCCAACCCATGACCTAAGACCACACACTGGGCCTGTAGATTGCTCTAGATCATCTGGACAGATAAAGGACCAAACAGAAGTGAAAGGAAGCCAGCAGGCAGACCTGCAAACCCACTCTCATCCCCCAGCATGGCAGAGGACACAGTGAAGGACAAACAGCCCCAGGCAGGGCTCTATGGATGAAGAGCAGAGAGGACCTGAAGCAGGAGACCACCTTCCCATCCGCCACCATCAGCACCATGTTCAAAAATCTGGTTCCGATTTGCTGCAGCCATCCACTGCTTGATTCTACCAGAAAGCACTACATTCTTGTTCTACTATTTCATCTCCCTCTGGTCCGGCCTGCTCTGGCCCCGTGTCAGATTAATATTCCTATTCCATGGAAGCCGGACGAAATTTCCTCTGGTGGGGTTGACCTCTCCAGTTGGCCCCAACCGCCTGGAGCTTACAAAGCCAGTGGCAGCCACCACCCCATCCCCAGTGCTGGGGTCCGGAAGCGTAAACACTCCAGGCGGCCTTGGAATCTCATACAAAGTTATTAGGAAAGAGTGAGGCTTTACAAGGTGTCAGACCTTTCACCAAGCCTTCAGGTTGGGTGAGCTGCGCTCAGGCTTTTGCAGAGAGAGAATAACTGAAGGGGAAATGCACTGAAGGCATGGACCAGGCTATGTCTGAGGGTTGTGCTTACTTAGACTAATGACCAAGGTTGGGCAAGGGGAGGTGGCCATAAGCAAGTACATTAATACTTAATATTTACAGAGCAACTTAACCACATGTCAGGCCCTGTGCTACATAAGGGTTTTAAATGCATCATCTCATTTAATTCTCTCAACAAACCCAGAAAGGACACACAATTCTTTTTCCCACCTGACAAATGAAAAAAAAAAAAAAAAAGGTGAGCCTAAGAAAGATTTGGTAATGTTCCCAGGGTGTCAGTAAGTGGCAGCTGAGGCTTGAACTCGAGCAGTCCAAATACAGAATCCTAGTCCTTAACCACTGAGCACACTACCAGCATGGTCTGAGTTCTTTGGATCATCCCTTAGACCCATGCAATCCTTAATGAGCAACAATGGGGATGATTTTGAGGGTTGTGTAGTGGCTAATAAGGACCCTGGGCCAGTACAGTCCTGCCCCCATCTGCCTTACAGACCCTGATTGTGAATCAACACATACAGAAGAAATGGGACATTGGTCTGTCAAGAGAGACTCCACCCAAAGCCAGAGCAAACTTTCCTGTGTCTTTCTGGAGATGTATACCACTGCCCCTCTCCATGAGCAGGGATCGCCAGAAGAAAACCACAGATCCTATCACCCAGCAGATGCCTGAAGTAGGCCAAGAGAACTCTGAATAGTGTCCTGACCTGGGTCTCAGGACCTGAGTTTAAGGAGAGGCCCTCCCCAGCCTGCAAACCTAAGCTGCCCTGACCCTCCTAAGCAAGTTTAAAAGCAAACAAGAAAGGTAGGTGCTCAAACAGACATCTGTACACGCATGGTCATAGCACTATTACTCATACTAGCTGAAAGGTGGGAGCCACCCAAGTGAGTGTTGACAGATGATGAATAAACAAAAATGTGGTCTATACGTATGATGGAATATTATTCAGCCTTAAAAAGGAAGGGAATGCTGACACAGCCTGCAGCATGGATGACCTTGAAAACATTGTGCTAAGTGAAATAAAACGATGCAAAAGAACAAATACTGTATGATTCCATTTATATAAGGTGCCTAGGGTAGTTAAGTTCAGAGAGCCAGAAAGTAGTACGGTGGTTGCCAGGGATTAGGGATGGAGGGGAGTGGGGAGCTAGTGTTCAATGGTGACAGAGTCTCACCTGGGGAAGATGAACAAGTTCTGGACATGAATGTGGTGATGGCTGCCTAACAATGTGAATGTACTTTATGCCACAGAACTACTGCATGCTTAAAAATGGCCAGCATGACACACTTTAGGTTATTCAAAATTGTATGTGTAATCTTATGTATAGGTATTTAAACTATGTATATTTCACCACAATTACAAAAAATTTATAATGTGACATCTCTTGAATCTAATAGCTGTTAAAAATTCAGCTTGAGGCATGCCTGGGTGGCTCAGATGGCTAAGTGTCCAACTCCTGATTTTGGCTCAGGTCATGATCTCACAGTCTGAGGGATCAAGCCCCTCATCAGGCTCCACACTGACAGTGCAGAGCCTGCTTGGGATTCTCTGTCTCCCTCTCTCTCTGCCCCTCCCTGCTCATGCTCGCTCTCTCTCTCTCTCTCTCTGTGTTTCTCTCAAAATAAATAAACTTAAAAAAATTCAGTTGAATCTTAGGAAAAAAAAGCAAAAAGGAATAAGTAATTCATAAAATCCACAGATGGAAAGGACCTCAAACCCCAGTGAAATGTTATGGATGGATTCACTGAAATCCAGGAAAGTGAAAGTTAAATCTTCCAACATTGAATTATTTAAGGAAGTAACCCTACCTGACACAGCAGCATCTTCAGTAAAAATGTATGATTCAAGATCACTCACGCAGGGGCTGGGACCGACCCTGAGAACCCACTGCTTCCCCAGTGAAGACTTTGATCCTATGGCAGCCCCTTCCCACCAGTGTCCAGGGAAATGGGGGGGTGCCTGTCCCCGGGGGGCCCAACTAGCCATATTGCTGAGTCACAACTGGTTTTCTCTCTTCAGCCATTCTCAGTCATTCAACTAACGCTTTATGTGCGCCTTCTCCATGCCAACCACAGCATGAAGCTCTGGAAGCAGAGAAGGAGGGGGAGCTCAAAGGGAGCAGAGGAACTAACATTTTAGGAACATTGCAACATGCCACACACACCTCTGAGCATCATCACAAGCTCTGTGGGGCACGTAAGACTGAGAGAAGCTTCTTCCTTTTTTGTTTTTTAATGTAAATGCCAACTCCTCATGAGGGAGACAAGGCTTCTGGCATTTACACAGAGATTTGAATCAAAACTTGTCTGGCCCATGAGTCGAGGTGCTTAGTGACAATTCTGTCCTGCTCATGCAGATATGCAGACATTACTGCCGTGTGGCCCCTGCCCTCAAGGAGGGCACACACTGCTGGGAACAGAACAGGAGTGGTCGTACTCCAAGAAGAAACATGCTCAAACGTGGGCCAGCATATGAGCACCTGCAGCCTCAGCAAGAGTCAAGACAGCTACACACAGATGGGACCTGTAGATACTAAGTGTCTTGAGTCTTTATCTCCTTCTCCCACATGGCTTTCCTGGGAACCAGGACCATGTGTCCTCCTCCCCACAGCCCCTCCTTCCCTGTGCCACACTGAGAGTGACAGAGTTGGGGTATGCTGGCCGCCAGATGGACAATCAACCCAGGAATGACAAAGTGCGTTCCCAAGCAGAGGGACAATGAGGCCTTTTTAGGTCAGGGCCTAATGAGAAGTAAAGTCTTCTTAAAGGGGGGCAGTGCCTGGCTTGTAGGGTTTCACTGGAAGAAGCAGGCCTCCAAGGCTCTTTACTGCCTCCTGGTGGCCTGGAGGATTCCATGGCTGTCGTAGGAATGATGCTCTGGGGCTAAGAGTTCAGACAGGAAAGACGATCAGAGGCAGTGTGTCTGCAGACAGGCAAAAGCAGGCACACAGAAAATAGGACTCATCAGGCCTGTGCCTTCTCTGGTCTGTGGCCCCTGGGGCTTAAGATTCCACTCTTTTTAATTTTCTGCCCAGACCTGCAACTTGGGGAAAACAGTTCTGCCCAGAGGTGGTAATTCCCACCTGTATGGAGTCCTTAGCAGCATGGAAAATCTCCCCCAGGGGCCTGGGGAAAGTGGCAAGGCCTCTTGTGGCGGCCAAGCTCATTCCTCTAGTATGACAGCCGCTCTGGACGTGGGCAGCCTCGATGCCGGTGCACAGGCCAGAGGAGAATGTGCTTCCAGCTGGTCACACTGGAACAGCATCAGGCAACAGAGTAAGACCCTGCCTTAAACCCTGTGGGGCCCCCCAGGGGAGGGCCTTGCACCCAGAGCCCAAGACAGAGGTGTACATGTCAGAACAGGTAACTGGACTGCTCTGTCTTTTTATAAGGTATTTATATACCTGATCCGAAGTCAATTATTTTTGAGCAACTCTATCTTCCAGGATTTTCCTCAAACCACATATCAAAGTGGGAGACAGAAAGAATCCAAGCCAGCAATCACTTTTCAAGCCCTGTGTTAAAGACCAGAGAGAGCAAGCATATTTCTTTTTTCTAAAACTCCCATTCTTGTGATACATATTCAAGCAATATCTACCTTTTCTTTGATTAAAAACATACAGGGGCACCTGGGTGGCTCAGCTGGTTAAGCATCTGACTTCAACTCAGGTCGTGATCTCATGGTTTGTGAGTGTGAGCCCCACGTCAGGCTCTGTGCTGACAACTCAGTGCCTGGAGCCTGCGTCAGATGCTATGTCTCCCTCTCCCCTTCTCTGCTCATGCTATGTCTGTCAAAAATGAATTAATGTTAAAAAAAATTTAGAACATATATACATGGAAAGCCTGGTACTTGTATCTGACCACACCCCTACTTTCATCATTGCCAGGATGGCATGGACAGGTGGGGTCTTCCTTTGCCAACCAGCTTTTCCTTGTGATTCAGAAATGAGATGAAAATTTAGTTCCTCTGATTGTCTTTCCTACGGTCAAAGATACAGCCCACAAACAAAGAAATTCAAAAGTTACTAAATGTTCCAAGACATTCTGCTTTAAAAATTTATACCTAAAGCTGATATTTTAATACTGGAAATTCCCCATGACAAAATTTCCCCAAGTCTTGAATTCTACAAACTTGTAAAGCTCTACAAACTTTTAAAGTATCAACCATAGTTCTCATTTGGCCATCTAATAGATTAATAAACTCCATAATGTTTTATTTCTTTTAATCTCTCCTGCTCAACCAAGGGATTTCCACTGTCCTTTCTCTCTCAGCTTATTAAATAATAAACCACTGGGTACTTAATGTTACTAAAATGAAGTAACTTGACTTACAGTCTACTCTGGATAAAAAGTTTTCCCAGGATTATTTAAGGAAGACTGTATCAGTGGTTCTCAAAATGTGGTTCTGGGACAAGCAGCATCAGCAGCCTCTGGGAGCTTATTACAGGTGCAAATTCTCCGGCCCTGAAACTAAGGGAATCAGAGAAACTCTCAGCGTGGGGGCCAGAAAGCTGTGCTCTAAACAAGCCTTCCAGGAGCCTCGGTTCCAGGTAAGAAGATGTAAGCACATTCCCTGCATTTTTTCTTCTGAATACAGCTATGAACCCTGAACAGAAGGTATGGAGCAGCTACTCGAGAATTCTGAAAGGTAAACAATAGTAGGCAGACTGAGGAACTAAGTGGTTTCTCAAACTAATACCAAACTGGTGTTTTTCTCCTTCAGTATCCCGCAGCTTCGAGTCAAGGCAGTCCAAAAGTCAGCCGTGGGCATCACCAGCACTGCAGAGAGTCCCAAGAGAAGCCCTCTAGTTTTGGCGTGAGAAATAAAAAAAAGGAGCCTCTTAACACTCAGAGAAAAAGGAAGTAAGCTCCCATTTTTTTTCGTTTCTCCATGCTTTTGTACCCTCACCCAGAGAAGTCTAAGGGAAAGGAACCTTCTCCTCTGAACAGAGGGGCTGTGCCCCCGAGAGGGTGGAGTAAACCCCTGTTGCTGCTTCTCTCGTTCTCTGTTCTCCCACCACCTGACCCAGGTACAGGTGCCACTGTGGGAAACATGCAGCGGAAGAGGGTAAGCCAATTCCAAGGTTTCTGGAGAAAAGGTGACAAAGGGGATCCTGGCAAACCACAAGGTACAAAAAGATCATGGAATGGGAGGAGCCTAGCAAATTGTCCCCAAAAAGCTGTTCATGAACTCCTTCACTTAACCCGGGCTCTACATCCATGCATCTGACCTTAATAAACAGCAGGTAACATAAAGACTGAACTATGTGGTAGGCCACTGCCCGTGTTCCACGCTAGCCACCTGGGAACATCTGCAGGATAGATCCAAACAGCACAAGGCTTTGAAAATGAAACTGATATTGAAACCACAGTCCACAGAGGAGTGGTCAGAACTTGCAGCCACCCCCCTCAGAACAACTGCTTGCTAAACCACAAGTAGGATTTTAACTGGACCCAAAATCTAATGATATTGAAAATTTCCAGGACATTACTGAGCATACAAAGAACCAGGAAATGGTTTTACAGGAAAAGACAACAGATGCCAACTCCAAGATAAGAAAGATATTAAATATCTAGGGGCGCCTGGGTGGCTTAGTCGGTTAAGTGTCCGACTTTCGCTTAGGTCATGATCTTGTGGTTCGTGGGTTCGAGCCCCGTGTCGGACTCTGTGCTGACAGCCAGCTCGGAGCCTGGAGCCTGTTTCAGTCTGTGACTCCCTCTCTCTATGACCCTCCCCTGCTCACACTGTCTCTCTCTCTCTCTCTCTCCTAGAGACCTCTCTCTATGACCCTCCCCTGCTCACACTGTCTCTCTCTCTCTCTCTCCTAGAGAGAAAACATTTAAAAAAATTAAAAAAAAAAAGAAAGATATTAAATATCTGGCAAACACCTTGCCTCAAGAGGGGACAAACACTCTTGAAATAAATAGAAAATTTCAGCAAAAAAAAAACACCCAAAATACAAATAAATGAACCCAATAGAAGTTTCAGAAGTTTCCTAATCAAAATCAAAAGCTCATTGATGGGCTCAACAGTAGAAGGAGGTGACAGAAGAAAGAGAATTCTTCAAAAAATCAATAGAAATGATCCAATCTGGCACTCTTCCAGGGGCACGGCATCCATAAGCATTCAGAATGGTCCAGCATTTGACATACATTCAAAGGCTGTCGTACAATACAGCCTCTAACAAAACTAGGCTATCCTGAACCCCTAGTAATAGAATCGTTTTCCTTTATACCGAGAAGGTTAGGAAAGCACTAAAATCTGCATGTAGCATGTATCCAGGCCAACTTCAAGGAGTCCGTGCTGGGAGACCTAAAGTTCTTATGAGGTTATCCAAAACAAGAAAAGATGTCAGCAGGGTCCATGATGGTTCCATGTGTGCTAGGTGTGTTCATGACAGGATCAAGCATGCTTTCCTTACTGAAGAGCAGAAAATCATCATGAAAGTGTTGAAGCCAGAAGCTCAGAGTAAGAAAGGTAAATTTTACAATGAAGCTCTTTTGAGTAATAAAAAATATATTTTTAAGAAATTATCCAATAGGAACAACAGAGAGAAAAAATAATTGAAAACAACAAACATAACCTCAAGACCTTAGGATATTACCAGAAAGATCTAACATCAATGCCCCCAAACCTCCAGGAAGATAAGAGTTCAGTGCAGAAAAAAAAATTAATATAATAACTGAAAACTTCCTCCCAAACCTGGTGAAAGATATAAACATACAGATTCCAGAAGCCCATCGAATCCCAACAGAATAAATCCAAAAAAATCCATACTCACACATTTCATAATCAAACTGCTGACAAAACTAAAGACAAAGAAAAAAATACCAGAGATAAACAGGAAACAATGATCTGAATGAATGCAGATTTCTAATCAGGAAATGAGGTGGCCAGAAAACAGGAGAAGAACGTTTTATAAATACAGAAAGAAAAGAATTGTCAAACTAGAATTCTCTATCCTGTGAAAATATCATTCGCAAATGAAAGGTAAAATAAAGGACTCTCAGATGAAGGCAAATAAGATAACTTCCTGCCAACGATAAAAGCAATACTAAAGGCAATTCCTCAGACAGAAGGGAAACTTAGAACATTGGGAATGAAGAAAGAGCCACAAAAATGGTAAATATCTGAGTAAATGAAATATACCATTCTTCTCGATTTTTTAAAAATATGTTTAGTAGTTAAAATAAAGATTGTTACATTTCTGATGTATTTTTCAACAGATGTCACTGTAATTATGTAACAAAATGACTAG
This sequence comes from Crocuta crocuta, assembly GCF_008692635.1. Classification (NCBI taxonomy): domain Eukaryota; kingdom Metazoa; phylum Chordata; class Mammalia; order Carnivora; family Hyaenidae; genus Crocuta; species Crocuta crocuta. Next base: position 3,124,568 of record NW_027529427.1, on the reverse strand, counting down.
ACAAAGCAGGAAGGGTAAAGGGATTTATGAGATGGTATGGTATGTGCACTCACCTTGAAATGGTAAAATATGGACTCTGAGTACACTATAAAAAAATAAGCGTATCTACCATAATCTCTAGAGCAACCACTAATCAAACCATACAGAGAAACATGGTCCTGAATAAGCTCTTCAGGTGATTCTGATAATGCTCAAATTTAAGAATAAATCGACCACCTACATACACAAACACACAAAAAAGAACTTTTGATCTAATGGACATGTTGATTAATAGCCCCTATGACACTGAATCTCCAGGTTTAAGAGATACAGGGGATGATTCTGACCTAAAAAAGTTCTAAGGTGATTATCAAGAGAATCATAGGGCATAAGCAATGAACAAATAAATAGGCCTGTTTGTCAATTTCCCAGCAGGGTGAAAGGCACAGCTCTTTCCCTCTCCTGGACTAGTAATCAAGGCTGGAGACTGGATATATGGTTTTTGAGAATCACCAATGGTCCTTGTGAGGGGACTTTGATGGAAAAACCTGAGGGCCTTGCTGACTACCAGTTGTGGTGGGAGGAATTCACTTGGCATTTCTGTGCCTTCATCTTCCCCTCCTTTGAAGCTCTACCTTTCTATATGTCAAAATGAAGATGAAAATAGTAACACTGAAGATGAGGGGAGCTTCATGGAAACCTAGGAGGGTTGACAACCAACACGGCAGGGGTATTACCTGTCTCCTAAGAAAACAAAGAAACTGACAGAATTAAATTGGGTAATTCTCTCAACTTCCTAGTGAATTAGAGAAATACCCCCAATTTAAGATTTTGAGCAACTGAATTTCAAAGAAATCCTTGTCTGAAGACCCAACTGGAGGGGATCTGTGTATATAAAGAAGGTAGGAAGCTAAAAAATTGTGGGTTAGAAAAATAATTCAGGAAGAGAACCACAAAGGGAAAAACTCTGAGATGATCCATGATTTCAAGCTCTGAAGAAAATTCTAAGTGGAGATATAAATTCAGGAGCTCTTTTAACATGAAGATGGCAGCGGAAATGCTGGAAATGAATCATTGTGGGAGTAACTGTAAAATGAGAAAAGGGAGCCTAGAAATGAGATTCAAAAAAGCCCAACATTTAAATAATAACCTTCGGGGCACCCTGGGTGGCATAATCAGTTGAGTGTCGGACTCTTGATTTCACTAGTTCATGATCTCAGGGTCATGGGATCAAGGCCTGCATTAGGCTTCACACTTGGGATTCTCTCTCTCTCTCTCCCTCCCTCCCTCCCTCCCTCGCTCCTTCCCTCTGCCTGTCCCCAGCTCGTACACGTGCACACACACTCTCTCTCTCTCAAATTAAAAATAGAAAATAGAAAATAAAAAGGATTAAAATAACAACCCAGCAGAATAACCCACCCAAGAAGACTTAGAGGAAGCGGCCAGAGAGGTAGGAGGGAAATCAGGAAAGCATGGTATCAGGTTAGATAGTGTTTCAAACATGAAGGGAAGGCCAGCTGTTTTGGACATTGTTATAAGGTTAAGAAAGCTGAGAACTAAAATACCTGTTATGTTTTAGCACCAACCGGAGGGGGACAGTCATCTACATAAGGCCATTTGGGGCACAGACTGAAGGAGCTTGCCTAAGATAAAAAAAAATGGGGGGAAAAAACTTTGAAAGGCTTAATATAAAGTGCAATGTTTAAGATAATGAGGTATTAGCAAAAAGACAGTCAGACAGACCCACAGAATAAAATAGAGAATCCAGAGGCAGCACCACACACTTGTTTGATGATGTGGAACACTGCAGAGCCAAAGGAAAGGCCAGTTCCTTCAACAAATGTTGTTGGGTCAATCAGACATCCATGTGGAAAAATAAATTAATTTCAACTCACAACCATTCCACCAAACACACAAGAAAAATAATCAATTTTATGAGGATGATAATCTAAAAATAAAGTATTAACCAATAAAGTTCTGGAAGATAACATTACAGAATATATTCACAACTTGTCCTTTATAGGTGGTGATTTTTTTGGTCTATTTATTGTATTATTTTTTTTTTTTACAAATAGTTTATTGTCGAGTTGGTTTCCATATAACACCCAGTGCTCATCCCCACAAGTGCCCTCCTCCATATAGGTGATGATTTCTTAAACAGAACATAAAAGACACTAATCATACAAAAAAAGATCAATAAATTAGACTAGGATACAATTAAAAAACTCTATCCACCAAAAGGCACAAATGAAGAAGGAAAGGAAAACCACAGAGTGGAAAAAAGATATTTGGAAAACAGATACTCAGCACGATACCAAGAATATATGAAGAACTTCTTCAAATCAATAAGGAAAAGAAAGACAACTCATCTTTTAAAATGGTTGAAAGACATGAACAAGCACTTCACAAAGAGAATATCCAAATGGCTGGGGACGGGAGGGGGAATACATGTGAAAAGGTTTTCATCTTATTAGCCATCAGAAAATGAAAATTGAAACCACACTGAAACACCACTACATACATAACACGATGACTAAAATTAAAATGACTGACAATGCCAGGTGTTGCCAAGTATGTGGAGAAACTGGAACTCCTGTACACTGCTAACGGAGGGCATAAATTGACACAAAAACTTTGGAAACTGGTCAGTTGTGTCTACTAAAGTTAAACAAACACATATATACCATATGACCCAGCACTTCCCTCCACAAAGAATGCCCATGAGACACACATTCACCAAGGGGCGCCTGAGTGGCTCAGTTGGTTGAGCATCTGACTCTTGATTTTGGATCAGGTCATGATCCCAAGGTCATGTGATCAAGCCCCACATTGGGCTGCATAAGATTCTCTCTCTCTCTCTTTCTCCTCCTGCCCCACTCCCCCACTCAAACTTTCTCTAAAATTAAAAAATAAAAATAAAGAAGTACATTCACCAAAAGATTTGTAAAAGAACAGTCAAAGCAACACTATTCATAGCCTAAAGCAGAAAACAATGACCACTGACAGGAGACCGCATAAGTAAATTGTGGTACACTCAATTGAAATAAATACCCTTACAGTAGTGAATAAACCATCACAACACATAATATAGGTAAATATCACACACTTAATGTTGAGGGGGGAAAATGAGGCACTAAGTATATACTGACTGATTCCATTTACATAAAGTTCAAAAACAGGCAACACAAAGATAGAAGGATATGGTGACCTTTGGACAGGGACGCGTGACTGGGCAGAGGCCCAAGGGGGTTCTGGAGAGCTGGAAATGTTCTATTTCTTCATCTGGGTGGTGTTACACACATGGATCCACTTGGAATAATTCATCAAGTCCTACACTTACAATTTGTGCACGTACGCTTTTCTGATATATGTTACACTTCAACAGGAAGGTTTCTTTAAGCCTGGCTATGAAGAAGCGGAGCGAGCAGGTCATAACTGGAGGGGTAATATGGTTGGAGGAGGGGTTCCTAAATACAGGGAAAAAAAGGTGGGCATGTAAAGCAAGCTGCAGCCAAGAAGCTTGCTGTCTCTCACTAGGGTGGGAGAGACTCCCCCTGCTCTCTGCCTGAGCGGGGACTTTGCTTTCTGCCCTGCTATGCCTGTGCATGGGAGATGCACGGTAGACTAATTAAAACAACTCCTCTGGATGGTGCTTACAGGTTAGAAACCAGTAAATATCTTTTCAACAGGCATTTCTTTTTTTTCTTTTTCTAGAGAGAGAGAAAGTGAAAGAGGAAAGGAGTCCAGGCACCCAAGTGGAGGAGGGGCAGTGGCCAGAGAGAGACACATACACACACACACACACACACACACACACAGGGAGGGAGGGGGAGAGAGAGAGAGAGAGAAAGAGAGAGAAACTTGAGCAGACTCTATGCTCAGTGAGGAACTGGATGCAGGGTTCAATCCCACAACCCTAGGATCATGACCTGAGCCGAAACCAAAGACTCACACTCAGCTGACTGAGCCTGCCAGGCTCCCCTAACAGTCATTTCTGAACACAGCTCAGAGGATTAGAGACTTCGTGTTATTAGGAATTCTAACGACACAGCCAAGCAGCCAAGTCACAGGAGTTCCATCTTCCAGGGAGGAAACAGATGCCTGCAGTGGGTTAGCAGCTATTCCCCAACATCGCATGGTCCCTCAAAGACCATGGATTCTGGAATCCTCAGCCAGGTAGGTCCACAGAACCCAGGTGAATTAGGTGGCAGCACAGTGTCATGGGAAGTGCATGGCTCTGAAATGGAGTTTCATTTCACCTCTGAGAGCCTCAGTTTCTGTAAAATGGGAATAATTTCACAATAACTGCTACCTCACAGTAGCTTTAAGAGAACAGGAGTATGCATTCAGGTGACCACACAAATGCTTGTTCCCGCGGCATCTTGGTGGCTCTGTCAGTTGAACATCTGACTCTGGCTCAGGTCAGGATCTCACCGGTTCGTGAGTGCGAGCCCCCCATCGGGCTCACTGTCAGCCTGTCAGAGCAGAGCCTACTTCGGATCCTCTGTCTCCCTCTCTCTGCCCCTTCCTTGCTTGTTCTCTCAAAAATAAATAAATAAATAAATAAATAAATAAATAAATAAATAAATAAATAAATAAATACTTGATCCCTTTCTCCTCTCCCTTCCCAAGGGGAATGGAAGGTTTTCAGCAAAGAAAAACAGCTCTGTCTTGCAAAGAGTTCCCACACAACAGGGATGCAAAGGTCTCCAGGATTCCAGACGCATGTTCTTGAGACCATGAGGTCTCCTGGTATGATATATGCCAGGAGCTCATCCCTCTCCCTCTGCAGGGCTCCTCCAGTCCATCCACATGGGTTTCTGTGTTTCTACATGGCTTGGGTGTTTCTGTCTTTCCTAGACTGGGGCGAGGGGAGACACGACAGCACAATGTGTGTGTGTGTGTGTGTGTGTGTGTGTGTGTGTTTGTGTTTTAAGCTGCAGCTGTTTATTTCCCCAGTTGAATTTTAAAAGCACTCCAAATTCATCAGCATCTTCTGAGGAAGCCTCCTAAACAGCAACATGTTCAAAACTCAGAAGCTGTGCTGGGACAGGGAGAAAGAGCACTGGGTGGGGGACAGGACGCACGAGTTCCATCTTTAATGGTCTTCCCCCGACCCCTGCCCGGGCCAACCCCCTTCCCCGGTCACTCAAGTTCTGACAATCTCTTGGAGCAGCCACCCAACTCACCCTCATTCACATCCCTGGGCCTCAATTTAATTATGGTAAACCGAGAGCCTTGGGAGGCTGCACCCAGCTTCACCTTCTAGCCCTGGGTCAAGGTGAAAAGTCAGGAAAGACACAGCAGGAGGAAGACAGAATTGTTTGGACAGGCATCCATTTCTGAGCCCCCCTCATTGAGGGAGACTTAACTTGTCAGGCCTAATAGTGAGCACCCATCTAGAGGGCAGAGGACTGCCCTCTTATAACACTTCTGGGGATTGGAGAAAGTTACCAAACTTCCACGAGCTATAAAATGAGAGGAGCATTAAAGACTCTCAAAGGTCCCTTGTAGCTCTGATGTTCTGAGTCATCGGGGCCTACAATATAATAAAACAGAAAAGACTAAAGTAAAATAAACCCTCCCTTTTAAAAAAAAAATGGGGGTAGCATTCACTCTTCCTCTGCATTTAACTTGTGGCCCCTGCCACACTGGCCCAGCCCCTCCCTGGACAGGAAATGGCCCCCATCCCTTCATTGGGAGGCAGTCAGTGGTTTCATCTGCTGAGTATTTAATTAGAACTGGTGATGGCTGTTTGGACAGAGGAGAGGGCAGGAAGGCGTCCCCTTGTTCTCAGCGCAGGAGACTAAGAGGAAGCCCAACAGCTGGGACAGGTCCCTGGGCAGGTCATCCCCCTGCTGGCAGCACTCGATGGCTTTCTGCGTTCATCGTTCAGATGTCCTCCTGGGGAGAGCCTTGATTTCAGAGGGGTGTGGCCCCTCTCAGCAGGGAAGCGGGCTCTCCCCAGCCCGGAGCCCGCTTCATTGGTGGTTTGTTTCCAAGGGCTGCACGCAGCCCAGCAAGCCCATGCGAGGCTGCAAAAGGGACCTGGAGATGTTAGCAAACCCAGGCAGGAAGTAACAAGGAGCAGATTCAACCTGGAAAAATGCGGCCGTTGCATCTGGGGATAAATAACCAGAAACACAAATACTCAGGTGGGAGGGAGATGCCTGGAACAGGAAGCAGCCAGACAGCATTTGGACAAGAGTTTGCAATGTGATCTAGTGACAAAGAAATTGCTGGGGGATTCACGAGCTGGATGCACGGAGGTGATACCCCAACCAGAACAAGGAAGGAACAGGGGCGGGGCCAAGCAGCTGTTCTGTGTCTCTCTAGAGGCAGGACTAGGTGGACCAAGGGACTAAGATGGCAGCAAGAGAGGTTTCAGTCAAACTCTAGAAAGAACCTTGTCCCTAGGGACACAGGGACACAGGAAGTCTGTTCCAGAGGCAGGGGCATGGACAAGATGACCTCCAGGCATCCCATGCAGCCCATCGAGGAAAATGTGAATCTGCAGGAAACAGTGAGCTGACCTGCTTATTGGTGCCACAGGAGACAGAGGATGGAGGATCCCAAACCAGCCAAAAACACTGAAATTAAAGATCTGGGAAAGGTCATACAACTGTCCTGAGTCTGAGACAAAGCTGGAAAAAGATCTCCAATGTGCAGACTGCCAGACTCTCTCCTCCTCAGGCCCACAAGGAAGATAGTTTCCAATCCTCCCACTGACTCCATTGCCTAGGACATGGGAGCTTCAAAATGAGGCTCTGGAGACATGAGCCATGTACATGAGACCCAGCGGGGCCAATCAAATGCATCCTATCTGACCTGCTCCTTCACCAACATATGGTTGCTCTGCAGGGAATTAGGTTAGACCCCAAGAAGAACTTCCCTCATGAGTTTTATAATACTCCACAAGCAAGCAAAAGAGCCAGTTTATATTCTGACTTCCTCCTGCAGGATAACAGGCTAGAATGTGCTTGGAGCTCTACAGTGCACAGCACTTCTCACCAAAGCACAGTGAGAAAGGTATGGTGTGCCGCCCTTCAAACAAACTTGAGATTTGAAAGTCCAGGTTTAGAAAACAGATAAATTACACTGATTATCCACTTTAAAAATGGACTTACTGGAGCACCTTGGTGATGTGGTCAGTAAAGCATCCAACTCTTGATCTTGGCTCAGGTCCTGATCTCACACTTCATGAGTTCGAGCCCTGCATCATGCTCTGCACTGATGGTGTGGAGCCTGCTTGGGATTCTGTCTCTCCATCTCCCTCTGCCCCTCCCCCACTGGTGTGTGTGCACTCTCTCTCTCAAAATAAATAAAATTTCTAAAAAAAATTTTAATGGACTTACTATAACAAGTTACATTAAAACACTTAAACTTCAATGAGAATTTTTTTAAAAAAATTTAATGTTTATTTATTTCTGAGAGACAGAGAAAGACAGAGTACAAGTGGGGAGGGGCAGAGAGAGAGAGGGAGACACAGAATCCGAAGCAGGCTCCAGGCTCTGAGCTGTCAGCACAGAGCCCGATGTGGGACTTGAACCCACAGACCGCCAAGATCATGACCTGACACAAAGTCAGACACTTAACCGACTGAGCCACCTAGGTGCCCCTCAAAGAGGATTTTAAAAACAAATTAGACTATTAGCCCAAGCCAGGGCACAAAGATTGAAGATCTAGTCTCAGGCTCAGGTATGTGAAGGTCTGTATGATTCCAGGTGCATCTTCCTGGGGACCAGACAGCCTTCTGGTAAGGCATTTGATACTGGGTCTTAGCTTTTGAGAGAGCTTTCCAAAGACTCCAGAAAGAAGAAAAGAAAAAAAGCCTTTTGGGGGGGGGGGGCTCTTCAAGGCATCCGGACAACAGGCAGGTGTTACGAGTCTCCTGCTGGTCCATGAAGCCAGACCACACGAGAGATGGAGGTCATGTGGATGGCTGACTACATCTCATGTACATCTCAGCCTAGAAGCCAGAAAAAGTCAGAAGTGTTTTAGGGCTCTCTAGACCCAAGATCACAAATATGCCAGGCACTGCTTTCAGCACTGTGAGGTATGTCATCTCACTGAATCACTTGTTTCCTTGACAAATATTAAGTACCCACAATGTGCCAGATGTTTCCTCAAAACAACTCGAAGAGATCCAGTTAGAAAACTACAGTCACAGGAGACATCATACTGTTGGGCCAACCTTATACATCACTTAGTGGCTGAGCTGGGATTCGGATCCAGTCTGGCATTCACTCTGCTTACATCAGAATTTCTCCCTCAGAAAAGCTTCCAGCCCTACCCTCCCTGGTTCCAAGCAAGACAGTTACAATGTGTATCTACATATATATGCAGAGGAGGTCTCGGCAATTTGCAATCACCCGAACCAGTGAAGGTGAGGGGCGGTGCAGATAAGCCATAGCCCTTTGGTCCTGGAGGGTATTACACTCTGGGTCTGAGGGAGGGAGATCCCAGCATATCTGTCTGATTCAGCTTGGCTTAGGCTAAGATTAATGACTGAATTAGCTTCCATTTCCTGAGCATCCTAACAGCAGGAGGGAATGACCCAGAATGCAGGAGGCTGTGAGCAGATTAACCACTCACCCTCCATAAGTAGCCACACATGGAAAAAACCTGCACATTTACAGGGGTCATCCTGCATGACCCTGAAAAAACTGTCCGCCTTCTGTTTCCTCATTAAACACTGACTTTCCCAGATGTACTGACCATGTCTTTCATCCCCGATCAGAACAGAAGCCATTGCACTTAAAGGGCATCCCATTCCAAATGGTGCCTGGCTGTTACGGCATTAGGCTATAAGGTAAGCGGCTTATGACAGCTGGGGTAAAGGAAGGAGGGAGGCCTGTCTGGGGGCCATGGTCCTTGAGAAAAGAAAAAGCCAGTATGGTGTGATTTCCAGAGCCTCACTCCACCTGCTGGTGCCCAAAAGCCTGAAGCTTTGATCTCTATTCAAGTGTAGCGGCTTCAAAGCAGGGCTGCATGAAGGGTCCGCAGGAAAGGCCTGATAGTCCATGTAAAGGGTGCAGGGTGATGGAGACACCAGACGGGCAGAAGCCACAGAAAAGGAGGACTGAGCACACTCAGGACCAACACCTCCAGGTCCCACATACCTACTCTGGTGCCTGAATGCAGGAAAGGGCAATACACACACCTAGGGATCATCCTAGCCCTGCTTCCCAGGGAAGCTGACTTTCCAGCCTGTCTCAGTGTCCTACCTGCTGGGGCCCCCGAGAATCTCCGGATGCCACACCATCCCAATGCCCCACAGCACCCCACATGCTCTTGCTGTGTCCCTCCCCAGCCTCACCCTCCCAGAGAACCCTGCTGCCTCTCACCCCTGCCTGCTGGCTCCACATCCATCTAATGATCTCAGGACCAGCCCTGAGCAGATTGATTTATTTTTAATTTTTAATTTTCCAGGATTTGAGAGAGAGAGAGAGAGAGGGAGAGAGGGAGGGAGGGAAGGAGGGAGGGAGGGAGACAGTGCTCACAAGTAGGGGAGAGGCAGAGAGAGACAGAGACAGCATGTGAAGCAGGCTCCAGGCTCTGCACTATCAGCACAGAGCCCGGTACGGGGCTCGAACTTGCAAACCGTGAGATCATGACCTGAGCCAAAGTCAGACTCAACTGACTGAGCCACCCAGGCGCCCCCTAAGCAGATCAATTCTTGCCACAAACACAAATTATAAACGCTGTAATTAAAAGGTATCTGCGGGACGCAACTGTTCCCCAACCCATAACCTCCCCAGATAGACAGGATGGAAGACAGGTGTGCCCAACAGGGAGCAAAGAGGCAAGCAGAGAATAATCTCAAGTCCAGGGGCTACCTTTTCCTCTCCTGAACCTGCTTTAGCTGCTGGCAATCCCAACGGTGAGATTGGCCATCCCTTTTTCACACCAAGCTCAGTTATCCCTGGACGGGTGGTACACCACAGTGACGGAGAGCTCAGACTCCAGGTCTGTCTGTATTCCTCACTGACACCAGCCATTTGACCTTGACCAAGTCAGGTAACCTCAGTTTCCTTATCTACAAAAGAGGGGGCAGTAGTTGTAAATACTGCAGAGGGTTGTTTATTACCAGGATTAAATGAGTTACTTGATGTATCTAGCCCAGAAGTCACTGTGCTCATTAAGAATAACTTGGAAGGCAGTGGCCAGGTCCTCAGGGAGGGAGAGGTCCAGATTCCCAGGCAGGAGGGAAAGGACAGGTACCCTCTACACACAGCACCGGCAACACTGAGACCAACAGTGACTGGATGAAAGTGGGGTCCTGATGCCAGAGGGGACTTCGGGGCACAGCCACGGGTCACGTGGGCAGCTCCTGACACAGTGTCCACAGCAAATGGTGCCTGCGTCTTTTTCTGGAGGACTGGATAATCACATCACAGAGAGCAGCCCGGCATAGATACAACCACCGCCGAGTGCGTCGCCACAGTGGTCTGCCAGCTGTGGGAGGCGCCCATCGGTGCAGAGCTAGAGGCTACGACAGCTAGAAAGAAAGGAAGATCGAAAGACACAAAAGGGCACCTGATAACCCCCCGGGGCTCAGGGCACCAAACACCCCTTAACACCGGAGCCGAGGGCAGCCTGTAAGGGCTCAGGTGTACGCACAGGTCTCCTGACCGCCCACCTCTCCTCAGGGTGGATGGCTCTGAGGGGGTGGCAGGCTGCTGTCACATTTTCTTCCCTGGTTGGGGAAGGAGGTGAGGGAACCAAAAGGAGAAACAAGAACTGGGAGGGAACTCCCCAGGAAGAGTGAAGGGGCAGGTTCCCGGCTGGGAGAGGGGAGGGGTGGGGCTGGGACAGCAGAGAGCGCCCCCTGTCTCTGGAAAGCCTTCCCCACCAAACCTCACTCTTGGATCTGTCCCTCCCCTCGGCTCTACGGTGTACTCTCTATGCTATACATTATGCTTTGAATCAATTCAACAAACACTGTTGAGTACTTACTATGTGTCAGACACTATCCAAAAGAATAAAGAAACAAGGAAACACAATCCCTACTCTCAAAGTCTTCAGTCTATCCAGGGACAAGGGAAGCTCAGAGGCTGTACTAAGTGCTTGGGGAACACTGCCCACGTACAGAACAAGGAGCATCAAACAGTGGACAGACCCAAGAGCACATCAAATAGTATTTTTAAATAGTGCAGAAGTGAGCCCCTTTCCAACTTTCCTGCAAAGATAAAGTCTCAGTTAGATGCCAACACACCTTTAACCTCCCTGATACTAGCTAAGCCTCCTTCTCAAGGGAGAGTGAGCAGGGCTCCCCTGGCCTGAGATCTTCCGCAGCTGGCTGCGTCCAGCCAGAAATGAATGATGTTATCTGGTTTCTGCTGTGGCTTATTTTTGCAGTACCATCTATTTCTTGGCCAGTGATACTGGTTCTTTCTGATAAGGATATATTTCCTTTTAAAATAAATTTATGGGGCATCTAGGTGGCTCCATCAGTTAAGTATCTGACCTTCCATTTCAGCTCAGGTCATGATCTCACGGTTCGTGAGTTCGAGGCGAGCGTCAGGTTCCGTGCTGTCAGTGCAAGGCCTGCTTGAGATTCTCCTTCTCCCTCTCTCTCTCCCTATGGTGCTCTCTCTCTCAAAATAAATAAATAAATATAAAAATTTTTTTAATGGGGCACTTGGGTAGCTCAGGTGGTTAAGCATCCTACTCTTAATATCAGCTCAGGTCGTGATTTCACAGTTCATGAGTTCAAGTCCAACATCGGGCTCCAAGCTGTTAGTGCGAGCCTGCTTGGGATTCCCTCTCTCCCTCTCTCTTTGCCCCTTCCATCTGCACGTGTGCTCACTCGCTCGCTCTCTCTCTGTCTCAAAGTAAATAAATAAACTTTGAAGAAATTTTTAAATAAAATAAATTTAAGTGTAAAAAGTAAGCCAATTTAGGAAAAACAATTCAGCAAGTAACAGTACAGAGAGTACAATCCTGACACTGGTCAGCAGTGGTATTCAGAATCATGATCATGGTATTTAGGACTGGTTCTGTGAGACTCTCTGACCCAGGAAAGACGCGGTGAGCACATGTGCCTACATGAGAAGATCTTGTTTCTCGGCTCAACAGTAAACTTCCTGCACTTCCTCCTCCCTTTGGGGATGCCTTCATGCATTCAGAATATGGGAAGAAAATTCAGCTCAGCTCACAGGGAGGGTAAAAAATTGGAAAATTAAAGCAAAGCATGGACAGGCAGGAGAGCCAACTCGGGCCCACTGCCAAAGAGGAAACCCCACACCATCCCCACAAAGGACTGTGAAGACAAGGATACTTTGTTTCCTGACAGCCTACAGTTTAGGAAGTATGCTCACCTGTGGAAGGTGCAGGCTACCCATCTCACATAAGAAAAGAGACGAGCATGGCAACTGACAAACTTGCATGAAAGCACACATTAGTGAGTCCCCACCTGTGGCTCTCCACATACAAAGTTCTCCCCACTACGTTCTGCTGCTGGGCAAGTCCAGGTGACTTGCATGAGGTAACTCCTACCAATGGCCACTGGTTTTCTAAAATGTTCCACTAACAGAGCTGGGACACCCAGGCCGTGCTCACAGGCCATGGCGTGAGCTAGTCTGAACACACCCCCTCAACTCCACGGTGCACAGTGAGAACAGTACATAGCAACACACACAACACGGTAACCATGGACGGTGGTGTGTGCAGGGAGCCAGCCGCGAATTCACACAAACTCTGCGGGCCCTGGGGCTTCAGCTCCAAAGCCTTTGGGGTTCCTATATCTGCACTTGATGAAGAAAACACAACAGAACATCATACCCATCAAATTCTACTCCTTCTGACTTCCTGTTCCTGAAAAAGGTGCTAAAACACCACAGGCCCTCTCTGTGGCCCGGGAAGTCTCGACACTCCGAGGGCCTGTGGATGAGCTAAGTGTAAGTTCCCTGGGCTGGACGAGTTCAGAGAGAAGGGAGAAACATAGTGTCAGCGAAAACATTCACAGCCAGACATACTCCACCCTTCCACACCTGACAGCAGTGGATGGATACCCGCGCGAAAACTCAACAAGACTGTTACAAGAATGCCAGTCATCACCTGGCCCCTTGGACTGCTGAGCTGGACATGGAGTCAAGCTGCCATCCACCCATGATGGGCCGCTGTGCGGCAGATGAGAACCCCAAACCAGCGATGCTCAAGGGATGGCGAACACATTCCAGAAGATGCAGAATGTACCCAGGGCTTCCTCGGAGCCATCAGGCCATAAATGGCAATCTCCATGAATCCTGCTGAGGAGATTCACAACACTCTTGCCTTAGCTGAGCTCCAAGTCAAGAGGGATGGAGGGAGTCGGGGGCGGGGGGGGGCAGTCTCCATAGAGCACTGTCTATTTCAAAAGACGACGACACAGCTAACAACCCTACAGCTCTTCTTCCTTTTGCTTCCAAGGCACTGTCACTTTGTCCTCCTCACAGTCATGCTGCACAGAACAGGGAAGGCTGGGAACACATCAGGGGCACTGTTGCTTTTGTTTGTGGCCTGATGTAAACATGAACATTATCTCCCCTGGAGAAAAGCCATCACCCGCTTAGACTTACCAACCTACCCACCCTTTGCTCATCCAGAGCAAAGGTCAGCCTTCTTAGCAGAATGCACCCCCGGGTGCATATGTTCACAACTGCTCAACTCCACAGGGGCCTTGGAGCCCCGCAGGAGCCGCCAGAACACCCTTCATAAAAGCCCTTAAAATACCAACAGGCTTAATCCCAACATTCAAACCAAGACAAATTTTAGCGGAAGGACTCACAGGATGGGCAACAAAAACCCACAGCCAGAATGAAGTTGCAAAATTAAACATGATCAGCCAGTTCTAAGTTTTCCTAACATTAATATTCTTGTGCTTCTCATCCACTTCCTCTGCCCTCAACAAGTACTTACTGGCAGACTAGGAGTAACAGCCACCAAAGGCTTAAGGAAAAGAACAATTTTAAATTGAGAAAGTCATCTTTATCACCGCAATTGAGAAAACAGTGGCAATTTTTATGTGAGCATAGGCTACATTGGTCTAAGTCACGGAAAGCCAGCACTTTCCAGTACATAGTCTGAGAATCTCTGATGATGCCCAATCTTCTCCTTTTCCGGATGGGGAAGTCAAGGTCCAGAAAGAAGCCAGCTGGTGGTGGAACAGAACCTAGAACCCAGGTCTCTGGTACTCAGCCCAAACCTCTTTTCTCTCCATCCTCCCTGAGTGCAAGCATATGACAGACTGAACCACACACTTCCAAATGCAATTAACCATGCAGGCCCCAAGCAGCAGCAGCAGCAACAGCAGCAGCAGCAAGGAGGGGCTCAGCAGATGTCACAAGTGTGCTCTGTTCACATGCCCCTCAAATCATGCACCTACCTCAGGACTCCTCAGGAACCTTCTCTGAGCCGAGCAGTCTCCAGACAGCAGTGGCGGGCATCCCCACGTGCTCTCCGTGTGGGGAGGGATCCCCGCAGCAGCCGGACAGGACCACCACTCACTGCCTCAGGGTTCTCCTCAGTCTTAGGGGTTATGTTCAGGGTTTCATTACTTTTATGGGGCCTTGGGGCCCTAAGATGGTCAGCTAAAATCTACAGACCCCTTCCCAGAATATTTTTAGTTGTGTAAAATAATTATACAGAATGAGGAGACTAAGTATATAGAAATATAGTTATTAAGGTATTTAAGGGGCGCCTGGGTGGCCCAAGGGTTAAGTGTTCGACTTCAGCTCAGGTCATGATCTCACAGTTCATTAGTTTAAGCCCCACAGTGGGCACAGCAGAGAGCCCTCTTCAGATCCTCTCTCTCCAGCCCCCCTCACTTTTTTCTCTCTTGCCCTCTCTCAAAACAAATAAACCTATAAAAAATATTTAAGCATAAACTCATGATATAGTCATATACTTGCTTCTTGATCAATACATTAAGTAGCAAGACCTAATAGCACAACTCAAAATTGTCATAATTTCAATTTTCTTAATGTTTATTTATTTTTGAGAGAGACAGAGCATGAGCAGTGGAAGGGCAGTAGGAGACAGTCGGACACAGAAACCGAAGCAGGCTCCAGGCTCTGAGATGTCAGCACAGAGCCCAACGCAAGGCTTGAACCCACGACCCACGAGACCACGACCTGAGCTGAAGTCAGACGCTTAACCGACTGAGCCACCCAGGTGCCCCTAAACTGTCATAATTTCAAACTAATGATGAGGATCTATGCTTTTGGAGATTTGCGCAACAACTATATAATGCGATAGGAATCCATGTATGATCTCTTATCAGCGACAAACTCACAGGAGCTCAGAGTAGTGTAGCTTTGTGCCTATATCCTTAATGGAAGTAAACGCTAAGTTCCAGTTAAATGTTGGCGAAAATAAAGTACAATTTTCTAGCATCCAAGTTTACGAATTCTGCCACTGAATTCTACTCACAAAACTCCCAAGGTTTCAGAGATCCTGATGCTGCCTCAGAGCACCAGGGTCATCAGACATGAGGCACTGGGGCACCCAGATGAGCTGAGCTGGGGCAGCAGGGAGACCCTGTGTGCAGTAGAGAGGAGACACTGAAGGCTGAAGTGGCCCCAGAACCATCATCACCACATACCAAGCACCAGACATAACTACTGGGTGTCCCCAGACCTGGAAGGCTCAAAGAAAGACCCTTCCACATGCAACAACCACTTCAGTAAAACTTCTAACTTGCATAGTGTCCACCAACAGCTCAGCATTCAGAGTGTGAATCCTGCCCAGAGACCAGATAAGAATCGGAGACTCCCCCGCTCAGTTCTGCGAGGCCATGAGTATCCAGGGAAGAGAAAGGGAAGGTGAGCCAGCCAAGACCTTCCAGGCAGAGGGAGGACTTGGAGTCACCCAGGCCGTCTGCCACTCTCCTGGTACCCTCTCTTACTGCTCTTTTAGATAGACTTCAGGTGACTCTCTGCAGTCAGGTCAGCGTCCCCTAATAGACTACGAGGTCCCTGAAGGCAAGGATGGCATCTTAGTCACCTGTGTCATCAGGTCACAGGATGTAGTACGTGTAGGTGCTCAGTCAACATCTGCTAAATGAGAGGCAGGAGAGGGTAGTGGGGACAGAGCCGGGCAGACCCCTCATGGAGCTGATCCCTTGAGTGTCTTCACAGCTGAAGTGACTGCCCAAGCAGCCTCCCTTCAAAGACCTTCAACTTATCAACTGACAAATGGAGGGTGGCCTTCCTTCTCCAAGTCTGTCTCAGGGCCCAAAACATCTAGCACTGCCCTGAAGAGGCAGGATTAAGGATTCAACTTCACGGAGCAGAGGCTCATGTAAATGGTAGCAGAAAACACAAGGGATACTCAAAACACGTAACAAGCAGCACAGCGTATGCAGTCAGAACAGGCACCGGCCACAGACCCTGCTGCGGCGGGTCATCCCAGGAGCACTGGTCAGCCCCCAGCCCTGCGGGGAAGACAGCAACCCAGCTCTATGCAAGGCAGACCGACCAGAAGAAAGTTAGTCCCCCTTGACTTGCTTGTCAGCACAGACTCTCTCTCTCATCAATGTTTTGTTTATTTAAGACATTAGCGGGCGCCTGGGTGGCTTAGTCGGTTAAGCGTCCGACTTTCGCTTAGGTCATGATCTCGCGGTTCGTGGGTTCGAGCCCCGCGTCGGGCTTGNGACATTAGCTAGCGGTATGACCTGGTGCAAGTCAGGTGCTCCCAACTTTAGGCCCTGCTCTGTGACAGAATTGAAAGAAATGATCCAAAACCCTTCCAGCTCTAATATCCTCTGATCACACCTTCTCATACATCCTCAGCTGCACCTGGTAACAGAAAACCAGCACACACAGCTGGCTAAGGTGGCGCACGGGCCAGAAGCCCTCAGCCAGGCCAGTCACTGACACTTGCCCTCTGTCTTGTGCAGTGGGATTGGCGAATCAAAGCCTGGACACACCTTCTAGCCCTGTCTGAGGAGTCCCAGAGACCTCTAGAAGCCCTGGTCAACAGATGAAAGACACCAGACGTGAAGGTCATGAGAAAGAGCCACGCCCCGGCTCCCATCCTCCGAGGCTGAAACCCTCGGCCTACTTTTCACCAGACCCACTGCCCAACCTCTTTCACGATCCGGACAGTGCATACTTCTGGGTCGGTGACTGTGTAGACTGAATGTCACCCCTGCAGAGTCACTGCAAGAGAACAGGGGAAGCAGTTTCAAGGCACAGACCAGCTCCCCACCTGCTTGACACTGGCTGGGACAAGAGACAACAGCTTCCTGAACCACCTCAGCAAGGTCGCCATTAGCATCGAGTGAGAACACTGAGTATTAATTTTTGTTAACTCTTTGGAAATAGAAACATCTACTCAGTCTTGGGGGGCCTGACTTCCCCTCCTCACTTCTCTCTGTACCCCCCCTCCCCCCCGCCCCGACTGCCAAGAGGCCTCCCCCTCAGAGATGAGATCCAAGCAGCCCTGCGGAGGCTCCGCTCTGCTCAGCTGTGCAGCCCCAGGGGCAGGGGTTGCTGGGGCCTGCCTTTGTTGTGTCCCCTGAAGATCCCTCAGGGTAGGAGAGAGACGCGGTGAGAAGCCTAAGGCTCCCACATGCGGCTTCAGGGTGGGGCACGTGGGACGGGTACACACTCAAAGCCAGGGGGAAATCAGCACATTTTCCTCAGTCATTAGCACAAGTCAACAGCAGTGTGACCGCTGTACGCACACCCGGGGGACCACAGCAGCCATCGCTGAGAAACAGCGTGGACTGGGGCATCATTAATTCCCCATTTGTGTTTTCCCCATGTTTGAGGGAGCTTCTCCTCAGAATTCTGGGAAGGAAGACCAGGAAAGTGCTGCTGAGGGCTTGGCAGGCATCCCTGGTGTGACAAAGACCCCAGAAGTTCAGACAGTTCGAACCCCAGTTGGATCTCGAAGTAGATGTCACCATGAATGAGCCGCTAGCCTCTCTCCACCTGTTTCCTCATCTCCTTCAAAAGATGAGATAACAGACAAAATGAGGCAGCACAAGTGAAAGTGGGATCCATGTTAGCAGGCGGGACACAGGTATGCAGGAAAGTTGGTTTCCTCCCTTAAGACCACATGTTAATGATAGAGAGGAATTTCCCAAAGTCACCCCAGCTCCATTCCGAGGCCTAGGAGGACACACTGTTTAATCAGGTATATAAAAACTCTTCTGAAAAAGAAGTGGGAACAGGGGGTGATGACAAAGGTCAAAAAACAGTGGCCTCTGGTTTTAAGAAAGTGAGAAGACATTCTGACTTTCTTGGCCTACATCTTTTCCCCTAAATGAGCCTTCACAGGAGATCATGATGTCCTATACCCCAGATGTCCCCCAGCCCACTTCTCTGGCTCCATGAAGTAATTCGGGTTAGACGTCAAACGTGCAGGGCCCTAAGGTGAACAGTCAGGTGTCAGGGCCATCCTAAGGCTTGTGGGGAGGGTCCCCCTCTCTGCAGAGAGGGAAGGGATTTGGTCGGTCCTGGGCTCCCACCTTGATACCAAGTCAGAGAGGAGAGCACTGCCTCCTGGTGCCTCCCAGCTGGCACTGTGCCCCTTCCAGGGCTGGCTCTGCTGGCAGCAACCCAGGGACCTGCTGGAGATGCCGGGCCATGCTGAATAAAGGCAGCTTCTCTGGTGCCCTGATCCCAGAGGAGCTGGCCCCGAGCAAGGCGGCCCCTGGCCCCCGTGTCAATGCCCTCTCCTCCATTCCCAGCTTGGAAGGTCCAGCTGCCCACACAGAGGAAGCTGTGGGCCATGCCTGCTAGAATTTCAGGGCCTGCGGGGTGGAGAGGGCCTTGACACCCTAAGTCCACAAATGCCCCCCGGGACCACCATGGCCTAATAGCACCGCGCCTGGCTCTGGAATCCCCCCTCGTGCCCCTTGTTCATCCGAGTCTCTGCCTCTGTCCTTCTGGCTGTCTGGGTCAGGGCAGGAGGTCTGGGAGGAGGTGTGTCACAGAAGGCCTCATTCAGCGCACCAGCTCCACAGTCCCGTCTGGAGGCTCTGCATGGGGAAGTCCCTCAAATGCTTGCATTAGCCTCCCACTCAGCAGTGATCCCGTCTCTAGACAGTTTGCCCTCATGAATCCAAATCGGCAGTGAGGATGCAGGCGTCTCTACCACCCATTGGCATCTCCAGCACATGTCTTCAAATGAAATATAATCAGATGGCTACACATAAGAAAACATATATGCAAACTGTCACCTGATAAATAAATACATAGCCTTTAAAATATGAACGATGTCCACACATGGAACTATGCCCACTAACTGAAAACGAAGAGCACCAAACAGAAGGCATGCACCAATCATCATCCTGTGTAAAGTACACTCAGCAACTGGGGGCGGAAATGACTCCTGGGATAGTCAATCCACCAGAATTTGATGGACATAAAGTTCTTTTGATCTGTAAGGCTAAGTGAATAGTTTTTAATGGGTCTCTCTGATACAAACCCATTTCCTCTCCATTTATCTTAAAATCAAATTGAAACTGGAGCCTAAAAGACAGCGTGGCCCAGATGGGCAGGTGCAGCTGAGCGGATGGGGCCACCACACGCACCCTCCAAGCTGCTGCCCAGGTGCAGCCAAGCTGCGGCCCCGCCCCGGGAGGTGCCGGCTCCAGGCTGCTGCTCAAGGCAAAGACTGAGCATCATGATGCGCAGAAGAGCTCTGCAGGTCCCATAAGCCCCCAGCAGGGGTGCTCAGGGGCTCCAGTTGATGAAGCTCCAGCCAGTGTTTGGCACTGACATGGCAGTGTGGGGGAGGGGCATGGAGGGGGAGCTGGAGAAGACCAAGGACTGCAGGCCCTAAAGGAGGCGACGATGCCTTCTCAGTCTTGTTGGGGTGGCATACGGCTGGAGGCAACGTGGGTGCCCATCATGCTTGGGGAAGTCATCGAGTAACTGCAGTGATGACAACTGGCTCATCCATTAGGAAAAATGGGTTAGATGCATGTGCCAAATGCAAAGGGTCTCAAAACACAGGGTCAAGAGGGAGTCAGAAATAGAATGAGTTGTAAAACAGGGTGCCTCCTAGGTAAATTAAAAACGTGTACAGTTTCAAGAAACTGTCACAGCCAGTGGAGCCTAAGGAGGGAGGACAGCTAAATGTAATGTGGCATCTGGGATGTGATCTGAGCATAGACAAAGGACAGTAGGTAAAAGATAAATAAATCTGAATAGAGATTTTAGTTAATAATAGTATATCAATACTAGTTCATTAATTGTGATAAAGGTACTATATTAATGCAGCGTGCCTGGGTGGCTCAGTCAGTTAAGTGTCCAACTCTTGATTTCAGCTCAGGTCATGATCTCACAGTCATGACATTGAGCTCTAAGCTGGGTGTGGAGTCTGATTAAGATTCTCCCTCTCCCTCTCTCTCTCTCAAAAAAAAAAAAAAGAATGAAAAGAAAAGAAAAAAGTACCATATAATATAGATGTTAATAACAGAGGAAACTGGGTATGGAGTGTATGGAAACACTGTGTCCAATTTTTCTGTAAATCTGTAACTGTTCTAAACAATAAAGTTTGTTTTTTTTTTAATGAAAGCCTTGCATAAAGCAAGAACAGCACCATCCACTCCCCCAGGAACATACTGCACAGGAATGGCTGCCTGTGGAGGGAACAGGCAGATATCAAGGCAGGCATTTAAGTACGTGATGAGAGGGTCCTCCCTGCACACCAATGGTGATAATGTGCCATGACTGACAAGTGCCACTAACTTAATGCTTTACATCAGAGGTCCCAAAACTAACAATTAATTTTTAGAAAAGAGAGAGAGACAGACAACACTGCAGGAGAGGAGGTCACAAAGGCCACATGAGTGTTGGAGTCTCTGGGTTGCTGAGTGACCTGGAAGGGCCTCGTGAAGGAAGAGTTAAGCAGACCTTGAAGCTCAGGGGATGGGGGTGGGTGGAGAGGGAGGTGCTTTGTGCTGGATGCAGACCAGAGATGACCACCCAGGACACGCTCCATGTCCCCATCTAACACCGGTCAGTCCCAAGAGCTATTTCTGGGTCCTCCTGATTCCCAGACAAAGCCAGGAAAACTAAAATGGCACCTGCTGGTGGGCAGCAGAGCTGGGCAGTGATAGCGAGAGTAGTCGTAAGAGTTGCCAGGACAGTTACATTTGAATTTCAGATCAGCAACAAATAATTTTTTTAGTATTAGGTATACCCCCAAATATTGCATGGGACATACTTACACTAAAAACTGATTTGCTGTTGATCTGAAATTCTAATGTAACAAGCCATCTTGAATTTGCTAAATCTGGCAACTCTAAATTATAATAGCAATGGCATGCACTATTACTTGCTCTAAGTACTTAATTTACTTGTCTTGTTTTCATCTTCAAACAACCCCCTGAAGAATATATTGCTATCCCCTTTTTACAGACATGGAAACTTGGACTCCAAAGGAGCAAGTCATTCGCCCAAGGCTGTGAGGCTGGATGCCAGACCTGGGATGTGAACATCTGTCTAAAGAGCCCACCCTCTTGAGCATGATGCTGTGTCCCAACTGAGTAGCTGGACAAGGCCCAGGCTTCTGCTCCCTGACACCCAGAGGCAGTTGTGTCCACAGTGGTGGTGCCAAGCTCCTTGCGTGGTCCTCAAAGCACACTACCACCTGGAAAACCTTCCCACCAGACCCAATTCAACAAGGGAGCTTTGGGTTTCAAAAAGTGAAAGTCAAGGGAGCCCCCATTAGTCCTGAAAGAGCATAATCTTCCTACATTGGTGGAAAGAATAAGGAGAGAAGCAGCTCCTACTTTAAGGGTCTAGATAGGCAGCACACATCAGCAGGACACAGGCCTGAGCCAAGCCACATGCCATCCCTCCTGGAGACAGAGAAATGGATGAATGACCCCTGGGGGCCCCATCCAGTTTGGGGACAGTATTAACTTGAATCTTACAAACAGGTTTCTGATGAAAATGGCACCCCACCCCTCAGCATGATTCGTATTTAAAATAATCCTAAGGAGCATTTATTGAGCACCTACTATGTATTGCACATTGTGCCAGATGTTTTCATTGCCTATCAATTGATGGGCATGTAAACCTACAGGGAATTTACCTATTTTGCAGATGAGGGACCTGAGATTCAGGAAGATTCCTTATTTATTCAACTACACTTGTTAAATATCTACTACATGACGTTACTGTGCAGACTCTATCCTGAGTGCTGGGGATGCAGAAGCGAACCAAACAAGACCCCTGCCTTCATGAAGCTGTGGTTGGGGCACAGATAAAAACAAATCTATTATGTTGTTTCTGGTAGCAGTGCCAAGCGTGATGAAGGAAAGTAAAGCATGGTTAAGGAACAGAGTGATGGGGTGGGGCTATTTTTGCTAGGATGGTCAGGAAGATGTCTGGAAAGAGGTGACATTTAGGCAGAGGTCTAAAGTGAGGGACTGAGCATGCACAGGTCTGGGAAGGGTGCCCAAGGCAGAGGGGACAATCAGTGCAAAGCCCTGAAGAGTGACCAACACACAACCACAATAAGGCCAATGGGCTGAAGGAGGTACAAGAAGGTAGGAGGGGTAGAAGATGATTTCAGAGGGGATGGTCAGGGCAAGTCATCTTTAAAGGATCACTGTGATATGAATAAATGGATGGATGGATGGATTCAAGAATGGATGGTCGGATGGACAGATATGTGGATAAATGGACTTCCATGGATCCCTTTAAGCTGCTACTGACCAGGGGTGAGAATATATGTAGCTCACAAGTTGATAAAATATGTCCAATGTTCAGTTTCCAACTAATCACCTCCTTCAAAGGGCCCCCAGCAAGCACATTCCTCAGTGAAGTATATCCCCTAGAGAAGAATTTGATCCAAAGCTGCACAGGCAATCTGGGTCTTCATCCCAGGGAAACCAATGGAAGAAACCAAGGCAAGGCAGAAATGTCTTGCCTCCAATCACTAGGCTCACGCCCACGGAACAGGCTGGACACCACCACTGCCTCCACCACCTGGGATTCCCCTAGGCAGAGGCACCAGCTATACCAACACTCTTCCTTTGAACAAAAAAATATGGTATGCTCCCCAGATTAAAAAAAAAAAAAAAAAGCCACATGCCAGAACAAAGCCAATGCTCCCTGCAAGTGACACTGGCCACCAGGCCCCAGTCTTGCAGGGCCATCCCATCCCACGACCCTCTGTCACCTGCCCAGCCTCACCTCCACATCCTTCTCAAGCTCCAGCCCGGCTTCCATCAGTTTGTGCTCAAACTCCTCTCGCTGCTCCTTCCTCTCCTCCTCCAGGGCATCCAGTGGCCCCAGCTCAATGTCACCGTGGCCCCCAGCATGAGGTTCCTTGCCCGTCTCCCCATTGGAGACAATCGCCAGCGAGTGGCCAGGGGAGCCATGGCCAGGGTGCACCCCACGTTTCCGGTAATGGTAGGCGAGCACATAGTCGACCTTCCTCTGGTTGTCATGGAAGTGCATACGGCTCAGACGGGCCTCTGAGGACACTGGCTCATTTGCGTCCAGGTAGTTATTGATGACCTGGCCAGAGAGAATGAGACAGGGACAGCGAGGTCCGGTGAGGAAGACCGAGAGACAGAGAAGGCTGACCCTGTGCTCTGGGTCCAGGGAGGCGGACCTTAGTCCTTCTACCACACCCAGCCCCCTTGGCCCCCCACCCCCCTGCCCACAGCCTGGACACTGGTGCCCTCAGTCCTGCCCTGGCATCTGTGCACACTCGTGTGCTCACATGCACAGACTATACATGCAGCAGCGAAGCCCTGTACATCCACACCTGCCTGCACCTCAGAGCCACACACCCCCCTGCACATGCACCCACAGCATCTACACACAGCACCTCTACACCAGCTCTCCTGCACACATGTGTGCACAAGTGCACTCTGACACACGCAGCCCTCCACACACACTGAAACAGACCCACGCACACTCATCTCCTTGCAGAGCTGCCCACCTGCCTGCAAACGCATGCACACTGATGCACGCAGATTACTCACTGGCAAGTGCTCTGGATCCATTGGAACAAAAGCCAGTTTCCTGTCACCTGGCCCACCCCAGCCCCACCCTCCAGGGGTTTACTCTACACTATGCCCCTCACAGCTCCACATCCTCAGCCGCCGCCGCCTCTGCGGCCACCAGTGGGGACAGCAGCAAGGGCACTGACTTTTGCTCTCAGCCAGCCTGGAAGTGGGAGGTTGAGATACAAGAAGGGGAAGAACAGGGCGGAGCAGGAGAGGGACCTGCCTCCCTCCCTTGGGGTGTTTCCCTGTTTATTGCTGGTTTGATACCCAGCTGCCTCTGCTGCCACCTGAGAGATCACCTGGGCAACCCGATGCAGCACCAGCCACAGGGGACAGCCTCAGAGCCACCACAGCAGAGGTCTGGTCCTCAGACCTGTGCGGGGACCCAGGGCGTCTGCAGACCCACAGGTGGGCTCGCACGGCTCCTCACGCCTCCCTCTCCCTGTCCTCTGACCACAAGACTCCAGAGGGGTCAGGACACTGGGCCATTATAACTTGGAGACAGAGGAGAGGGAAAGGCCCTGATAAAAACCCTGGATGTGTCTCTCTCACACACACACACGCACACACGCGCGCACGCACACACACACACACACACACCTGCCAGGTGGAGAGTGTCTCAGTCAAGAGGCTCCCTTCGGGCCCCCAACAGGGCCAGCCTTTACCCCACCCCAGCACTCACCAAGCTGCCGCAGGAGCTCCCTCCACTGGAGGGAGGGCCAGAGTCTGGGTCACGGTCAGAACTGGCCTGTAGACCCGGGGCTTGGGAACCGGGCACCTTGAGGTACTGCTGGCCACGTTTGGGGCCCTGGGCCCCTCTAGCCACTGCCCGAGGGCTCAGCCGGCGTGGGGAGCCAGGGAGCAGGGGGATGTCTGTGAGAGGAAAAGACAAAGGAGGCAAAGCAGCTTCAGGTGACTGAAAACCCAGGACACAGAGAAACTGAGGCACTGATGGAGGGAAACTGGGCTATCCCTAAGAAAAAGGCCATGTCTTCTCACAACCTTGGTTATTCAGGGCCACACTGGCCACAGAGCAGGGGAGAGTGCAGAAGGTAGCAGTGGGGTGGGAAGAGGGTCTCACCCACTATACACACACGCACGCACACGCCCACACACATGCCCGCACACGGGGCGTGGAGCCACCAGCAGGAGCCCCTTCAGATGATGGCTGTCATCATCTCGTACAATTCCCAGACAAGAGGAGAAAGTGGCTCCAGTGAGCCGGGGTCAGTGGAGCACTCCCTGGGGAGACACCTTGAATTAATGCCAAAGGCTTAGGTTTGGGGGCCTCTCCCAGGGCAGCCAGTCATGCCCCGAGGAGAGAACAAAGACAGACCAGGGCCCTGCTCTGACAAAAGCACGGCCTCCGATGCCCTTGAGGGGTTCCCATGCACCTGCTGCCTCCACCGGGGCCTCTGAGCCCCGCAGCCCCCGCTGGGCCCTCCCCAGAACAGCCCCCAGAACAACCCACAGCGGGAGTCAGTGCTATTTCAAAGAACTTCCAGCCTCGCCTCTGGAGGGAAAGGACACAGGCTGGTGACAGAATTGCAGAATGTCAGAGCTGGAGGGGACTGAGGCATTAAACACTCTGCTTTGCACCAGAAAGCCCCAGACAGGGGCCGCGAGCTGCCAGGGCCTCGAGGCTGAGGAGACTCGATTTGTCCCTACACCTGAGAAATACTCTTTCCAGCAAAGTAGCACAGCCCAGTGCACCTGGGCCTGACCCTCAGCTCTGCCATTTGATCAGGGACGCCTCTGAGCCGGTTTCTTCAACTGCAACATGAGACTCCCACACTTGCAGGGCTGTAGTGAGAATCTGAAGCAGAGACGCACGTGTAAAACACCCAGGGCAGTCATTACCCCATGGGTGCGCAATAAAAGGTGCCCATTATGATTATTATCATTTTAATCTTGAGCTCCGTGTAAGAAGAAATCACCATACATCCAGCTCAGCCCTTAGCACCTGCTGGAGGAAGGAACAAAAAGCCGCTTGAAGGAGGCCTTCTGATCAGTCACTAGCTTGCAGAGCAGCCCCGTAGGTGCCCAGCTCTCTGCTGGACAGTTCAGGAGCCCTAGAACATTTGGTTCCCGTACTGGAAAATCTTCTCATCTCTGTTACAAAGACAGACCTTGCATGTAGGAAACACAATGAAGGCCAGCAGAAGAAAGCTCTCATAATCTACGTCTACACTGTGAGCTTTAGTCCGTATTGTGGAAGACCAGAAAGCCTGGAAGGCTTCCAGAGGAACTGAGCCTGAAGCTGGTCTCGAAGGGTGGACAGCTTCCGAAAGGCAGGGCAGAGAACACAGAAAGGCAACAGTGGGCATGAGTGCTGGTAGAGCGACAGAGGGCCTCCGGCTCAGGACATCACGGGAGGGGATGCTCTCTTTGGTCCCTAGTCTTGCCTCATCCCTTCCCCCCCATGCCTTTCTGCCCACCACCTGGCTCAGGGCAGGACTGAGAACAGGGCTCTACAGCCCAGAGCTGGCTTGAAAACCTTCAGATGCATGTCTAAGGAGCCCAAGGCCCCCCTGATGTATAACTGGGCAGATGAGAAAGGTGACGTTCACTCAAGCATCCTTGACAGCTGTATTCATATTCACAGCTGTGACTTGAGGTGGCTCAGATTCAGAGTCGGCCCAAAACTTTGGTCAAACCGCTATCCAGGAGCCACGATCTCCTGAAGGTACAACCTCAGGTTTGAGGCTGGCCTTCAGGACCCCAGCAGGGATTCCAGCAGCAACTTCTGGTTGCCTCCAACACATGGACCGTAGCTGTGTGAGGCCCTGCTTTCAGGCCCACCTTTTCTCCCCAACCAGCAAGGAGAACACAGCATATGGCTGTGTCGTCCCAGCTGCAGAATGACACACCAGGTAAAAATGACACAGACGTGGGAAGACCCAAGAGAGCTGCTTACACCATGAAATGAAGGCTGAGAGGGGATGTGAGTGAGGTCTGGGCATCGGGAAGAACGGGGCAGGTGAACAGACTCCACAGGAATCCTCTAAGAAGCTGAACAAAGGGGAATGGGGTTGATCAGAAGAAAAGGCCATCACACACAGCCGATGGAACATGTTGCTCATTTGAAAATAATCTTTCCTCCATTGACAATTCACTTGGCTCTTGGTACATGCTGCCTTGCACAACAGATCCCTGGGTGTTCAGGACTTAGCTGCCTTCCTGGGTTATGGGTGCCATGAAGGGCCTGGCTCACCCACCTCTGAATCCCCTGGAAGGATTTTCACAAGGCTTGGACCTGGGGTCTCTTCTCTACACTCTTATCCTTTCCCTGGATACTCTCATCCGCTCCTACAGCCTTAATTATCACCTTTGTGCCCATAAACTCTCAACTTTTTACCTTTAACCCTTACTTTCTTCTAGCCCCTGGGTGCACACATCCTCCGGCCTACCTGGCATCTCCATTTGGATGCTTCAGAGCCCCTTCAAAACCTATATCTCCAAAACCAAACTTATAATCTGTTCTGCAAGATGACTCCAGGGGCGCCTGGGTGGCTCAGTTGGTTGAGCATCTGAGTTCAGCTCAGGTCATGATCTCACGGTTCGTGGGTTCGAGCCCTGCATTAGGCTCTGTGCTGGCAGCTAGCTCAGAGCCTGGAGCCTGTTTCAGATTGTGTGTCCCCCTCTCTCTCTGACCCTCCCCTGCTCGCTCGCTCGCTCTCTCAGAAATAAATAAAACATTTAAACAAAAAAAAAAGAAAAAGAAAAAGAAAGAAAGAAAGAAAAAGATGACTCCCTTCCGGGATTTCCTATCGCTATGAATGACACCACTACTCTCGGTCCACACACCGGAGATCTACAGGCGGCCGCTAGAGCCTTCTTCCCTCATGCCCAATGCCAATGTGTCACCACTCCTATGAATCTGCCCTGAAATATGTCCCAAATCCATCTGTTTTCCACCACCTCCATGACTACTACCCTAGTCCAAATTACCACGCTTGTTCAGCTGGATAACTCCAACAGCTCTCCAACAGCACCCCCTCGGTGTACCCTTGCTGCCCTTCACTGTCCTCCAAAAGGCAGCCAGGGGGTACTTTCAAAATGTCGACGTGGCTATGACACCCCCATGTGTGGAGATTTCTGGTGCTTCCCACCTCTCTCAAGCTGTGAGCCCCTGCACAGCCTGGCCTGTTCACATCTTCACCTCATCTTTCCCCGGTCCCGCTGTGTCCCTGAGTTCCAGCCATGCCACGCTATTTGCAGTGTCTGGAATGCACCATACTCCCTCCCAGCCCAGGGTCTTACATGTGCTCCTCCCTCTGGCTACAATGTGCTTCTTCGGCTAGCTGTGGGGCCACCTGCTATTTTGGTCATTAGGAACCCAGAAAATCAGAAGTTAACACAGTCCTCTTTCAAGAAGCTACTGATCAAGGTATAAAACAGAAATAGTCCGATACTACAGGCAAAGCTAATTTGCTTTCACTCCAGACATGACTGAAATTCCAGAAGCTGAGGGAGTGCAGGGAGGGCTTGGGGGACACACAGACGCATGTAAAGTCAGTAAAGTCCTCCAAGCTTTATCCAATGGACTCCACTGCTCAGCAGGGGACCGCAGAGAGCGGGGCATTTATTGGCTGGTGTCACTGAATGAAGATAACTTGTTGGTGGCAGTACATTAATTGTCTAGTCAAGGAACTCCTGTGCTCCAAGCTTCTGCCCAGATCTGACCACCCCAACAGACTCCCGCATATGGGACTAGCCCATCTTCCAACTATTCACACGCTCATAAACCTCCTGAAGCAGTAGGGTTGGGGGAAAGAAAGGCCCTCCTCACCTAGTCAAAGTGTAACCAGATGAAAATGACCAGAGGCCTCCCGCTAACATGGACAGAGGGCAGCCCCAGGCTGGCACCAGCACCTGCCCACATCCACCTCTGCCCCAATCCATTCTCCCCCGCCATCTTCAGACAAATCTTTTCAAATCAGGTCACCCCACTCTCCCACTGAAAGGCTTTCAGTGGCTCCCCATTGCTAGAGTAGAAAATCTTTACCATGAACTGAAAGGTGCTACATCCATTCTCCAGCCTTGTTCCCACCCTCCTTCCCATTCCTCTCTTGGAGACTAGAGTCCTTCTAAATAATCTTGTCTGCTCCATTTTGCTCAGAGGCTGAGGCACAGCGGCACCCAGGGCCATGTGATAAGGGAGGGGGCTGCACTTGTTGAGGGTGGGAAGGAAATGAAGTGAAGGAGGGCAGTGTTCTAGTCCTGAATTGACGTTTGGAGGACCTGCAGTCTGTTTGAGTCATTCACAGCAGACAGTCTTGTGCAGGCCAGGAATAAGAAAGTCACCAAAAGTCAGGCTGTGATTTGGGACATGAGCGTCACACAGGGGTGGGCTCTACAGACAATTAAGAAGTGCTAGGTCGACAGCCACGCTGTTCTCCATCCCCTCTACAACCTCCCCCTGCCCCACCCCCAGGACTAGCCAACAGCACTCCCCCACAAGGCAAGCACCACACTGAGCCAGGAGGACCCTTGGCGCCTAGGTCTGGCATTGCCAGAATTTCAGAAAAGTAACTTATTTTCTCTGACTGCACATTTTAACCTCATGATTGAGAAGAGAGTGTCATTCCTGATCTCCTCCTCACAGGCTGAGTGTGATGATACAGGAAGAGAAGAGATTACAACTCCTTGGAAGTACATGCGCTACAGAAAACGCAAGGGGTCTTTACCAAATCCTACTCTGGGGCCTCAGGGCCCACCCCCTTCATTTGTGCCTGCCCAACCCCAACTTCTCTGCTCTATTCTCATCACTGTGCTGTAAGTCCCCAGAATTCCCATTCTGTGCCACCCACCTGCCTGCTGACTACTCACCTCCTCCTAGAAGTTCTCCTAGACTAGACAGAGAAGCATCAGCTGTCTATTCCCCATGACTACAACTTCCTTTCTTATCTGGGACCACCACACACTTTCTAATTCTTTGTTTTTAATGTTTGTTTATTGATTTTAAGAGAGGGAGGGAGAGAGACAGAGCGAGCGTGCACAAGCAGGGGAGAGGCAGAGAGAGAAGGAGAGAGCAAGAATCCCAAGCAGGCTCCACACTGTCAGCACAGAGCCTGACGTGGGGCCCGAACTCACAAACCATGAGATCATGACCTGAGCCAAAACCAAGAGCCGGACGCTTAAACAACCGAGCCACCCAGGCACCTTTCTTATCCTTTGGAACCTGCTATTTCAGGGGTGAACTCTGTCTCTTCTAGAAGGATCCAACTTCCACCACCCAGAAAGTCTGCAGGTACCTCAGGTTGCACTACAGAAGCAGACAAAGAAGAAGCAGGATCAGAGATCTTCAGGGAAAAGAAGAAAGACTAAAGGCAGGGAGAGGCCCAAATTTAAATGAAAAAACAAGTCCAGCTTGTTTTCGGGGTCTTCCCACTGCCTGCCCTTTCACACGCCTACCCAAGGCCCCACACCAGCTGTGGTACTCATTCTGTGCTGCACTTTCTCACCCACCACCAGGGTCTTCAAACACCCATTCCCCCATTTCGCTGCTGGCCCTCTGGGCTGAGAAGCTAATACACTGTCAAGTGCAGATAGCACGCGCTGGCATCCCCAGATGGTCAATACAATGAAAGCATCCTGAAACCCCTCAGGGGCTCTGGAGATGTCGCTAGCTCTGCAGGGGTCCGGGGCAGGGGTCTCAATACGAGGAATGCGCTCTAGTGGTGGGCGCTGCTGCACCATGCGGGGTGAGGAGAGAGATGCCGGACCCTTCGATTCATGCTTCGGCTCTCGGACAGCTTGGCAAGAACCTTCAGGGTCACAGCAAAGGATC
This sequence comes from Crocuta crocuta, assembly GCF_008692635.1. NCBI lineage: Eukaryota > Metazoa > Chordata > Mammalia > Carnivora > Hyaenidae > Crocuta > Crocuta crocuta. Next base: position 3,093,825 of record NW_027529427.1, on the reverse strand, counting down.
AGAGCAAGGAAGGAGCCCCTAAGTCAGGGCAGGAGCAGGCTGTGGGGAGTCAGGGGTGGGAAGAGCTCAGCAGTAGCTGATGGCGGGAAACTGGAGCAAAGGGACCCGAGGCACAGTCGAGAGCAAGGCAGCAGCAGGCTGCACAGACGGGAAGCAGGAAGTGGGTTCGCCAGGCAGAGAGGAGGGTGAGGTGAGTCACCGGGGCCCTAGGAGGTTTCCAGAGCCTCCAAGAAAGAACAGCAGGAGGTGGCTTCCTGTGGGAGCTGGACCTCCAGGCAGCATGGCTGTTCCTCGAAGCTTCCCTCATGGCATCATTACTGCCTCATTACTAACCTCTGGCAGGGGAAGTGTTCAAGGCCATTGCTTCCAGCAAAGCCAGATAGGCCAGGGCTGCCCTGAGCAGAGACAGCGCATCCACGCCCTCCTAGGCCAGGGACAAGACTCCAGGTGCGCCTCAGAGAGACCTGTGTGCTTTCAGATGTTGAGGACGCTTGCCTGGACCATCCCCAAGCATCCTGGGACGGATGGACAGTATTTCAGTTAGGGTCAACTCATGCTGAGGTCTTACCCTGTTTTCCTGCATGAATCTGATGATCAAAATTTGAGGCTCAAAGCTTAATATCTGGACTTTGCAATGGCCCTACTGATCACCCTATCCCCAGCCCCATAGTTCCTATTGAACAGTACCTTTCTCAGGCACTGAATGTGGCCAAAGTAACAGAGGGATGATCTTCCAATACCCTTGCCCTCTTTGGCTCTGCTCAACTTGACTCAAAAACAGCCTTCTCTCCACCAATGCTCAAACATTCCTTTTCTAACAGTGATACAGCCACAAGATCCTTATCTTGAACCTGGATAAGTAAAAGCTAACTGGTCTCCCTGCCACTATGCTTGCTTCCTGCTGATCCTCAGGTCAAACCTGACCGAGTTACTCCCACTCAGTGGCTTCCATTCTTCTTAGATGAAAACCAAACTGTCTGATACACACACAAGGCCTTTCATGATCTGGGCCCTGCCCACCTATCCAAATACTATTTCATCTCCTAACATCCATCCATGGCCCACTTACCCCTTCCAGCCCCTGGCCCCGTGTGCACACCGCACGCCATGCTCCAAGCACACCTGACTGCCCTTGGGGAGGGGTGGGAGAGTGTACATATATGTCATTGCTCACATCTCTATTCCTCTCAGACCATTTAACCTCCTGGGCACTGTGTAATACATTGGAAATAGAAGGCTTGCCCTAGATGCTCACAAGGAAGGCAGACTAATACAGAAAGCAGATTAATAAGGAGATTTCAGAAAAAAAAAAATAAAGCTGAAGCCAGAGTGTAAATACGGAACTACAATAGCAGAAGCCCGCTGCTCTGCTTAGAGCCAGCAGGCCTCCCAGAGGACATGACGTTTGAGAAGCATCTAGAAAAAATAAGTAGGCATCTTCCAATGGGCAAGAGAGGGAAGGAGATTCAAGGGAGAAAGGCAATCACTTGTATGGTCCTTCACAATCAGCTGCTGGGCTTGGCCGTTTCAGGTCATCAGCCTCCTGAGAGCAAGGCATGCGTCCCCTTCATGTTCCATTTCCACCAGTGGCCAACTTTGTGGCTGGATTGGGGGTAGGGGGCAAAGAAAGCCCTGTACTATCTTTCCTGCTAATATCAATCATCTCCTGCTAGTCACTCCTCACTCCCCCCCCCCGCCACACACACACATACACACGCCAGAGAGACTGAACTACCAGCAGCTTCCAGAAGGAGGTGACCTGCTTTTTCTTATCCTTAGTCTTTGATCTTTGAAATTGTTCTCCTTTCTGCCCCTAAACATCTCTCCTCAACCAAGACTACTTGATAAGTCCCTCCCTGACAGCATTCTTAACAGATCTCAACCCTTTAAAAAGGCCTTCTAACAAAGAGCACTTATGGTCGATGCTCAGGGCCAAGATCCTATAAGCGAAGACCCAGGTCAAGAAAAGCAGCAGCATTTCAAGAGCGCTTCTCTCAGTGACAGAACCCAGGGACTGGGATCTGGGATCTGGATGAGTTCCCCAATGAAACCTATTCATGGGCAGCTCATCCTACACTGTGGTTGGTTGTGTGGTTGGTTGTGTGGCTGATGAGATTAAGGGATAAATGTTCCTCCCTCCATGTCAGGAGGAAGTAGCCAGTCTACAATGTAATTGATAAAAACTGCTCTGTTAATCATAACAGATAGTATAATCACATGAAAAGAACACAATGATTCAATGAGGAGCAAAATGCAATCCTTCCTCCAGCCCCTCTACACAGATCACGCACACACGCACGCACATGCACACCACTTTATGAGGGTGACTGACTCCTCTCCTGGACATGCTTGGTGGATTCCCACAGTGTCCCCCATCTTCCTCCACACCCACAAACATCTCCCACCTCTCATCTTTTCCTCCTGGTATGACCAATATTGATGATCTCTGCCTTATTCTGAGCTCTCCAAAGAGATGGGACAGATTTCTGTTGCCCAAAATGGACTGGCTCTGAGGCTAAACCCTAAGACACCCCCTGTCATCATAACTCCCCACTCAGACTGCAGGGGCCTTTGGGTCTGGATGAGGTATGAGGGATCCAGAGGGATTCAGCAGACAAGAGGAACATGGATGAACCTGAGGACTTTATAAAATATCCCAAATACACATATATTCCTATCAATATAATTGATAGGAAATTGCTCAAAAGTTTTCTCTCTGCTACAGCATGGTTAACTGAAATAAGTAAATTCATATCATATAGACAGCAAGCCTCATGTGCTCAGCAGTGTTCTCCCTGAGGACAGGAAAAGTGGCCATCTTGCTCACCACGTATGCTTAGCCCCAAACATGAGGACTGGGCACATAACTGGCTTTGGGAGCAAGACAAGCGCCTTCCCACAGCTTGGGAAGAGGGAGCTCAACATCAAGCACCAACTAAGATAGTTAACACCAAGTAGAAGCTTGAAGAGTTGTTCATGAACACACCTGAGTGTGTTCCCTCCTCGGGACTCCCATAATTGCCGGGTCAGACTTTTAAAAGGACTGGAGATCCCATTGTAACTAGTGGGGGAAGAGCTTGAGAGACACATTCCATAATCTCCCATGACTCCACCTCTACTACGTGGCTGTGGTGACCTAGCCAAAGACAAATTGCTCTTCCTTAAAACCAGATGTGTCCTCATTTCACTATCAGTGAGGTTATGATCGCCACATTCCAAAGGACAGAACCAGAAGAAGGGGCTCTGGAGAAGGAGAAACAGAAGCATACAAGAGCTGCCCATTTCAAGCATATTTCAAAGCTCCAGCAACAAAACAAATGAGCAAAGGAAAAGCAGGGAGAGAAAGTCAAACTAAGAAACAGACTCTTAACTATAAGGAACAAACTGATGGCTACCAGATGGGAGGTGGGTGGGATGGCGGGGGAAATAGGGGACGAGTATTAAAGAGTACACTTCTCATGATTAAATAAAATATAATAAATGTTTTAGAAAAGTAATGAGATCATGCTTGCAAACCTTAGCACAGAGCAGATGCTCAGTGAACAATAGTTCGTATCTCTGTAATTATCAACATCATGATCATCATCTGGGGACTCTGGCATCAGACAGATAAATATAAATTTAAAAATTCATTCCTTCATTCAAAAACCATTTAATAAGCATTTACCACCCCTGTCCCTGGATGCTGAAACCTGGAATACCTCAGAGCCTTACCTGGAGATGGAAATGTGTAAATCTACATAACTTTAATACAGGAAAAGAAGTGTGACCATGCCACACCAAAATCATCCCTTCTGATAAGCCCCTAAGACAGAGACCACTAGTTGTTTACCAAAAACCTATGCTCTCCTCCTCTTTCTGGACCTACAGCTAGACTGTATCTTCTAGCTTCCCTTGCTGTGGCAGGCTATGAGATGTATCTATTAGACTGAAATCCAGCCAGAAGAAGCAGTGTGATATGTGCTACTCCCAGACCTGGCCCATAGAAACGTTCTGCACATGCTCCCACACACCCCTCTGGGCTCTTCTCCCCATTCAGATAACTGGCAGGACAACCCTCAGGGTCACCCTAGAAGTCAAAATTGATGCAGCCTAAGCCTCCATCATGCAGGGTTCCTGAAAAGCTATATGGATAAGAGCCACCCCAGTAACTTGTTTACCCACCGAGACTATTACTTTAGCAAGAAGTGGACTACTATGTTTTACTCCTTATTTATTTTCTGGTCTATTCACTAGAGCGGCTAGCTGAGCATGACCCTCGCTAGTACAGCAGCCTTCACTAGGAATGCAGATAATAATAAGGAACTCCACTTACAAGTGTAGCAGTTAGCCCACTGAGATGCCATCCAAGTCAAACAACCACACGTCAGAGCCCTGCTCCACTGACCCTTTCCCAAACTTCTTCCAACCTGACAGATTTAATAGCCCCCTCAAAATTTCTACAAATCATTGGGGGCAAGGCAGGGAGAGATGCTCCAAGGTAGGGACTGGATATCATATCTGACCCCTGCTGCAGCCTGCCACATAGCAGGTGCTCAATGAAAGAGTAGATTAAAAAATTGGAATGCTGAAAAGATGAGCAGAAAGAGTTCTGGGCTCTATGCTATGCTTTGTGCTACAGAATTCTGGAGCTTTGGTTATGTTGAGTTCAAGCACTGTTGAGCAGTAACAAAGGTGATTTTAAAGAAAAGTTGTGGCCTTGCCCCCATGGTCCAACTCTTCCTTAAGACAAAAATTAAGGCTGAGATCTCAGCTTCTATTATAATTAAATAAACATGACAATTTCACTCTTTTCTAAATCATGAGGATCACTTTTGAATTAATATTAGAGAGTCCAGTCACTTCTGGCCCTTGTCCATGACCCTACATCTGAAACCGTCTTAACAGAATACTTTTTGACTAAAAACCTGCTGACAAAACCTTATTTCTAGTACCCATAAAATAACTGGTACTGGGGTGGACACTCTTCTATAAACAGCCACACCACAGGATAAAATACGCAAGCCAGCCATTTTCAGGCACTGAAAAACCATCAGCACGGAAGTGGAATCCCTGAGAACAGAAAGTCACAAATGTAACCCCATAAAGACATGTTATTGACTGGGGTGCAGGGAGCAGGAATCCAAGTGAAGCAAAATCCCACTGAACCGAGGAGGCAGAGGCCACGGCTTGGAGCAGCTAAAATGGCTGCAAATAATGGGGCAGAGCACAGGAGAGGAGGAGTCTGTGCAAAGAAAGCACTCCACGTGCATCAGTGTGAGATGTGCGGGGCTGACCAGAAATAGACTGCCACAACACGGCGATCAGAACAAGATGCTGGAAGTCAAAAAGTACTGGGACATGTTAGAGGTCCAGCCTGGCCAGAACGGCAAGAGCTCATTAGCCTGTCCTCATGCTCCAGACATCCAGCTGAGACACAAGACCCATTTTAGGAGTAAGAACCACACACTAGCAAACTGTTTACAGTAAACTGTCCCTAAAAACGTCTCAGGCCAAGCTCTGAGCAAATCAATGAGGGAGATAGACTTTGGAGGTTGAGTCTTAGCAAGTTAGAGAATCTTGGGAAACACCTGGCATTTTCCACAAATATACCCTAACAAAGCAGAAAATCAAACCTAAGTAAGCGCAAAGGAATCTGCCAGTAATAAAACTGACTGCTAGAAAACTTTAAAAAAAATTTTTTTAACCCGCCTGAAAGAAAGGTAATGTTGTATCACACACAATGTCCATTTTACCATCAAAACTTACTAGACATGCAAAGAAACAGGAATAAGTGACTCACGAAAGACACAAAGCAAACAATAAAAACTGATCTCAGCCCTCTGGCCTTTGTCACTTTTACTCTATCCGCAACTTCATGGAAGATGGCACCTGTGCCATCCTCACAGGAAAAGGCTGACTGAGGCTTCAGGGTCACACACACAGACAGGCCTTTGCTGGATCGGGCCCAGTCAAGGGGACTGGTGTTTTGTTCTCCTTACTCCTTCCTAGTTCCACTGTTTATGCTTTTAAAATAAACTGGACTTGATCACCAAAAATAAACAAATGACACACACACACACACACACACACACACACACACACCTGTTCTCAAGACACCCAGACTCACAACCTAGAGATCAAGAGTTGCATGCTCCTCTAAGTGAGCCAGCCAGGAGCCCTCCAAAGAAAAGACTTTAAATGCAGGAAACACAAATATGTTCAAGTAAGTAAAGATAAGTACAATCTTACTAAGTGGAAGATATGGAAACTGCAAAAATACAAAGAAATAGAAAATACAAACAAACAAAAATAAACATAATTGGTTTCATACTTCTGATTTCAAAACCTATTACAAAGTTACTGTAGGTATTGGCATAAGGACAGAAAAATAGATCAGTCATTAGATTTGGGACTCCAGGGGCGCCTGGGTGGCTCAGTTGGTCAAGCATCCAACTTCGGCTCAGGTCATGATCTCACAGTTTGTGAGTTTGAACCCTACATTGGGCTCTGTGCTGACAGCTCAGAACCTGGAGCCTGCTTTGGTTTCTGCATCTCCCTCCCTCTCTGCCTCTCCCCTGCCTACACTCTGTCTCCCTCTCTTTCTCTCTCTCTCAGAAATGAATAGACATTTTTTCAATTAAAAAAAAAAGAATTGAGATTCCAGAAATAAAACCTTGAATTTCAACAAAGGTATGAAAAAATGGGGAAAGAAATGGGGAAATGCTGCTGGGACAACTGAATGTCCACACACAAAAGAAGGAAGTTGGATCCTTTCCTCACACAATACGTAAAAAACTAACATTTTCAAAAATGGATCATAGAGGTAAATGTAATAACTAAAACTATAAAACAACTGGACGATAACACAAGAGTAATCTTTATTACCTTGGGTTAAGCAATGGTTTCTTAGCTATTATAATACCAAAAAGCACAAGCAATCAAAGAAAAATAAACACACTGGCTTCCATCAAAATTAAAAATGTTTCAAAAGACACCATTAATAAAGTGAATATACAACCTGGAGAATTGGGAGGAAATATTTCTAAGTCATATATCAGAAAAGGGACTTGTATCCAAAATATATAAAGAACTTTCACAACTCAACAAATAAAAAGGCAACCTAATCTGAAAATGAGCAAAGGGCATGAACAGACATTTCTCCAAGAAGGTATGCAAGAAATATTCAACAGCACATGAAAAGATGTTCAACATGCAAATCAAAACTACAATGACTTACTACTTTATGCCACTAGGATGGCTGTGATAAAAAAAAAAAAAAGACAATAACAAGTGTTGATGAGGATGTGGAGAGATGAGAACCCCTCAGACATTGCTGGTGGGAATGTAAAATAGTACGGCCACTTTGTAAAACAGCTTAGCAATCAATCCCTGAAAAAGTTAACCAGCCATTCTAGACACACACACACACACACACACACACACACACACACACCTGAACTTGAACTTTCACAGCAGCATTATTCATAATAACTAGAAAGTGGAAATCCAAATGTCCATCAACTGACAAACAAACAAATGTGGTGTATCCACAGAAGGAAATATTACTTAGCTATAAAAAGAACTCATACACGTTAATACTAATACTAGCACCTGTTACAATATACCTAAACACTGAAAACATGCTCAGTTAAAGAGCCCAGACACAAAACACTATATATTATAGGATTCCACTTATATAAAATGTCCAGAATAGGGAAATCCATGGAGACAGAGATTAGATTAGTGGTTGCCTGGAGATAGAGGGAGGGAGGAAAGGTGAATGGCTGTCAGTGAGTATGAGGTTTCTTTTTAGGATGATGAAAATGTTCTAACATTAGATAGAAATGATGCATGAACAACTCTGTGAATATAATAAAACTACTGACTTGTATATTTTTAAAGGGTGGATTTTATTATTATATCTCAATAAAGCTGGCCTGGAATTTTTTTACAAAATGGAATTCCTAGAACTAAAAATTACAATAACTAAAAAGAAAAACTTCATCAGATGAGCTTAACAGCAAACTGGAGAAGGCAGAGCAAAGATCAGTGAAGTTAAGGATGGTTCAATAGAAAGGATCTAATCTAGAGAACAGAAGACTCGAGATTACAAAAAATGTAACAAAGTCTCAGGAACTGGTGGGGCCACGTAGTCTAACATGCATGTGATTGGAGCTCTAGAAAAAGAAGAGAATAAAAACAGAGCAGAAAAATAATTGAAGAAACAGTGATTGAAATCATCTCTAAAAGTTGATAGAACGGGGCGCCTGGGTGGCTTAGTCNAAAAAAAATAAAAGTTGATAGAATACAGTAATGTCCACATTAAAGAAGGTCAACAAACTCAAAGTTAAGAAAAATACAAAGAAAATCATGTCTGCACGCATCATAGTCAAACCACTGAACATCAAAAATAAAAATAAAATGCCAAAAGCTACCAGATTATAAAGGTGTTCTACATGAACAAAGTAAAAATCTGGATTAAGGCTGACTTCTCAGCATAACCATGGAGACCCACAGAGAACACCTGGAGTGCTCAAAGGAAAAACCTGTCAACCCAATATTCTGTATCCAATGCAAGTATTCTTCCAAAAGGAGAGTGAAACAGACAGCTTTCCATACAAACACAAGCTGAGTGGGGTGCCTGAGTGGCTCAGTCGGTTAAGCATCCAACTTAACGCTTGACTGTTAAGTCAGGTCATGATCTGGCGGTTCATGAGTTCGAGCCCCATGTCAAGCTCTGTGCTGACAGCTTGGAGCCAGGCGCCTGCTTCAGATTCTGTGTCTCCCTCTCTCTCTGACCCTTCCCTGCTCATGCTCTCTCTCTTTCTACTTCAAAAATAAACAAGCATTTTTAAAAATTTAAAAATTGTAAAAATCACGAGCTGAGAGAATTTGTCACCAGCAGAACTGCACTTCAAGACACACTAAAGGAGGTTCTTCAGGCTCAAGGGAAATGATAACAGATGGAAGCCTGGAGAGCAGGGAAGTGTCTGGGAGTGTCCTGTATCCCTCTCCCTCAGAGGAGAGGAGAAAGAAACTGGTAACCCCTGGTCTCAATAGACGATGAACCATGGAGCTTTTTATATGCTATAAGCCACTACTTTTCAAATGAGAAGTTTAACCCAATGGCTGGTAATCTAAAGGTGTACCAACAGCATTTAAAAAAATATAATAGCATGGAGTGAACCAGAAGAGAATAAAACACATACACCCCTTTAAAAAAAAATCAGAAACAATAAATGCTCACGTGATAAATAATACGCTTTCCAAAAATCTATTAATGAAACTACAGCTCATTATGTTGGGCAATGTCTTATATAAATAGCACAAATATCACTGTGACATTCTTCTTAACGTTTAATGTTGATGAACTAGAACTGGCCTCCTGCTGTTAGACAATGAAACCGTGTAACTTATAACTTACTGCCTGTTTTCTGACCTGCCTGTTAGGAAGCTCACAGATAAGTTTTTGTTCAACTATAGTACCTATTCTTAGTCTAGGTTTTGTGACATAATACTGTGCTCCCAATCCTTCACGATTTTGTACTTGTTCATTTATCCTTGTTTCAAGTTTTATTGTATCTAGATTTTCTTCTTTTGTAAACTGTCTGAAGATAAATAATACATAGAAATAGTTATTTGATACAGGCAAAATATAAAACCAGGATTAAAAAGGAACTGGGTTAAGAACAATTACCTAAATATTTAAAAATAGGGAAATTTTATTCTTATATATTTGTATTTAAACATTTTTCACAATGGAAGTATATTATTGCTTTTTTTAAAGCTATGTTTAATTAACTTATGATGAATATCAGGCATCAAGGACTGTTAGAAAATTGGAATTATCCTGATGTCAGTGAACAAGTCAGAAGATACAAAGTATTAAAAAAGAAACAAGCCCAAAATGGTGTCATATGCACAGGTGCACGCACACACACACACATGCACACACACACACACACACACACACACACACACGCTAGCGCACAAGCCCACAACCTAGCAAACCAAACCTTAACAGTTTCAACCTATCCCTGAAAAGTCAGTTTGAAACTTCCTGATCAGTCCTTGGGAGGTGGTAATTTGTATAATAAAAGCACTGTCATTCCCTCCCCTGCAAAAAGATGGTTTCCTGGCCTGAAACAAATCTGTTTGCATTTGCTAATAACTTATTGCCCCACCCTGCCTCCTATAAAAAACTTCCATTTTGTACAATTACTCCAATCTCCCCTCAACTTGCTGGATAAGATATCTCTGGATTCATGTATCATTTAATAAAACTATAATTAATAACTTAATTAAAATGAAATTAGATCTTTGAGCTTATTCAGTTGAATTTTTACTCCAGCTAATTGATAGCTATACCTCCTATACTTTCTTGACAAAGAGTAGTGTACTTGTGTTTGCTAAACAGAGGGAGGAAATGACACCAGCTAATTGTGAGAATTGTAATCCTTGACCGTATCAGTGAAAGTTAACCTCAATGGAGAGTTGTCAGCCAGACAGACTTAAAAGTTATTTCCCTGAACTTTCTGGAGGAGAAGCGGAGTGGATGAGAGGAGTCCAAGAGAGACATAAAGTACATCTTGAAATAATTACTGTACCGTCAGGCTAATTTCATTGGTGTGGTCTGAACAAGTCAATGTTTGACCCCCACCTCCTCCTTCCCATGACCAACAAGAGTGGATAAGGCTGTGAAAGTATGAAGGCCATCTCAGGGTACCAAGAATCTAGAAGGTTAAGGTCTTGACAGGCAGGCATTGTACCCTCACTGATCTTTGTAACTCCAACACTGAGCATAGTATCCGGCAAAGAGTCCAGCTGTTAGTTACCCTCTAAACTGCTGTGAATCACATTTAGAGGAGCATAATATAGTGAGCCAGGTTTGCTAGAGCCCATCAGGACCCTAAGCACATCTTCTTCCCCCAGGGGAAGCTCAGTTTCCCAGGTCTCCATAAACCCTAAATGTGGAACTCAGGTAATCAATCCATTCTGGTGAAGACATATCCCTGGTGTAGATCACAGTGGCATATTTCTTTATAAGTTTGGTGATCACAACCAGTCTTCTTGGGCTTGGCCCCACAAAATAACCATGATGATTCCAGATTGGAAATACCGCTGACTCAAAGGATGCAGGATTAGGGGTGCCAATCCCCTTGGGCAAACAAAAATCTGAGTGTAACTTTGGACTCCCCCCAAACTTAACTACTAAAAACCTACTGTTCACTGGATGCCTTACCAATAACATATAACACGTTTTGTATATGTATTATATACTGCGTTCTTACAACAAAGTAAACTAGACAAAAGAAAATGTTACTAAGAGAATCCTAAGAACACATACATTTATAGTATTGTGCTGTACGAAAATCTGCATATAAGTGAACACAGAGCTGTGCAGTTCAAGGTCAGTGGTAGTGTACAGGCACAGCCCTGACTGGACTTGGACCACCGCATTTACCTAAGAGCCTTGCAAAATTAGCATCTCCCTTAAAGCCCAGTTCCATCCACATTTCCCATCCTTTCTCTCTCGTATCTTATCCTTCCTTCTAATGACTTGGTATGAACAGAACAAAGGCAACAAGGTGAGGTGCTGGGAAAACAAGTTTGAATTCCGGTTTTATCCTTTTGTGATCATTCAGCAGTTAACACAATATAATAGGCATGTTTCTAAACCTCTCTTCAATTGCACTGTTCCTCCTCAACACTGACAAAGTTGTTGTGAGGCAAAGCACCTAGCTAGCAGTGTCTGGATTAGTGGGTACTTGATGAATGTTAGTCTTCCTTTTCTCTAGAAAGCCAAGAACATATGGCCTGAGCTACAAGCCTCTGCGTGATCTGGCTCGCTCTTGCCACTCTCCCACTTCACCTCTCTGCTCCAGGCACTTGGCTTCCCCACTATTTTTTGGACAGCTCAAGCACATTCCTGCCACAGGGTCTTCCTCCTACATTTGCCTTTGCAAGATTGTTCTCCAGTTATCTGCAAGTCTTATTCCTTCATTTAATGCAATCTCTGTTCAAACTCCCCTCTGCAGAGAGGCCTTCCCTAAGCCACCTGATCACAAATAGAGACTGATTCCATTTTGTGAGCAGAGGCAAGATCCATGTCTAGTGGTCAAATTTCTGTTCTCCATGTGCTCTAGGAAGACCACAGATGGGGAGGGACAAGTTTCTCTCAGCCAGCAGAAAGAGTCCACAGAAGGGTGGATTTCCAGAAAATCGGGTCCTCGTTTCATTAAATCAAAGACAAGCTTCACATGAGGCTCTATGACTCTGGTCCCTGAGGCCCCTGCCCCACAACGAATGATGGCAGAGAAGGTACACGTGGAAACCAGATCAGAACCTGAGGTTGGTGTCTGGAACCCACCCCTACCCCTCACACCACCACTTCAAACAGCCAGCAAAGTGGTCCAGGTTCCCACATACGGGCCCCTCAAAGAGCATTACAGATTGCTGGAAAGGACCATATTAGGACTTTGCCTCCCAAAATGACAGGTGCATGGCCAGACACAGTGAGAGGGGCAAAAGCACCCTGGATGCCCGGCAGCCACGACAGGGTGACAGACAGCGAGGTGGGCCAGGGATCTTGAGGTCAGATCACAAGAACAAAGGCCCGGCAAGCAGAGGGACCCAGAGTACCACAGTCCTCTAGGAGAGCCCCCACATCGTCCAAGATCCTCCCTCCACCGGCCACTTGCCTTCGGGCTTAGATCTAACCTTGCTCAATGGGGCCTGTGGTCCTAGACCAGGGTCCACATGGTTCCTGGAGGTATCTCTCCACACCTGACGCCTACCTTACGGATCCCTTTGGTTCACCATTCACGCCATTGGAGTGGGCTCCTCCCCACTTCACACCTCTCTCAAGAACCACAAAAGGAAGGCCACTCTACATAATCCCTTTCCAGGCAAGGTCAACCCGGCCCAAATGCATGCGTCTGCTCAGTATAACTTGGGAGATGCAGCAGAATAAGGTCCTCCCCTTGCAAAGTCCACCTCCACTTGCTTTTCCTCTAAGAAAGTCCTCAGTAAAGGCGTGTCTGTGTTTCCCTTCACCCTGAGGTGTAAATGCCCTTCCTGAACGCAAATTTGGGTTAGGATTGGAAGAGTCGTCCTGAAACCTTGAGAACACTCCAGGGAGGCCAAAGTCAAAGTCTCTGGGGGTGAATTCGAACCTCTGTCCTCAGCAGACTGCTGGTGAATTAAACCCCAGCTGTTTGCTTGCCCCACATAACCTGAACTGAACATCCAAGGACTAACAGTGAGTTGAGGCAAAAACGCAGAGGTAGGGATTGGTAACCAATCACCAAAAAGCCGCTGCACCAATATTATTATAGCAGTAAGTGTACGGGAAACCGCTCGGGCGTCCCTCGGCTCCCTACCCCGGCGGAAAAGGGACCAGTTTCCAGCACCTCCCTCTCCAGGTTCACGTGGGGTCACCAGTCCCAAACGCAAGGAGCTAGGATGCCGGCTCCGTCACTCCCAGCCCCGCTCCCTCCTTCCACTCGTCGGGACGCCCCGGACCGGGGGAGACTCACCGCGCAGCCCGGGGGCGGCCATGGTGCGGACACACAGGACGCGAAACCCGGACTGGCCCGCGGCGGCGCCGGCTTCTGCACGGGTTT
>NW_027529427.1:3051759-3080115 GCF_008692635.1 Crocuta crocuta | reverse complement strand
GGGAGGGGCGAGCCCGGGCCGCGCCGGGGTCCGTGAGGCGGAGGGGCGAGCGGGGCAGCGAGCCGCCTGCTCTCCTCCACCCGGGGGAGGCGCCTCCTAACCTGGTTCGGGCGTGAATGTTCAACCGGATTATCTCGTGCAGCTTCTGGCTGATTAGTCTCCAATCCCGCCCCGCCGCCCCGTCCGGGGCACTGCCCGGGTCGGGGTGGGAGGCTCCCGGGCCCAGCTGCCTTCACTCTCACTCGCCCTGGCGACCACACATCCCCACCTTTCCCCGGACTCCACGGGGCGGGAGTGGGGAAGAGCGCGCCAGAGACAGAGGACAGGAAGAGGGGCTGCGAGAGGCAGAGGGAGGGGNCGGGACTGGGTGGTGAAGGGAGGTTGAAAGCCGAGAACGAGAGGAGCGCCATCCCTCCCGCCAGGTTCTGGTGCCCAGGGAGGCACTGAGAAGTGGAAGGCCTTCTGAAGGGCCGTCGTGGATCACGGAATCTACAACCCCAGATGCCCTGATGTTCTTTACTGCCAGAAACCCGACAAAGGAGAGGGTGTTATGTTAAGGTCAAGTATGCTGTTTATTCTGCAGTGTGAAGAGTGGGATCTCCTGCACTGATAAAGTGGGCAGTGGAGATGCTCCTCACCTGACAGGAGTCCGGGGCAGTGCAGAAGGAGAACCAGAATGTCCCAATCCAGAGTCCTATTCTGGCCACTAGGAATAGTCAGGGCTAATGTTACACAGGCCTTCCTCTTCCTCGGGCACCCTTCTCAGAGCTTTACCCCAGGAGATTAGTTAACTATGACACAACCTTATGAGGCAGGTACTGCTAGTGTGCCCGGCTCAGGGATGAGACTACAGCGTGGAAGGTCAAACAACTGGGCTCTGAGAGCCTGCCTGCATCCCCAAGCAGCCCGCCTGCTCAGAATCCGTGCCCCAACACTTTGCCAGTCAGCTTCCTTCTCTCCCAAACAATGCCTTTCTCCCCCATTCACTCCAGGGACCCTCCCCAAGTCTTGTCTTCTCCATGCCAAGAGCACTGGAAACCTTTCTGCAGATCCATTGCCTTTCTTTTCTCCCTCCAGCACTTTCTTAGCCCCTTAGCCCCTGAATACTCCCCCTAAAACTCTCCCCTGGGGGGACACTTATCTCCTCTGAGAGTAAGAGAGTCCCTGACCCCAGAGGCAGGCTCTGACCCAGACTACCTGCTGAGGAAGGGAAAGTCCTGAGATACACCCCACTACCGGTTTCTTTTTTGCAACCTTCTTACCCTGCGCCTGACTTTTTTTTTTTTTAATCAAAACATACTTTTTCTGATTTGGCTTTTTTTCTTGGCAGTGAATTGTCATACCGGTCGATATGAGAAATTTAGGCTATAGAGGCGCAGACAGTTGGAAAATTGACACCTGATGCTGGAGAGGTAACCTCGCTGCTGAGTTTCTCTGTGGCCGATGCCTCCAATAACACCTCATCCCCAGGTAGAGGGTTAGGGGATCAGTAAGAAGACAGGTAATTCCCTGCCCTAGGATCTGGTTTCCTACAGATACCTCAGAGGCTACTCAAAGTTGGAGGCGGGATGGACGGACAGAGGACAACCTTTGAATTATTGAGCAGTTATATAAACCATCTATCCATTCTTCCTTTCCTCTTAGGAAATTCCCCACCAAAACTGCTCAACACAACCCATGCCATTTGCCTGTAACGGATCTCCCCTCCGGTTGTTCCCCACAGTATCAGAAGCAGTTGAGTCCTAGACACGCAGGAGTCACGTTTCCCATGACAGCAAGAACGGAATCGGCAAGCAACAGGGACGGTGTGGCTGTGGTGGAGTGGCCTGGAAGTTCTTGCCTAGGTGTCAGGGCACCTGGGTTCTGAACCTGGGCTGCCCCCCAGCAGCTGTGTGACCTTTGGCAAGTCACGTGTTCTCTGAGCTGCTTTTATTCTCTGTAAAGGGGCAGGGGAGGGGCACTGGATCAGATGATGTCCAAATCCTTTCCAGCTTCACCATCCAGCACTTTAAGTGAGTGGAGCTTTCCTTTGTTAAAAGGATCTGGAATGAAAATTCTCCATCAAATTCCTATCACACACCCGGGACATTTCCTTTATTCTCATGGGTAGTCTCTCCACAGCTAGAGTCTCCACCATCTTGGCAGCAACTCATGTAAACCTATTTCATAAATCTTAAGGAGGGACAACCTCTCTGAGAGTGGTATTACCAGACAGTGATTTGGGGACTGGGTGACGTTTGGTGTTATCTACATCCTTCTGCTAAAAGATGTCTGGAGTAGGCAGACCGTTGGCTTTCAGCATCCAGCCCAAAAGAAACTCAGCTCTTTCACCCCTCAGGATAAAGTAAATCCCTAATGCTCTGCCACTGATGACAGAATCACGTATTCCCTGCTCCGAGCCTTGATTGCGTCCTATTTTTATTCTTGTTACTTCTTACATTGTTATATTATTGTAGGGCAATTTACAGTTCTCCCCAGACTTTCAGCAGTATTTTACCATCTCAGCCCCAGGAGTGAGACTAACATTCCTAATTTCCAGACAAGGAAGCGAAGTCTGAGAACCACTAATGGTTTGCTTGGGGCCGCGCAGTAGAACAAGCGCCATGGGTAGAACCCGGGCCTGCCTCCAAGCCCAGGGTTCATCCACCGTGGCCGAGCCTGTGCTGGATGGGACCCTGTTCTGCACCTGCCAGCACACTCTTTGCAGCCTCCTCAGTCCTCAGCAGCTCTCCCTCCCACAGGGACCCTGAGGGTACACAGGACCTTAGGAAACCAAGGGCTCAGAGAAGCCCCTGCACACCTGCTCCAGCTCCTTCACCACAAGGTCAGCCACACTGGCAATAACCATGTCTCTCTTGGCAAGAACCTGGCTCCAGGGCCCTCCCCTCTGCTCTGCTCAGAAGCCCCTGGATCCAGAGCTTGGAGCCCCCAGTGTTGCTGAGCAAATCCCCTTTACTTCAGTGCACTGGGTGGAGGTTCTGAGGAGGCCTGCCCCACACAACGCCTCCCACCCCATAGAGCCAAAGACACCACTTTGTCCCGGAGGTTGGCGTGCCTGGGGCTGGACCAGGTTCAGAGCTCGAGCCCAGCCTACCACTGTCATCTCAGCCTAGAAGACGCAGTGAACCAGCAGCCTTGTGCAAGGTGAGAGATTGACCTTTATTGTGGGCTCAGGAGGGCATGAGAGCAGAGCACAGAGAGGACAGAGCAGCGCTCGGGCCGGGCGGTCAGGTCCAGTGAGGCAGGCGACAGGAAGCACCCGGGGTGGCGGCCTCACTTGCTGCACTTCCTGGGGGAGCACTTGCACCGCATGGCGTTGAGGACTTCATGGTAGATGAGGGAGCCGTTGGTGCAGCGCAGGGGCACCCGCATGGGCTCCGTCCAAGTGGGCGAACAGCAGGAGCACTGGTCCTGCACGTCCCCCGTGTCAATGGAGTACAAGGCTTTGCTGGCACATTTACCCTGTGACGGGGCAGAGAGAGGCAGGGCTTTGTGGTGCTGGAGAGTCCTGCTGGGTGCTTTGCAAAGGTCGGTTCCCGGAGAGTCTGACGTGCCCGCTCTCCTGATGGCACTATGACATCCAGACCCCACTAGCCGCAATTTCTATGCACGTTCCATCAGGAAACACAGTTCCCACCTTCCCTGAAAAAACTCTCCTTTCTCTTTAAAGGACTTGAATCTTTCTACAGTTGTTTTTTTTCTGGGGTCAAAAGTTTCCAGGTACTTGAATAAAACATTTGCTTAAAAATATATGCTTCCAGTTTCCTTCATGTCTCCTCCCCGTGAGCATTCCAGGTGCTTCTACTATGTTACTAGAGATGTGTCCAGATGAGGAGACTCGCCCCTCCCCACTTAGGCCTCGCTGAAGTCAGGGCCCCTTACCTCACAGTAGTGAATGTCCACTTCCTCTTCAGACTTACAGTCTCCCACTTTGACGTACTGCAGCCTGGCAGTGATATCCTTGCAATCTGTCTCTTCACCTATGGGACGGGTGAGAGATGGGACCTGGGGCCTGGCTGGAATTCTGTAGAACACTCTCCGGCCCAGTTCCCTCACTTTATGGGAAACAGGTCAGTTTCACAGTGACCAGATCACCATAGCCAGCTGATGGGAAGGGAGTTAAACTGTCCTGGTTTACCTCACAATCTCCCAGCCCCCCAATCTAGACATAGAGTTATGGCTGGGTTTAACTCACTTAATGGTACAATTTTAACTGCAGGAGGAGCCTAGATTCAGTGAGCTTTGGTGATGTAGATGGATGAGCCTTGCTTTTATGTAATTGTAGACTCTAAAAACTATAATGACTGGAGCAGTCTTCTTATGCTTATAACTATATCCGGAAGCTAATGGGCAATGAAGTAGTCAATAGATATAATTATTATCTATCTCTGCCTTTGGAAAAGAGGAAAAGCAAATGTCATGGCCACACGAGGGGCTAAGAGGATGCCTAGGAGCCCTGGGAGCCTCCCTTTGGGAATAGCTGTCTCCAGCTCTCTGGCATGGCAGGGCTTAGTGGCATTCAGATCTGAAGCTTTACTTGTCCCACCAGTACTTCTAAGACTTAATGCCAGCTCGCCATTCCCCATCTGCACACTGGGAGTTTTCCATTCTTGAATGCCTCCCAAACTAAATCAACCCTAACTACACATTAGCCTGCCTCCCAACTTCCAAATAACTTCATTGTGCAGCGAAAGCCTGCCAACCACATTAAAAGAATGAATAAGGAAAACATATTTAGGCTGACATACTATATTCTTTTGCTGTAGATTTAAATTCTGAGCCTGGCTCCCTTTCCTTATGAAGGGTCTCCACCTCCTGAAAGTACAACCAACAAAGGCCTCTTGTTACCTCCCTGCTAGCTTTGTAGATAACAGCCTCTTGACCAAATTCCATTGGGCAAAGTATGCCCAAAGAGAATTCCTCTTCTCTGATGGTTTCCTGACTTCATATTCTTAAGCTTATGCAGACAGGAATCACAGAAAGGGTTGCGTTCAGAGTGTTTCCACAATCTGCAACCTGGTTACAGCAAAGGCAGGGACTGTCAGCGTGAACCATCAAGAAAAGAATGGCTGGGGTGCCTGGGCAGCTCAGTCAGTTAGACATCTGACTCTTGATTTCTGCTCAGGTCATGATATCACAGTCATGAGACTGAGCCCAGAGTTGGGGTCCACGCTGGGTGTGGAGCCTGCTTAAGATTTCTCTCTCCCTCTCTCCCTCTGCTCCTCCCTGCTCATATTCTCTCTCAGTAAGAAATAAAAAACAATAAATGATTGAGCACTGAAGGTATTCACACCTTTCAGTCTTTCTTTCTTTACCCAATACTGAACACCCAAAATAAAACAAAAAGCAAAACAAAACACTAAACTAAAACCAAAAAGCATTAGCACAGGCAAGTAATTCTATATTCAGTGAACACAGCACTAACACTAGGATTCTGCAAGTTACTTGTGCTCATGAACATACGAATGTGTGGGGAGATTGCTCTCTGACATGCAGCTTTGCAGGGGTCTGTCCCCAAAGCTGCTGCTGTGAGCTACTAGGAGCAAGCAGGGCAATGTAACTGCAAGGTCAAAAGGCACTGAGAGTGAAGAAGGGGAGATTAATAAATGGAGACCAGTCTGATGCATCCTTAAGAAGATTCTGTGTTCTCTGCAGCCCCCACAGCATACGGCGGGGAGCTGATGTTAGCCAGCTGGTGGCTTCTCTTTCTCTGGGAGGTGGCTGTCTGACACTCAAATAGATGTATACTGAGTGTCTGCTCTGTCAAGATCATGGATCAAGGGTGCCTGTCTTTCAGGAGCTCCGGTGGGAAAAGAAGATATGAGCCATGCACACCCCTTGGAGGGGAAAGGCAGATAAGAGAATAGAAATAGTTAGGAGTTTAGAGGAAAAAAGAAAGAAACTGCTTCACAGGCATCTGAATGGCGATTTGAGAAGGAGGCAGTCTAAGAACATTCAGATAGTTTCCTGCAGAACTGAACCTAGTGACTGGCCAATGATTAAGAACTATCTTTCTAGAATGAAGCTTCCTCCAAAGAATAGTCCCTGGACTTGGTCTGACGGATTTCAAGGGACAAGCTAGTGGTCATGTACTTACACGTGGTACAGCAGGTGCCTGGAATTTTCAAGATTTTCCCCTAAGAAAACAGCACATTCCCAGATTAGGCACAAATAGTACACAATGGACAGCTGTCAGGTCACTCCAGGCCAATCCCTGGCTTTGGACTCAGCCCCAAGCTTCAGTCTGTAGGCATAAACTATACATTGCCATCACATATGTGAGCAGGCTGACCCCCCAACCTGACCAGGCTGGAACAACTCCGATTGTTCTGGATTCTCTCCCAGTTGGGTCATCAGGACCATCGTTCTCAGCGGAGACTAGAAATCATTTGATCTCTCACCTTCCCCCTTCGAGGAGCACAGATTTAAGCTCCCCTAAGGGAAAGATATCTATTGAAAGCATTGTGTAATGCAGAGAGTTTTCTCTCTCCAACAGGCTTTGCTTTTGAAATCTCAGTGATTTTTTAAACTGGGTGAGGGGTCTCCCTTGGACACTGGGACATCATGTCAGAGGGGACTGCATGCTGTTCAGAGGACTCCATTCTTAGAGTCAAAGATGGGACAGTCAAGAGGAAAGCAGGGCCTGAGCTCCAGATACTCACTCCCTCGGCCAGACACTTGTGTTCATCAAAGGGCGGGCAGCCTGTGACCCTCTTCTCCCAGATGTATTCTCCTCTCTCATTCACCTTGCAGAAGTGACTATCACAGCCATCCTGGAGGGTCTCATCGCGCTGAAAAGACAGAGGGGAAATAGGTAGGGCAAATCCAAATGCCGTGTTTGGGTTCCAAAGACACTTCAAACCATGACCTTGACTCCTTGGAGTTGTTGAGACAGGCTGGAGGACTACAGAACAAGAATGAGACAGTATCTATAGTCTCCACACCCAGAGCACATAAGACCAGAGGAGTCCCAGTTTTGCAACTTATTTATTGTGAATAGGGCTGCATCAACACAGAGAATCCCCAAACTCTTCCGACCACCTAGAAGCTTAAAAACATTAAGACATAGTAATAGAACCAGAGATGAACCAGGGCGCCACCCCCCAGCCCTAGCAACTAATTCCTCCTCTCATCAATCAGGGTTTGTTTCATGCTCATTGCCCGTCCAGGCTTATAGACAATCAAGGCTGAAAGGAATCTTAAAAGATCAACCAACTCCAAATGATGGGCCTCACACCAAGTACACTCGTGTCAAGAAGAATGAAAAAGAATGAGAGAAAAATTCTGTACCTTCTATAGACTATCCATCTTTTCTCTATAAAATCAGAAATAGGTGGGAAGCCAGTATTGATGCAAACGTAGTCCCTCTTTCTTAGAGAGCAGATCCCCAAATAGGAAACCCCAAAGAGGTGACTTGAGGGGAACTCCTGAGTTCAAGGTGCTCCTACCTTCAGTGTCATGGTCTGGCCTCCTCTTAGCTGAATGGTGCAAGCCACAGGCAAGCATCTGCCACAGCATTCGCCTTGGCTCTTCTCTTCCTTGTAACCCTGTACCCGGGAAAAAAGCCAGCCTTAGTGAAGCCCCCAGAGCACCCCAATGATAAGGAGGCTTACTTTTCCAACTTCTCATCTCTCCCATCCAGCAGTTTTACCAGGAGTTCAGGAAGTCAACAGCCACCTCTTAGCTAACCTTTGTCAGTTCTCCGTTCTCTAGATGGCATCCCTTCCTTCCACATACACAGCTCTTGCTCAAGTGCTAGCGACCACACTTATTAAATTAGACCTCTGTCCTAAGCTCCAGACTTACAAATTCAATTGTTTGCCTGACAATTGTTTATCTTGCTGTCTTCTCAAGACTCATATACAAAATGCAACTTGATTTTTGTCTTCTCAAGACTCATATACAAAATGCAACTTGATTTTTGTCCCAAATTTCATCCTTCTCCTGTTCCACCTTACCTTGATAAATGGCTCCATTGCCCAGTTGCTCAAACCAGAAATCAGGGAGTCGTCCTTGACTTCTTTCTTTTTCTCAGCCCCCCACTCATCAATGAATCTTGCCCAAAATGCCTCTCTAATTCACCCTCTGCTTGTCATGACCAGTGCCCCCTGTCATCACCTAGCCTAAGCAACCATCATCTACCACTAGACTCTGGTAACAGGCTTAACTGGTCTTCCTACCCCCATTCTTGCCCCTGTTGGTCTCTATCCATCTGCTAGAATAGCTTTCCCTCTCCTGCTTAAAAATCATCCATGGAGTTGTGGCTCAGTAATGTCAGAGCAGCTTATATCAGACAGGCCCTCTGCAGACTATACATTCTTGACAAAACATTTTGAAACAACTGTTTAAAGGCACTGGATGGCAAAAATAATAACATCTTGTGAATGTATCTCTGATGTAGAAGTAAACTATGTGACAACAATAGCACCAAGCGTAGAGAAGAGAGTACATCATACAAGGAATGTATATTATCAAATCAAGGTAGACTATGGTAAGTCAAGGGTGCGTATTGTAATCTCTAGAGTAACTGCTATTATCTCTAGCAAAATGTTTTCTATCTTCACTTGTGATTTCTTCTTTGATTCATGGATTACTTTGAAGTATTTTATTTAATTTCCTAATACAGGGGGTGGGGTGGGGGCATGTTTCTAAATACCTTTTTGTTACTAATTCCAATCTAACTTAATTGTGGTCTTAGAATATACTCTAAATGATCTCAAAATCTTGACAGTTATTGACCTTTTTATGGCCCAGAATTTGATCCAGATAACTGAAAATTCCAAGTGCACTTAAGAAGGATATGTGCTCTGCAGTTTGGAAATAGAGTGGTCTATTATTTTCAATTAGGCCAAGTGGGTGGATACAGTTTTCCAAATCTTCTATATCATTACCTGATTTTTTCCTACCTATCCTATCAATTGCTGAAAAACCATTAAAATTATGAAATAAGCTTGTAGATAAGCCTATTTCTCCCTCTAGTTCTGTCCATGTTTGCTTCACATATTGGAAACTCTGCTACCAGATACACACACACCTAGGACCCTCATGTCTTCATGATGAATCTACCCTTTTATGATTATGAAAGAATCTTCTTTATTTTTGGTGACATTCCTCATCTAGCCTATTTTGTTTGGTATTATTATATCCATCTCAGCTTTCTTATTCTTAACATTGCCTGGCATATCTTTTTTCATCCTTTTCTTTCCAATCTCTCCATCTCTTTAAATCGGAAGCACATCTTGGAACACCTGGCTGGCCTAGTCGGTGGAGTATGTGACTCTTGATCTGGGGGTCATGAGTTCAAGCCCTATGTTGGGCATAGAGCTTACTTTAAAAAATTATAAGGATAAAGAAATAAAATTGAAGGCACATCTCTATAAACTGTATACTGATTGGGTCTTGCTTTTTTGTCCAAGCCTGAAAATCTCCATGTGTTTTGTTTGGCCTATTTATATTTAATGTAATTATTGATATGGTTGGGTTTATATCTACCATTATGCTATTCATTTTATTTGTTGTCTTCTCTGTTATTTGTTCTATGATTATTCTTTTCTGTATTATTTTGGTTTAATCAAGTTGTTTGTCTAGAGTTTTATTTTCTCTCCCCTATTGGCCTTTTAGTTGCACTTTCTCAATTACTATTTTTAGTGGTTACATTATATTACCAAATCTCATCAAGCTATATACTTGATATCTATGCATTTTGTTGTAGGTAAACTATCCTTATTGAAAAAAATAATGTTGCAAAGAATTTTTAAATAAGACCTTCTATGGCTTCTCATTGCATTTAGAATAAAATCTAATCTTCTTAGCATGTTCTACAAGGCCCTACATGGTTCATTCCTAGTTTTCTGACCTTATCTTCTACCACTATCCCCTTGCTTTTGACAATCTACCCCTGTGTATCTTCTAGGACCGTGAACATGCCAACCTCCTCACCTGGGAGTCTTTGTGTATGCTATTCCCTCTACCTGGAATACTCTTCCCCAAGCTTTGTATGACTAGCTCTTTCTCATCCTCTAGCAATCATTTCAAATATCATTCCTCAGAGAGGATACAACATACAACATACACACACACTCTTCACAACACTTAACACAATCTGAAATTTTCATTTGTTTTCCCTGAGAAGCATGTGAATTCCAAACTCGGTCTATGCTGTGCATCACTGTATCCCAACACCTGGCTCTTAGTAGACCTCCTACACTCACTGAGATGAGTTGAGCTAGGAACTCCTTGACAGTGGCTTTAAGTGACAGTCCTTCTTTATATCTGCATTGGAAAAAGCAGCAGCTTCCAGACAACAGGATTTCACTGTCTTTGCAAAACTGCCCCCATATTTGGGAGTGAACATAGGGCAACCAACTTTCTATCTTGCAAGTAAGAATATTCTCAATAATGTTAATAAAATAAAAATAAAAAAGCTACCATCAGCTGCTTCATCACTGCATCACAATTAAAGTTCTTTTAACGCTACCCACCACTCTAAAAAAAAAAAAAAAGGAAGAACATAATCTCACAACATTTTTAAAGAATAACTTGATTTATATGAGAAACCAACCACAATGTCATTCTTTTTCAGTCTTTTTCTCATTCTGCTGCATTTAGTAATAACCACTTAGAGATTCATTCATTTGGGTCCTGAGGTTTTCCTCATATGATTTTCTAGCCAGTCAGTTTGGAGCCCTCAGACAGAAAACATGGGCTTCTCTGCATTGCTCCCTTGTGCAATGCACATGGGCTGAATGCCCCGATCAGCAGGCAAGGTTAGGAGTTGGTAAGCCTGCTCAGAATGAATTTAAACAATTTGCTGCTCATAAACCAAGCTTATGAACTCAGTGTGTCATCAGGGAGCAAGCTGTGCAGAAAGCCAGTGAGTACAGAGCTCAGCACAACATCAGGGCTACTGGGCCAGGCCACACAGTCTTCCACACTAGGAAAGACACCGCTGGAGTTTGAGGCCATCAGGTTGTCTTTCACTGGTGGGCTTCAAACTGTGTTTTCAGAAATGTACAATTCCTGGAAGGTGCAGGACCAAGGTAAAGGAACAAGAAGAAAGGACAGAATAAACAGCACGAGTGAGTGTGGGTGGTTGTAGTCAGAAGGTGGGGATTAAACAGGGCTTATATTAGGCAGGATTTTGTGGGAGCACAGATTCGGGTGTTTTTCTTTTCAGTGAGTGTTAGAAGAAGAGACCAGGAAACACACGCTGCTCAGCAGGCCCGAGGAGAGGAAAATGGACAAAATCTTTACAGCAGAAATGAGTGGGCAGGGGACACAGGGAGGAGGGGACTGCTAAGTGAAGGGACAGGGCGGTGGAGACGAAACCCACACACCAGAGAGGCAGAGAGCACAATCGAACCAAGAATGGGAAAAAACAGAGGGTGTTATGGGAGGGCAAAGAACAGGAAGAAAAGGAGGAGAGAGTGGAAGGTAACAGGAGGGGGCAATGATTTTGGAGTTGGGAACAAGGGAGGGGGGAGCACAGGGAGCTTGACAGGAGCCACTTACACGAGTAAACAAGGAAACAGATGCGCTGCATGTCCCCTGCCCTGGAAGGCAGAATAGAGCTGCACAGTAAGAGGGCTTGTCCAAACAAGGCTTCCTGGCCCCACCAGGCAGGGCTGTGTGTTCCAGAGGCAGACACATGCCATGCACGCGCACATGCACACACACATGGGGCAGGGCAGTGCTGAATGGGCTTTCCCCAGAACATCCAATCAGAAGCAACCACTTCCTCTGCCTGCCAGCCAAGTTCCCACCAGCCAGAGTCTACTTGTGTAGGTCTGAGCCGCCAGGAGTCCTGCCTCTGTCCAGTCATGCCCCTAACACTGCACTGCCTGTGTCCCATAGCCTTTTCCATAAATTTCATTGGCTGCTCAAAGCCTTCTAGTCTTAATTCTTACTTCTATCTGCCAGTCTGGTCCCCATTCCCCTCCCTGGAAGGTCCTCTATTCTACATTCAACTTAGTGCCCACGGTCAGTTCATGGTCACACCCCTCCAGCTGCCTTCTCACAGTTCCATGTCAGGGTGACCTCTCTTCCTCATGCTTTCCTCAAGTTTTCACCTGTCTAGTTTCATATCTACTACCTGCCAGCACAAATCATCTTCTGCGGGTCTCCTTAAGGTATGAGCACCACCTTCCCCAGGAGGAAATGGACTCAAATCTCCAGTGAAACTAACACCTGAGTCTGATGTAGGCAGTTCAAGCACACCTACCTAAACTTTATTAAGCACAGCTCCTCACCCTAAGGAGACCTCTCTGACCTTCATGGCAGAGGCGTGTGGCAAGATCAGTTAAGAATCTTGAGCTAGAATGGAGTCAACTGGAGCAGTTTTCAGCAAAAGTTGAGAGATACATAGAAGGAGGAAAAATCTAGGATTTCTCAAGAGGGAGGAAGTGGGTACACTGCCATGGAGGATAGGAGGAAGAGTACCAAAAGAGGCCATAGATTTTAAAATACTGAAACCTATGACCCAGCAGTGGCACTGCTAGGAATTTACTCAAGGGACACAGGAGTGCTGATGCATAGAGGCACATGTACCCCAATGTTCATAGCAGCAATAGCCAAAACATGGAAAGAGCCTAAGTGTCCATCAACTGACAAATGGATCAAGAAGATGTGGCTTATCTATATGATGGAATACTACATGGCAATGAGAAAGAATGAAATCTGGCCATGTGTAGCAACATGGATGGAACTTGAGGGTGTTATGCTGAGCGAAATAAGTCAGGCAGAGAAGGACAAATATCATATATTTGCACACATAGGTGCATTAGGAGGATCTTAACGGAGAACCGTGGGGGAGAAGAAGGGANGGGGTGATGGTCATGGGGGAGGGCACTTGTGGGGATGAGCACTGGGTGTTATACAGAAACCAACTTGACAATAAACTATTTAAGAAAAATAATAATAAAATAAAATAAAAATACTGAAACCTATGTATCTAGACTAGATTGATTCTACTGCTGGATTTCTACGGATGTAGAGGAGCTTACTGTGCCCCATTCTGACCACTAGAGGGCGCTAGTATGGAGTTAGCAGCTCACCCTCCAGGAAGCCCTGCTTCAAGACAGCGCTGGTGCAGACCTCTTGCTGCGCTGATTTATAGTTCAGTGGACGTCCAAGGTGAAAGAGATGCCACAAACTCCATGCAGCATTATTTAGTTCCCTATTAATCCTAGTTTGTATTCCAGGGGAGCTGTTACACGTATATACATGCACCACCCAAAATCCTAGCAAAGCAACTGGGATTTAACAACAGCAACAAAAAGCAAAACCACGTGCCTTGTTGGCTTCATCTTAATTGAGGCCGGAATGGTCTCTTTATTATCATTCAGAAATAGCTGTGTCTCCTATAGGCCCATTTCACTCCACATAGATTTTATTAAGCCCCTACTTAGAGCATGACTGTGCCAAGGGCCATGAAGAACAGTTCTACAGATGGAGAACAGCCTATAAAGGACCTGCTCCCTTCCTCTGGCTGGTCACACTCCTCCTTGCCAGAAGGACTCCTCCCCGGCCCCACCCCAGAGCCCGCCTGCTCCCTTGCCCAGCTGAGGGGGGACGTCTTCCACTTGCGCTGCCTGAAAGAACTATTAACTATATTCTGTGCCTCTGGCTCTTAAGTTCATCTAACTGATTGTGTTCTCAAAGCAGGAGCCCTCAGCACAGATGGCAGCTTGAGGAAGAAGCATTAAGTCTAGATCTGTGACGTAGGGCCGGGTCACAGTGAAGACAGGGAAATGCTCGTTTTCATCTGGCTCACTAGAAATGATGATTCGACTTCTCAGAATCCACCCTCAGCGGGGATTTAGAGCGAACACAGTCACTGTGACCTGGCAGAAACAGGTGAAATATGTGCAGCCACCTCAACACCCAATAATGAAAGCATTGGATGAGGTACATCCGTTCCAAGGAAAACTGTATAGAATTTTTCATTTAGTGTCTGATAACTACTTGTTAAATAATTTTTCATGTTTTCAAAGAATGCAATGATGCTTCTTGAAATGTTGTGTAAAAAAATAATAAAGAACTGTAAAGATGGCATCATAAGCCTTGCAAATTTGTTTGTTTACATTTATAAAACTACTCTCTTTGCAAGCTGAGGTTTTACAAAACTAGACTCTTCATTACAGTTGTCAAATATTGTCCATGATAAGAAAATAACAAGAGCTTTATATATAGACACCAGTGAGGTCCCGTTGCTTGGGTCCCACAAATATGCAGGCCATCCCCTGGGTCCCTGACCACCTTCTTACCAGGGGACAGGCCTCACAGGTGGTCTTCCTGCACTCCAGCTTGAATCCAGAGACAGGCCCCACCTGGATGGTGCAGTGGCAGGTGGTGCACACATCAATCATCAGGCTTTTCCCGGGCTGAAACCAGAGACCCCAGGATCAGGCCCCTAGCATACTAACCCCCCAACCCTCCCACTCACCTCAGTTGTCTGCCTTAGGAGAGGGGGCCCAGCTGCCCACAGCCAAGAGGAGCTGTCACCCTGATGCTCCTCCTGTGTCCAGGGCCCCACTCCCTTCCTGCCCTCCCACCCCCAAGTATGGCGATGGTAAGTTAGAGCTTTTATGCCAGAAAGGGAGCCTGAGCAGTGAGAGAGGGAGAAGGATTGAAACGTGTGTGATGCCATCAGAGTGCTTCTCTGCACACAGAAGAGGTGCTCAGGCGCCCGAATGGGGGCTGGAAGGTGAGGCCCTACAGAGTTATCAAGATGGCAGGAGCCTGGGCACCAGGATGCCCCAAAAGCCCGGGAGGCAACGGAAAGTGGGGGATAGGGCTCCCTGCTTCCTTTTATTTCCACTTCAAATGACTGAGCTGCCCATCCTTCCCACAGCACCCCCATCCCTCCCCCACAACTCGCCCTGGAGAAGAAGGCTCACCCCAATGATGGTGCCATTGAGCATGCAGGCCTCCAGGGGTTCTGGGGGAGAGAGAAAAGTGCAGGGTTGATCCCCTCAGAGTCTTCTCCTCCCCATCTGGGCCCCTCTCCTACATCTGCAGGCTGTCTCCCCACCCCACCCCACCCCAGGCATCCCAGGGTCCCACAGTGGCCTCACTCCTCCCAGGCCTGCAGAAGAAGGGCAGGCTGCCTATGTCTTACCACCCAGCCCACAGTAAAAAGATCCTCCTCCCCCCCCCCCCAACCCTTTTTAAATGGTTCACACTTAAAAAGCGAGTGGGAGGGCACTTGGGCTTCTGAAAGAATGAAATTCTACTCTGGAAACTTTAAGTCCCAAGACCAAATCACACAAAGAATTCAGAGCAGGTGGTGGAGAGAGTTGCTATTTTGTTTGTGGGTGGAGTTGCGGGTGGGAAGTCAGAATACCTTTCCCCAGCAGAGACGGTACAGGGAATGCTTGAGAAGCCTGGGGTTAGGGAACTCCACCACTCACTAATGCACATGGGCACACAGATGGATGTGGAGGGTCTAAAGCTACCACTGAGCACAGTGATTGACCTTCAGGAAACTGTAATGTTTCTCTCATCTTATTTGCTTTCCCACAAAAGCACTAGGAACAGATAGGAGGAGTTTGATCTTGACCATTTCCCTGAGTTGCTGAAAAGGCAAAGAATTCAGGAGCCCTTAGTGTAAAGAGAAGCTTGAAGGGGCCCCTGGACGCACGCCTTACCGCAGTGACAGGTGGAGCAACACTCTGAGGTCTTACAACTCAGCTGGAAGCCCACAGGGCAGGCAGGGATGTTCAGTTGGGGGCAGGAGACGTTCCTCTGTTGCACAAAGACCTCTTCCTTCACTCGGACACATTCATTGATGAGGCAGGGGTTGTCAGGAGAGACCCAATGAGAGCCAACCTGTGGTTAGAGCATTAGAGTCGAGCGAGGTTGGGTTGAGGGCCCTGTGGGGTGTGCTGTTCTCTCAGGGAGCAGATCTGGGCTCTGGAGGTGAGCCCCAGCTTAATATATAAATCCCACCTACAGGGTAAGGCCCACAGAGGGAATTAATGGGGCTCATCCCAAGTCTCTCGATAAGTCTAGGTCAAAGTCACCCTAAGATCCTAGCTCAGAGCCATGTGTTCTACAGACACAGTCTTCAGCACCTGAGTGAGCCCCTTAGGGAAGCCTGGGGACACTCCCCTCCACCCCAGGCCTTGGCTGTGAGCTGAGCTCAGGGGCTCTAGGGCACTCTGACCAAGAAGCAGCAGCATGGGTTGACACAGAGATGTGGAAGGGAAACTCCATTCATTCCCTAGCCAGGAGCTACTTCCCACTTACTCCTACAGGGAGAAAGCAAGAGACTAGGGATGCTGGCATCTGGCCCCTACAGCCCAGAAGTCTGTCCCTGGGGCTTTCAGGCCTGTGGATGAGTGACGCCACTCAAGGCAGAACAGAACTTACAGCCTGTGGAGTTTTGGAGCAGTGGTGGACCCACAATAAATGCAGGATGGTGAGGCCATCCTGTATCAACCACTCAGGGGAAGCAGACCTCAGATCCACAGGTAAACAGGAGGACACAGAACTCTTAGGGAAGGAAATGGGCCTCTCCCCAAATGCACCAAATGGGAAGTCTAAGGCAATCATAACTATTCCTAAGGGGCAAAGTAATCCCAGCTGACATCTGGATAATACCACAGCCAGATGCAACTCTCTATGGGGAAACCAAAAGACAGAGAATGCAGCCAAAGCCAGCACTGGACCACAGAATGGACAACCAAGCTGCTAAGGCCCTACCCTGCTTCTTCCCCAGCCTGGGCCCCAGACCTACATTCCTCCAGTGAGACTGGAAGTCCCCCCGCAGTGAACCAATCACCACTTCACAGGCAGATGGCAGACACCTTCCACAGCACTCGCCTTCATGGAGGACATAAGTGAAGCCCTGGAAACAAATAAAGAACAGCGAGTAAGGACAGCCCAGCAGTAAAAACACGGGTGCTCTTATCTACTCCGTATGTACACTGAGCCCTGTGGATTTACAGACTAGCTGGAGTGAACATTTTCATCTCTGTCATCCACCAGCCTCAGGATCATGCCAAGAAGTGGTCAGAAGGCACCAACTACTGAGTCACTTAGCTAGGTCTTATAGCAGCTGAAGAGACATAACCATGCCCTTGGAAAACTTGCAATTTCAAACCAAGATCCAGTCCACAGGAGTATTAAAGACAGCCCAGAATTCACTCAGCAGCAGCCAGCTGGCCTGACCTCTATCATGGCCAACTCTAGGGTCCCTCATTGACTGGGGAGAATGGTCAGGATGCCTGGGATCTGGTCTCCGCTCTAACAGAGAGAACTGCCTGTACAAGAAGAGCACCTTGATCCCAAGAGCTCTCACCAGTAGGCAGAGCTGAGTTTCCCCTGGTCATTGCTTGATATTACCTAGTGGCTTAAGAGGCCCAGTAAGATAAGAAAGTGCACAGATTGACCTTCCCCAGAAAGCCTGCCAGGGAGATGTGGAGGTTCTCCAATCTGGCAAAGCATTGGGAACTTGGACTGAAATCCTCCATTGAAACTCTAAGGCCATATACTAAGAACAAGGGAAAGAGAACCCAGAACCACGCTTCATCTTGGAGCTCTGTCCTTGAGAGACAAGGGACGACTGCAGCTGTCCAGGGTTGGTGCGGACGCCCAGCCCGCTCTGCTCCACAGGCACACGCACGCTGAGCAGGGCCGAGTCAGAAGATGCACACAACGCCGGTGCCTCTCTCTGGGGCAACGCAGGCACTCCAGAGACCTGGCTCAACTTCACACCATCTGCACGGGACCTGCTTACATCCCCACCTGCGTCACAGCAGTGCCCACAGAGCTGTCTCCAGTCTTATCAGCTGGGATTCTAGGCATTTATGGGGCATCTGTGACGTACTAGGCACTCTAGAGGAGCCAACAAATTACGACGATACGATCTAGACACCATCCACTACAAGCAGAATGTACAAAGTGCCGTGAAAGAAACAAAGCCTCACGGGAGCACAGCACACAGTCATTAATCTCTTTAGGGACCTCAAGTCACTCTTGTGTGCCTCCCTCAGAGTGCTGAGTCATCTGGATTTGCATAATCTTCCTGTTTGCTGCTGCCCTCCTCACCTGCAAACAGGGTTATCAGTATGTTGGCTGACTCCCAGACCAGAGGCCTTCTTCTCAAAACCCCACCCACTTCTTGCACCCTGCCACCAAATTCCTGGTTGCCGTCTAAGATTCCCTCCACACCTCCAATGTCCCCATTTCCTGATGTGCAACTGAGGTTCAGCCTATACATCATCTCTACTTCTTTGCCCATACTCCTCTGAATCCTATAGCTTATAGCTGCTCAAAATGTACATCTCACACCCTTCTTACTTTTCTCTAGCCTGTTTGCACTGGTTCCCCAACTAAGAATGAAACTTATTTGGGGCGCTTGGGTGGCTCAGTCGGTTAAGCATCTGACTTCAGTTCCGGTCATGATCTCACAGTTCATGAGCCCTATTTAGCGGGCTCTGCACTGACAGCCTGGAGCCTGCTTTGAATTCTGTGTCTCCCTGCCCCTCTCCCACTCATGCTCTGTCTCTCTGCCCTTCCCCCAGTCATGCTCTGTCTCTCTCACTCAAAAATAAACATTTTTTTAAAAGTATAAAAAAAGAATGGAACTAATTTTTTGAGAAACTTCCATAATGTTTTCCAAAGCGGCTGCACCAGTTAGCATTCCCACCAGCAGTGCAAAAGTTCCCCTTTCCCTGCATCCTCGCCAACATCTGTTGTTTCCTGCGTTGTTAATTTTAGCCATTTGGATAGGTATGAAGTGGTATCTCATTGTGGTTTTGATTTGTATTTCCCTGATGATGAGTGATGTTGAGCATCTTTTCATCTGTCAGTTAGCCATCTGGATGTCTTCTTTGGAAAAATGTCTCTTCCTGTCTTCTGCCCATTTCTTCACTGATTATTTTTTGGGTAGTGGGCACCAAGGAGGACATGCTTTTTGGGATGAGCAATGGATGTCATATGTAAGAGGTAAATCACTGTGTTCTACTCCTGATGCCAAAACTACATTGTATGTTAACTAGAATTTGAATTAAAAAGAAAAAAGAATGGAACTAAGTACATCTAATATCCACCCAATATGAAGACAAATATGTCCCTGAAATTAAATTCCTAATGTATTTAGCAGCCCAATCCTTTCTAAGTTTTCATTTATTTATTTTGAGACAGAAGGAGAGAGAGAGAGAGAGAGAGGGAATGAACCTGACATTGGTCTCAAACTCACAAACCCTGAGATTATGACCTGAGCCAAAATCAAGAGCTGGACACTTGACTGACTGAGCCACCCAGGCTTCCCTAGCAGACCAATCCTTGAGGAACAATTGCTGTAGCTGAAATGGAATGGGAGGCATGGAGCTCTGGTCCCTTGTCTCTTTGCTGGGTCAGACTGGCCCTTGCAATGCTGGTGTTGCCAGTATACCAGCCTAAGAGCAACCTGGGCCAGGAGTCAACACTCCCATGTCTACTGGCTCCAAAGAGCTGTAGAATTATGGGCAACCTCATTCCTTGTGCCAGGCTCCTGCTTCCTGTCCGGCAAGGGGGAAGACAGCCCCACCTCTCTTTCCTTCTGGAGGAGAATCATGAGGATAAATAAAATATAATGCACTGTATTGAGTCCCTCCGAACGCAGTTCCCAAAGCCACAATTAGGCTGATTCTGGAGGTTCTCCCAGTGTCACTGTCCTATAATGTGTCTACACATTGGTGATTTTTCAGACCATGTTTATAATTCGCAGTACAGAAAACATGATCACTGCTGTCCCAATTCAATTTTTAATTCTTCTTGCGGTGGCCTGCCCCTAAGGCTCCTGTGTGTGCTCTGGGGCACCTCTATTCTTGCCCAATTAAGACTGGTCAGACCCTAGAAAAAAGGTAGGAATGGTTGTGCAAAGAGAATTGTGGGTAAAATTCTAGTTTAGTGCCATTATCATTATCATCATCATCATTATTATTCCTTCAGTATTATCAGGAGATGATGATGATATAAGAGCAGTAACCAGGGCAGACAAGTACACACATCTTGTGCTTATCTTCAGGACAACAGTGAAGCTAATGCTCTTGGTTTTGAAGCAGGTGGTATAATGATAGAAGGGAGGGCCCAAATGTGAATCCTGAAGTGGGAGAGTTTACTCAGTCCGTCTGCCTCTACCTGCCTCACTGGTCCTGAGGAGGAGCAGAGTTGCGAGGCGCCCTTGGGATAGGATGATGCGGTGGTATCCAGGTGTGTCCACTGGGAATGCTAAGTTTTGGAAACCCATCGGTCTCCATCTCCTCCCACAGGCCATGGAAGGGGATGGAAACAACTTGCTACTAGGTAAGTGAGTGCTGCTTAGAGGTCATTTTAGTAAAACCAGCACCCAATATATTTTGTGTATCAGCAGGGGGTTTTGATTGCAAAGAACAGAAGCCACTCAAGCTAGCTAAAATAAAAAGTGGGTTTATGGAAAAGACACGGAATCTCCCAGAGTCCCACTCCATTTGCCCCAAGAGCCCCCATCTCTGCTTCTCTTTGCCCATCTGTTCCAGATCCTCATTGCAGGCAGGCTGCCTCTGGGAGGAAGTTCTGCTTTCTCATAAATTTTGATTGCACGTGTCTTTATTGAGTCTGGCTGCAGCTCACCTTGCCTTTGCAGGTCCGGGGTCCATCCCTGTCCAATCTGACTTATTGAGTCTTTGTTTTCCATAGATTAACTTCTCAAAAAGAAAATTAATGGGCTCAGCTCAGCCTATGAATTGGGTCCTCTGTCCAGTTACTAAAGGGGCTTTCTTGCTTCTTCCTGGGATCCCCCCTCCCTCACCTCCCCCCTCCCATTGCTGCTGGCAACGTCCAGCCCCTCTGCACCCCTTACCGACCGGCAGTTGTCCTCACAGGGCTTCTGGGAGCACTGGGCCACGCGCAGCCCCATCACAGCATCCTCCATGTCGGTGCAGGTGCACACATCACAGCCCTCCTCCCAGAACTGGCCCACAGGGTAGATGGTGCCTCGGTGGACACACACCTGCAGACACAAAGCTTCTGTGAGCGAGCTCATTCTGTTTATTTAAACAAGAGTTTAGTGAGCACCTGCTATGCATTGGAAGGTGCTGTAGGTGCTGAAAACAGCAATATATAAAACCAACATGGTCTCTGCCCACCCAGATGGATGTTTATCAAGTAGGTTCTGCCCTCTTCTCTTCCCTGCCCACCAGCCTTAGAAAGCCATGGCTGGTATACCCTGGGAGGGACCCCTGGTGGGTCCGTCTCGGACCACAGTCTCAGAAATAACTCACTGGCTGCCTTAATCCAGTTTCATCACTGCATTAACTGCATTTAACTCCCTCCCACGTCATGCAGAAAAGTATTCCCTATTCCTCAGACCCAGTAAAGTTCTTGGACTTAGCAACCATCTTCACACAGCCCTCTGTCCCCATTAGGAGTGGGCTGGAGGCCAGTGGGGGCTATGAATGGGTGTTCCCCTGAGGCCTGACCATAACAAGGAACATAACAAAGGAAAGACTCTGAGGCACAGAGAATGGGGATACGTTTGAGAGATGAGGGATCCTGCTCTCAAGAACTACAGAAAGGACGTGGCAAATGAAATTACAAAAGTAGATTGGGATCAGAATACGTAAAGCCTGGGATATACATAGTACACAGTACTCTGACTTTACTCGGTAGGAATGAGGAGCTAAAGAAGCTGTTTGATCAGGACGCTTAAAGACAGTTTTGACATTAATCCCAAGTCTTCCCTCTGAAGTCATGAACAGGTCTCCACCCTCATTTCACACCATAGCAGTACAAGTATTTATAAGCCATTATCCTTTTTACCTGACCCATCTTTCAGCTTCTGTATAATTAACTTACTGAATGGAACCCCTTGTTCTTCTATTAAGAAGCCTCCTAGAAAATGTTACCACCCAGAAACTCACTTCCAGGAATCTATCACAAAGATGCAATGCCCAAAATACAAATGATAGGTGCTCAAGGCTATTTGTTACAGCATTATTAGTAACTATGTTACTATGCCATGGTATGTTTCATATAACAAAATAGCAAATCAAAAAGGAAGTAAAAGCAATCTCTAAAAATGGAAAACACACTGAAATATCTGATTAACTAGATATTTCCACTAGCACTGGGAAAATCACGCAAGGAACATAATTATTTCAAACAACTTTAAAGCCCAGCCCAGCCCTGATGGGCTATATTCCTATGATAAAGAACTTGTTAGCGATTATATTGGCCTCATTATTTTTGAGACTATTATAGGTATATTTTAATAGAAAGCAAATAAGTAATTATGTCAATTATCTTAGGAAACCAGTATTTGCATCTTAGAAAGTGGCACAAGTATAAATCAAAGAAATTAAGTAAAACCTTATAATAGAATTGGAATCCGAAGTATCACTATGAACGTGTGAGTTTCATCCTCTTTAAAAATACATTTCTAAGCTCTATTCACCAAAAGAGTCTGGAGGCAATGAGAGCCCGCAGGCAGTAAGCATCCAGGGAAAGATAACCGAGGCCTCTCTGTGGCATTCATTCTGGGACTCACCCTGAATAATTCAGCCAAAGCAACTGTGCCTTGGTCTCCCTGTGGCAATTCTGGCTCATGATAGCTCATCTTGGTGGATCTCTCCTCCATAAAACTTCCATTTGCATTTAATATCTGTATCATCCCTTGACATTTTATTGTATTCTGTTTATAGACTATTGTCTTCTGTACACCAGCAAGATCATAAGAGGTCGTAAGAGAATCTTACATTTTTCCCATATCACCTAAAAAAGCACCAGATCTGCTAGAACATAGTTGTTGCCTGGTAAATATTGGATAGTACAGATGGATGGGTGGATGGGTGGATGGAAGGAAGGAAGGAAGGAAGGAAGGAAGGAAGGAAGGAAGGAAGGAAGGAAGACTGATGGATGGTTGCATGAATGGATAGCAATTAACAAATAAGTAAACTATTACCTAGTCCCTAAAAAATTCATGCAATCATATTATTTCCTTAGCTAACCTACAAAATAAGCTCTTTAAAGGTAGGGACCACGACCTATACCTTGCTTGTAATCTTAGCACCTCGTCATGCTTAGAACATAGTAGGTTCTCTATAAATATCTCCCGAACTAATTAAATGTCCATTTAGACTGTAATGCAATGCCGGCAGCTCCCCCACTATTAAAGTACTCAGTCTGGGCAGGAAGAGAGGCTCAGGTAGGCAAATATTTCTAAGGAACAAATGTCTGGCCGTCTTCCCAGCCAGAACTCAGCGGCCCCTACCTTGTCAGGGAAGCAGGTTGTCGTGGTGCAGCCACAGTCATTGGTGGCCGTGGAGGCCAGGTACCCCAGTGGGCAGCTCACTGTGGAGTTGACGCAGCTGCAAGCACACTCATACTCATCACAGCACTGAGTCTTCCGAAGGGTCGGCGTCCGATGCGGGGGGCAGGAGGGCGGGGACTCCCTTCTGCACTCGTCCTTCCTGCAGGCTGAGTGACGGGCATGAGGTGAGGCTCCAGTCCCACACTGGGCAGTACATTCAGCCAGGGCTCCTAAGTATTCAAGCTATGATAGAAGATGCCAGGGAACTCCAGAACCAGAATATTAAGTCAGAAACAAAATCCCAGCCCAGGGGCTGGGGGATGTTCAATCATACCAAAAAGCAGTTAGTCTACCGAAAAAATAAGAACATTAATCAAAAGGAGAAATGTGAAGCTAGGAATTCTAATGGAGGAGAAATAAAGGCTGCTTGGTCTCTCCTCTATAGAAAAATAGGGTCCCTCCAGTTTTGATTCTCAGAGACAGCAGACATTGGATCTCTAAGACCCAGACAGGCCTGGTAAGCATTCTTTTTTTTTTTTTTTTTAATGTTTATTTATTTATTTGGGGGAGGGCAGAGAGAGAGGGAGAAAGAATCCCAAGAAGGTTTCATGCTGTCAGTATAGAGCCTGATGCGGGGCTTGATCTCACAAACGATGAGATCATGACCTTAGCCAAAATCAAGAGTCAGACACTTAACCAATTGAGCCACCTGGGCCCTCCAACATTCTTATGTGCTGATAGCTTATATGACCCTATCCCCACCTCAGTACCTAAAACAACACCCTGCAGTTTTGCGTCCTCCAACAATGTTGAACAAAAGAAAGCTAGCAATCCCAAATCCACAGTGTCATTTTACAAATGCCAATCCCATCCATGTGTCCTTTGCTTCTTTCCAACTTCCTCCAAATAGAATGAGGTTTCTTCTCTCTCTCCAGATCTTACACCAGGAACTCAAGTGAGATTCTGAATCAAGGGGACAGGAACTCCACTTGACACAAAGTGGATATTCTCACAGGCTAAATGGGGAATTCTGTTCCTTGACATGTCTTGGTTTAGTCCAACTCTATGGATACATATATGGAAGGGGGGAGGTATAAATTTGTTTGGAAATAAGATCCAGTGGTGAGAACAAACCCCTCAGTGGTGTCTGGGAGAATGGGAATGAGTAAAGACTGAATCTGGAGGCTTCTCCATCCACCCATCTTAATGCAGCCCAAGAGGGAGGTGCTTGTTGCTGCACCCACATCCGGTTCACCTGCAGCAGCACATGGCTGGGTATACTGAATCCAGGTGTGACCTTAACCCCTCTGTTCCAGATGCACCTGAAGCCCAGACTCCATGAACTGCAGTACGGGACACCTTCCCTTGGCCAGAGGAGAGCAGCCGCACCACCCCCTCCTTATCTGCAGAGGCTTTACCGCAGGTGAAGTTGGGTCTGCACTCGCCGGGATTGGTCAGGGTCATCTGGAGGCCACCTTCACAGGGAGGCACCGGGGGCACGTCACAGCTTGACAGGTCACACACTGAGGCCAGGAAAGAGAGACACCCACTCAGAAGTCAGCAAGGTCACTCACTATTGTGAGTGGCACCTGACATTTCTATTCCTACAGACTTCTACTGCTTCAGGCACAGGAGGAGGAGGAAGTGGTGAGGGAGAGGGAGAGATAGAGAAGGGGGGAAGCAATAAGATAGATAGAGAGAGATAGAGAGATAGATCTAGAGTCATATGATAAGCTCATGTTGATTTCTCTTGTCACTGCTGGAACTTCCAGATCTCAGCTAAGCCCTGTCAAACTCTCTGGGCCTCAGTCTTATCTTCTGCAAGGTGGGAAGTCTACTTTCCGGGGTCAGTCTCTAGATATCAGGAAATAGCAAAGGCAGAGTATCTGGCACATCATAGAAGCTTAATAACATCCATAAAATGAGAGGCGTGAATTAAATGAGGCCCCAGTTCTCTCTCCTATTAACATTCTAAGACCTATTTTATGACACAAATTTTTCTCCAGCCACATCTCCCTCCACATAGGACTTCTATTTATGCCTGATGAATTTCATAAGCATAAATAAATGTCTCAGGTTATTTCATTCTTTTTTAGATCCCTGGGCTGTCCCTTGATCTATCTGCTCTCCCTCAAAGATTTGCATCACTGCACATTTGACACGCCTGTGCTTTATGTCTTCATCCGTACAATTAATAAACACGTTGGACGGGACAGCGACAGGGCACTGGAGATTTCCTGTCATGTTAACCATAATTCCATCAGCTCCTGATTCGTTTCATTACACTATTTATTCAGCCCATTACTCACCATGCAGTTTTCAAGCCTATAATGAAACCTTTGATGAATAACTTGCTGAAGTCAAGGTGCCCTGTGTGTGGCCTTCTCTGTCTAGTATCCTCAGAATGTTATTAAAAGGCAAATGGGTTACTATGGCATGATTTTTTCTTCAGTAAATCTCTGCACCGCACCCTGCCAGTGATTACTTTTTTTTTTTTAATGCTTTCAAACCTTATATTTAATAATTCACTGCAGAATTTTCCTGGAAAGCCACATTCCAGAGGTTACTCTGGCCATTTTTTGGAAAATCCAGTCACCCCTTATCCACTTCCTTTTGAGTACCCTGTGCCTGAGCGCACACATGCCTTTCAGCACCTGGAGGGGTGGGGGAGGGGGTCCCCTGGGGCCGGGGCCAGGGTCTGGGCCCTGGAGAAGCACATACCACACTCATACTCCGGGCAGCACTGCTCTGGGCTCTGGCGAAGGCGGGCCACTTCACAGGGGCCACATGTGGGAGCTGAGGAAGAATGCCACAGAAGTCAGAGAAACCAATAATGCTGCAGCCTGCAGCCTTCATAATGTCACAGACTCTCGTCCACTGAAAACCAGCACAGGCCCCACATGGGAGGCCCACCAGGAATCAGGCCGAGGGGCCCTGGGTCTCCCCAGGGTGTCCTGGCGGCCCCCTCAAATGTGCCTTCCAGGAGACTCTACATCTGACGGCGAAGGTGGAGACAGGGGGACAGGGTTAACCTCTGAGGATATCTATTCCAGGTCCAGAAAAGGGGACCCTGAGGTCAGTGAGGTAAAGAAGTGTGGGGCAGGGGGAGGGAATGGACGTTTGTATCTGGCCCATCAGGTTTGCAGATGGGGGTCTAGGGCCAAGGGAGTCCTTGTTTCTCCAGATGCAGCAGGGAGTGGGGAGCTCACCTCTGGCGGTGGGGCAGGGCTGCGTCGTACAGTTGATCTTCCGCCCGCTGAGGCACACGCAGATCTGGCAGGGCTGGTGAGCCGGGACCCAGGTGTCCAGGAACTGAAGGAAAACACGGTTCAGAGAGGGCCCAGGACCCTGGGGGCACAAAGCCTCGGAGGCCATGGAAGTCAGTCCCCCCACGTCTGGCTCTGGCTCCCCTCGGAGGGCAGTGACCAAGCGGGGCCTCCACAGGCTGAAAGGCAGTGTGAGGCTCCGAGACGAGAAGAGCTGGAGAAGCATCAGGGGCACCAGGAGAGGCGGTCCCTACCACCACATAAACTCAGGGGATGACAAACCACAGCCTGCAGAAAGCCCTCCAGGATGGCCGTCTCTGGTGGCCGTGCTAAAACTAAGCAAGGCGAGAGGATGAGGGTTCCCGCACCACACGGCTAGCCATCACCCAAGCCAGAGCTGGGGTGTAGCTGGAGAAACAGATTCTGTTTACTCATGGAGTTGACAAGACATGGACGGGGCAGGAAGAGTGGAGGGGAGGACAGCAAGACTCTGAGACTCATCACACTGTTGGTACTGGGAGTGGTGGAGACCAGGGGGCAGCCTCTCAGAGGAGGGTTCCCACCGCTGGTGAGGCAGCTTTCCCAGAGTTGCAGGCAGCCCCACTGCAGAGGTTCGTCAGGTCAGGGAGACCTGAACTCCCATGTGGGCTTCACTTCCCAGGCCGGTTTACCCGCCCGAGAAAGGAGACCACTGAGGCCTCCACACAGGACAGCTGCCGGCAGTGCAGACTGACCAGCAGGGGTGGGGAGCAGACTACAGAGCCAGGACCAGGCAGCCCTCTACACTCAGCCAGTGAGTCAAATTCAGAGTTTAAATTAGATCCACCTTCAGTTATCCGCCCCTGAATCAACACATTCTTATTCAGTAGCTCAAAGACCTCTAACAAGTTCCCAGGTCAAGAAGGTCTTAATTATTCCATCTGCTTCCATGGTCAGCAACCAGTCAGCTGAGAAGAAGGAAGATCAGAAGTCTTCAAGGAAAACACCCTTCCCCAAAGCTGCTGGTCCTCCTCCAGGAATAAGCCCTCTGACCTGTGCCCCTTGACACCTTGCCCCTCACTCAATAAATAATAGCAGCCAATGTCTGAAGAGCATATGCTGTGTACCATGGTTTTGTGTGCTTTATATAAATGACTCATTTACTTTTTTTAATGTTTTTATTTATTTTTGAGAGACAGAGGCAGCACAAATGGGGGAGGGGCAGAGAAAGAGGGAGAGACACAGAATCCAAAGCAGGCTCCAGGCTCTGAGATGTCAGTACAGAGCTGGACCCGGGGCTCAAACTCATGAACCATGAGATCATGACCTGAGCTGAACTCACTTAACTGACTGAGCATGCAGGTGCCCCCATAAATGACTCATTTAATTGTCACTGCAGCCCTCTAGTGAGGAGAGTTTTACTATCCCCACTTGTCAAAGGAAAAAGCTGGCACCTGCTTAAGGTCACACCATCACAGCTGCAAGTCAGATTTGAACCCAAAATCTATCTTTTGAACATGGTGCTCTACTGCTTCCCAGCGATAACTAGTGTTCAATATGTCCAAGATATATTTCTAAGAACTTGATGTTTACTCACTTTATGTTCCTGACAATACCACTATCAGGTAAGTACTGTCATTATCTACACTTACAAATGATGAAATGGAGACACAGACAAGGAACCTGACCAGGTGCCACATCCCAGGATTTGAACCTGGCATTCTGGCCCCAGACACCACGTGCTCTCTGTACTAATTATGGCTGCCTCTCTTATTGGTAATCACAGTGCCTGCCATGGGCAGATCACACTGCCGGTGGCCGTAGAAGTGGCAGGGG
>NW_027529427.1:2991301-3051722 GCF_008692635.1 Crocuta crocuta | reverse complement strand
AATACACACACACACACACACACACACACACACACACACACGTGCTCCCAGCCTCATAGCTGACACTCAAACTGAAGAAATAAGACTTGCCAGTGAAAAGTTAAATGAGATAAGGGAAATGTGATACATTCACGGCATGGCATATTACTCAGCCATGGAAACAAACTATGGAAACATGCAACATGGATGTCTCCAAAGTATCATGCTGAGTGAAAGAAGATGGGCAAAAAAGGAGTACCGCTTGCATGATTCCATTTATGGAAAATTCCAGAAAATGTAAACAAATCTATAGTGACAGAAAGCAGAGCAGTGGCTGCCTGGGGGTGGGAGACGGGGGTTGGGGATGTATTAAAAAGAGGCATAAGGGAACTTTTGGGGCTGATGGCAATGTTGATTATCTTGATTGCGGTGATGGCTTTATGGGTATGTACATATGTCAAAACTCATCAAACTGTGTACACTTTACATAGGTGCTGTTTACTGTATGTAAACGATGCCTCAATAAAGCTGCTTTTAAAAATGA
The DNA here is from genome assembly GCF_008692635.1 of Crocuta crocuta. Classification (NCBI taxonomy): domain Eukaryota; kingdom Metazoa; phylum Chordata; class Mammalia; order Carnivora; family Hyaenidae; genus Crocuta; species Crocuta crocuta. The sequence goes on along the minus strand of NW_027529427.1, from coordinate 3,051,199 downwards.
GAAATACAAGAGCCACAGCAGTGCAAAAGAAATGTTCACGGAGGCTGGGGTGCTCCAGAAACACCTCACAAAGGTGCACCTGTGTTGGGTGGGAAGGACCCAGGCAGAGGAAAGAAGAAGGGATTCCAGGTGGGAACAGAGGACAGAATGTCCTTGCGGCCACCAAGCGACTGTAGAGGCCTTCACTGTCTGCTCCAAGGGGCTGTGTTTAACTTGGTAGATAAATGCAGCCCTGAAGCTCTGTGAGCAGGGCCCTGCCTCAAAGAGAAGAGTGTCAAATATGGACAGCCCTGGTGAGAGTGAGCAGCACGGAATAGGGAGCGACCAGCACCAGAAACCAGGGCTCTCCCAGGGGCTGGGAAGTTCCCAGGGGGCACAGGGCACTGGCCTCAGGGGCCTGGGCGTGGGAGGGGGGCGACCTCTCACATCTCCCCAGGCCTCTCTCTCTGTCCTGCCGCTTTCTGCTTTCTGCACTGATGGGGACGCTGAGGAGCCTGTCTTCAGATTCTGTGACACGCTCCCCTGCTCACGCTGTCTCTACCTCTCTCTCAAAAATAACATTAAAAAAATAAAAGCAAAGGCGATAAAATGAGAAAGGAGAGGATCATGTTTTTTTAATATGTTTTGGGTTTTCTTTTCTCTATTTTTAAAATTTTTAAATAGTTTATTTTTTTAGAGAGAAAGAGAGAGAGAGAGACAGAGTGTGAGCAGGGGAAGGGCAAAGAGAGAGAAAGAGAGAGACAGAGAGACACAGAATCTGAAGCAGCTCCAGGATCCGAGGTGTCAGCACAGAGCCCCATGCAGGGCTCAAACTCATGAAACACAAAATCATCACGTGAGCCAAAGCCGGACACCTAACCACCTAGCCGGACACCTAGCCACCCAAGAGCCCCTCCTCTTTTTAAATGTGAACTTTAACTCTAAATTCAAGAATAAACAATACAACTTCCCCACGATCCAAAATTATGTGTTAAACCTCCTTTTCCAAGGATTTTCATTTCCCCAAGAAGCTTTAATGAGGCATGCCGGATACAGGGGACAGAGTCTATGGCTCCCAAAAAAGATCTTTCTGGCTAACGCTTAACTAAAAGCACAAGCAGCACCAGACAGCTAGAGAAAGAGAATGGAAAAATGTGAGCTTGTCAAGCAAGGATTTCAGCATAGATTTTGTCTTTATCCAATGAACTTAAAGGAACAAGTTACAGTTACAGTTTGAATGGGCGAGCCTGCCATTGTGGTCCACGTTGGGTTGTTGCTGTTTACATTCCTTTGTTGAGCCTACATCTTCATAAGATTTTCAGCAGGTATTTGTTGAACACCTCTGTTTCATGGTCAAGACAGGATCAGAGGCCATGGATACTGACAACTGATTTGTCTGTTTTCCTCTGTCTTTTTCCATGACTGTATCTACTGCCTCGTCTTGATTTATAAACACAACCTGGAAAACCTACAAAAATAAGTGTTTTGTGGTTTATCTAGGAATAATACAGAAAATATTACTGTTATTTTTGGTGAAGAAAATCAATTTTGTATAGTTTATTTCAACCTAAGTAAAATGTGAATTTTGTTTAAAAATAAATAAATAAAAATAAATAAAAGCACCAGCAGCAGCCTGCCCCGCAGCTGCACAACGTGTCTGGTTATGCAGTAATCATGGCACCAGGTGGCGCTCTTGCACCAGGACAGGCCAACTACAGCCAGTCCCATCTCCCCCAGAGGGTTCCAGGGCAGGGCGTGACGATTTCCAGGAGAGAGTTGGTATGAGAGCTGGCTGGTGAGAGAAAACTGAAGTCTTCGAAGCCTCAGGTCAGAGAAGAGACACAGGTCATCATGCACCACCCACCACAGCCAAGGGCCTGAGGGGAGATGAGGGTGAAATGTAAGCACTGAGCTGCCAGGGACCGGTGGAGACCAGGGAGGAAACGCAGGCTCCGGGAGCTCATTCTGGGGGTGATGGAGGCAGTCCTTGCTGCCCCGCACAGCCCCCAACCAGAGAGGGACAGCCAGTGCGCGGGCCCCGGGGCCCCTCTGAGCCAGCCACAAGGGCTCACGTGTTTACACTGTGTTTTGAAAATAAACAAGAGCTATGGAAACTGGTAAATATTTTGCCCTTCCGAAGTTACCACCAGAGATTTATACCCTGGATTATTTCCCTGAAGAAAAGTTGTCTTGGCTTTATTTTTCTGCTAAAGAAATTTCATTTCATGGAAATGTCCTTCATGTTAGATTTTTATTCTTTCCCTGCTTTGCATGGGAAAATGGAAATTGCAGGTAGCCTGATAAGATATTTGTTTTCATCCATTTAAACTAGATTTTCTGAAGTAAACTGAAACTGGCTTGGCTCCCTTCATGGTTTTGATTAATTTTAATGTCACTTGGTTCTGAAATATATTTATGAGACTGTTTCTGTGTCCAAAATATTGCACAAATATCATTCTTCACGCAACACAAATGTATATTCCAATGTGTTGGATGGAAGGTGAGGGGACCAGAGAGGAGAAATAGAGTCAGAGGGGGTGGGTGGAGACACTGAGGTTAAATTCACAAGCTTCTAGCTCTCCACATCCTGCACCATAAGGACAGTCATGGAGGCAGAAATGTTTTGCAAACTTGAGCTTCCTTCTCATCACAGAATGCCAAAGTAGAGGGTAGGGACATTTTTTTTTTTAAGGTTTTTTTTTTTAATGTTTTATTTATTTCTAGGAGAGAGAGAGAGACAGCGTGAACAGGGGAGGGTCAGAGAGAGAGGGAGTCACAGACTGAAACAGGTTCCAGGCTCTGAGCTGGCAGTCAGCACAGAGCCCGACGCAGGGCTCGAACCCACGAACCGCGAGATCATGACCTAAGCGAAAGTTGGATGCTTAACCGACTAAGCCACCCAGGCGCCCCAGGGTAGGGACATTTCTGCCTCCCTCTGAGAGGACCTGACCACTACCAGCAAATCCAGCCTGAAATTACCACTGGGTGCTGGCACCACATGTAATGGTACATATCCTTTGAGCCCAGTGGGAGGGAGCCCAGGAGCTGTGTGGATCAGGGAGAGCAATGTAAGGTTTTATGTACTCGTTTTGGAGAATATTCTGGTACAGGTAGTCACTTCATTCAGCAAGGTGAAATACAGCAATACAGTATCACTGGTCTTCCCTCCTAACTCATCTACTTCACGGTGAGAATGAATGGGGTCCACTTGGATAAAGCCCAGTAAGAAAACAGAGCAAATGAGAGCCATCCAGCTGGATGACCGCCCATGCTTACATGAAAACATAGTTAGCTCAAAGTTTAGCTCACAGTTCCAGTGAGATCAATAGCAGGGCTAGGGATGACCTAGAACGGTGGATAGGAATCCAAGTTTTATCACCTGATGCCATCTGAGCCTGTGTCCTCACCTGTTCAATGGTACATGCAATAATGACCCTATGGAGTTTGCAGGAGAATCAAAGGAAATAGTCCATTTCCTGTCTTACAATGTCAGGGAGAGAATAGTGTAGTTATTGAAATTATTGTTTTCATGGTTCTCTAGATTGGTCAGCTAGCTTTACCATGTGATTACATCTAGTAAGTCACCTTACCTGGTTCACTTAGCGATAAAAGTCCTCCCTGGTGATGATGGAGATGTTAGGTCTTGGGTATAATCCCCAATCAGAGAATACACTCTCCTTTGCTAGAAGCCAAATCTTCTCTCCCTGTACCATGTTCTGTACTATCACTGTCAGCGATGAAGGACAGGACCCCTGCACACATTCACACATGCCCAGACACACAGTACCCCGACACTACAAATGTACATGTTGTCAACTTTGAAGACATGACCGCCATCTCAGGCCAAGATGGGGGAGAGTCTGGTAAATATTCTTTCAAAATGGACTCAATAACTTCTAAGGTGCTAAAAGAATTAAGTACTCAATGATTCCCAAGCACATCAGCCCAAAGAAGGCTTAGCAAAAATGCATTCTCATACATTGGAAAGAGCCTCTTTGGAGTCAGAGCTTTAAATACTAAGTCTAATTCTCACCTCCATCACTTACAAACTGTGTCCATGGGCAAAGTAAGCTCTCTAAGACTGGGTTTTCTCATAAAAATTTTTAAGTATTTATAAGATGATGTAAGACATCCCAGTACATTCGGTGGAACCCTGATCCAAGAGGGTGCCATACACACACAGACACACAGTCACTCACTTGGCCACACACACAGGTTCCAAGTCAGGTAAGTTTGAGAAGCAAAATCCCTCTTAAGTACTGGCACTATACATTAGTGCATGAAAAGCTCTAAAGAGTCCTACAATAAAGAAACCTGTTTAGCCAGTGTTCTTTAAGCTCTCTTGACCACAGGTCAATACCACTGTTAATACCCTGCAAAACACACCTTCAAATAATGTTGAGATGATGAACATAGAGTGCTAAGTATAATGCGAAGTATACATCTTCATAATAGTAGATATTACCATATAAAATATTCTTTTCCCATCCCCTTCTAGGTTCCTATAGCCTTCTACTTATATATGAATATAATGACAATGACAGTAAGAGTACTCATAGTAATATGCTGTTAATTCTCTGGGGTTTTTTCACACAGCTGATATCTGACAGACCCAGGATTTGAACCAAGATGTACGTGGCTCCAAAGCCATTATGCCATACTGCTTCCCTATCCTTCAGTGATCCCCTTAAGAGTTGACCTTGCTTCCACAGTTGGGGGTCAGTGCGAACAATCACTGGTGAACACTTCACCCTACTGACCCGAGAGAGAAGCAGCCCCATGGGAAGTAAAAGGCCAGGGCTCCTACCTGGTGCCGGACTCCATCCTTGCTGACGCACTGGGTACAGGCCTCCTCAGAGACACAGCTACCCTCCAGCAGGACTTGATGCGGGGGGCAGAAGCAGCCTTCTGAGGGATGTCCCGCACAGGAGCTCACATTGCCCTCACAGAGCCGGGGGCAGCCTCGCTCACAGTGGCTGTACACCAGGGAAGGTGGGCATGACATAGCTACAAACAGAGAAGGAGGTCACACTCAGCCCGCACCAACCAGAGGGAAACAGAGGCACCGCTGATTCAGAGAGGCTGATCATCTGACACATGTGCTGGGGCGGAAATGGCTAATTCTACTGATTTTTATTCTCTCCATTTTCCATACAAATAGACCTTTAAGCGAGACACATGACCACAGGATAAAGACCATTTCCCAACTTCCCTTGCAGCTAAATGTAGTCATGTGACTAAGTTCTGAGTATTTGTTCAAGGAACATCACTTAAATCAGTACCATTTGAACTTTTTTGACAATGAATATAGTAAGAAATATATTTTACATCATAGGCCAGGAGATAGATACATAGATAGATATAACTAAACTATATATTTTAGTTATNTTTAAATTGTAGTTAGTTAACATACAGTGTAATATTGGTTTCAGGACTAGAATTTTTTGATTCATCATTTACATATAACACTCAGTGCTCATAACAACAAGTACCCCCTTAATGCCCATCACCCATCTAGCCCATCCCCCCACCAACCTCCCCTCCAGCAACCCTCAGTTTGTCCTCTGTAGTTAAGTCTGTTATGGTTTGCTTCCCTCTCTTTTTTTTCCCTTCCCATGTTCTATTTTGTTTCTTAAATTCCACATATGAGTGAAATCATATGGTATTTGTCTCTCTCTGGCTGACTTATTTCACTTAGCATAATACACTCTAGCTCTATCCACGTCATTGAGAATGGCAAGATTTCATTCTTTTCGATGGCTGAGTAATATTCAGTTATATATATATATATATATATATATATATACCACATCTTTTTTTTTCTTCCAAGATTTTATTTACATTCAAATTAGTTAACATATAGTATAGTAATTGACTTCAGGAGGAATCTTTTTTTAAAAGACATCTCTGTATATCCTTTGTCCTTTCTCCCTTCCTCTCCCATGCTGCCATTTGAACCTGGACATGATAGCTAGAAGTCCATCTTAACCCATGAGAAAAAAACACACCCAAGTGAGAACAGAGCAAAACACCTAACCCAGTTTGAGACCCAGAAACAGCTGGAACTACCTCCCTCTGATCAGCTATGTGACAGAATTTTCCTTGTCTGTTACTTGAGTCAAATTTAACCCTAACTGATGATGTCAGCCTGTGTATCCTTGGGAAGTCTTATGGGTCTTTCTTTTAAATATGGGTATATTTAATCCTTTAAAAATCCTCTAAAATTAAATAAGGAATCCACAGCTCTGAAGAGTTGCTACAAGAGGAGAAAAGCTAAAGATGACTCACTTGTCCGACGCTGGCCCTGCTCAACCCCTTCCTAAATGTTCTCCCGGTGCTGCTGCAGGGGGCAGGACTGTCTAAGGATTTAGAGCACCAAGCATTTTCCTGTAAATACACTATAAGTAGCCAGGGGTAGACAAAGAAATTAGTAAGTAGAAAAGGACTGTGGGTAACTCAGAAACTATCATTTGCCCCTTGACCTGCAGGCAGGTTGAAAGGAAGTACTACCATCCAATGGACTCAGAACACCAGAGCTGGAAGGAACCCAGGGGTTGTCTAATCCCATGATCTTATTCTGAGATGCAGAAAGCAAGGTCCAGATAGAGAACAGTCGATCACCTGCTGAGCTGGTACTAGGGCGCCGAAGTCCTCCAGCCACAGGTGAGATCTGTGACAGCTTTAGGATTATTATCCTGAGATGCTTGCATATATTGATTTCCCTCCAGAAAAAGTCAGGGATGATGTTCAGTAACTGAGGATGCTGAAGTTCAGTGTTCTTGTCATTTCAGCACCCCCTGAGGCAGCTGATTCATCATGGTATCCCCCACATGTTAAATGATAAATGCCAAGTCCAAGTAGGGGAACTGACCTTGAGGAGGTATCTACACTAGCAATCCTGTGGTATTTGTTATTAAGACGTGTCTTAATATTTAGTGGCAAAATCCACTCACACTTCAAAACCCTGCTCAGGCATGGCTTATTCTGTGAGCATTTGCTAAACTTGGTGGAATTTCAAACTCAATGTGACTGGTCATTCTGTACTTTGCTGACGTAGTCACATCTGTCTGAACTGTAGAAATGTTTTTGTTTGCACAGAAATTCTACACTCAAATGACTTAAACATCTACCATCTTAGTTGATCCTAAATGGGATCCTACATAATAGGAAAAGCAGGGATTTTGATCTTTATCACACAAAAAAAGAATCTGAGACCTCGAGAGGTTGAGCAAGCCCACAATTAGTTGGTCTTCATGACTTCGGGGGGGGGGAGGCTCACATGGAGACTCACCACAGAAATCGCTCCTCCTCCAGTCAACACAGACTCCTTTGGTCCGACAGAGGTGGGCGTACAGGGCAATCGCCTCACAGACTTGCTCCTGGTGGCAACTGTCCTGCTGGCACATGGCGTAAAAGGTGGCTGGAGCCAGGAGCTGGTGGCACTCGGCAAACAGGGCTGAGAGGAGGAGCTGGCAGTGGGAACCGCTGGAGGCAGGACACTGCTCCTCGGGAACAGGCTGGCACGTCCTCCCCGGCTGCTGCACCGTCCATTCCTGGATGAGCACCTTCCAGTCCGTAGTGACCGTGCCATCCTTCAGCATGAAGTCATTGGCCCCATTCTCATCGCAGATACCTAGGCAAATGAGGAGACAGGACTGTTAGCCCTGGGTGCCCACCAGGGCTGGAGATGCTGGAGACCTGGCCATTCTCCATCCCCACCAGCATCTGAACCTTACAATCAACTGGACCCGGAAACATAAGCAGCCAAGAGTTGCAAGACTAGAGCAAAGAAAGTTTATCGATACAAAAGGGAGGGTTTATCGACCAAAAGTCAGGAGAATGTTCTCACCACAGAGACCATACATCTTGGAAGCAAAGGTCTTGGGGCTGAGCTGCAGCTGGAATTCATTGTTTTGTGGAGTGAATGTGAAGATGTGGCCAAGATGGTTGAATCTCATCTCATACATGATGGTGCCATAGACATTGACTTCTATGTCCCCGGCCACGTATGGGACAGAGACCAGTCTTCCATTCACTGTCAGCTGCCCAGAGAAGAAAATGACTCATCAGTGGTTGTCACTATCAAGAATCCTAGATTTCATCTTACCTACTTCCTGAGGTTACTGACGGTCCCTACGCATCTGCCACATTCAACCCCAGTGTTATCCACAGTGTTATCTGATATCTGACAGCAGCCCTTCTAAGATAAAGGGGCTTTGCAGAGCTTGACAGAACAGAGCATTACAATCCTATACAGATGGCCATGCTCCTAGAGCCTGAAAGCCCCGGGGTTAAAGCCAGTCATGAGCCTGTGTACATTCAACAGAGAAGGGCAACCCCTTCTGGATACGTGGAGAGAGTTGCCTTTTGTCAGCTCATCAGGGTGGTGTCTCCAGGAGCATCTCACAGAACTATGTTAAGTCCATTTATGTACGTATATATGTATGCGTGTGTGTGTGTGTGTGCGTGTGCGCGCGCGTGTGTGTATTTTTGGTCAGTAGCTCTTTGGAAGCCCCAGTATATATCATATCAAACATATTAAAAGGTACTCATGTCCCATGGTGACTATAATTTTTGCTGTTAAAGGTTTTGGAAGGCTTTTTCCTTTTGATTTTAAAAGTTTGGGCTGTGAGTTACTCATTTAGTATAGGACTAGCTATGATTTTTCAGCAATTAATGTGCATAATCAGAAATTCTTACAAAACGAGGTTTCTACAAGTTACTTTCACATAATGGAATATTTGTGATTTCTAAATGAACAAGAAGTTGTCATAATGTAACCTTTTGTAAACAATCAGTCAAACATTTATTTTTATCAGTGTTGCAGCTTTCCTCTTGAATTTTGGAGCCATACGTTTTGATCAGGCCCTAAATATCTCCAAAGGCCCTAATGTAGGGCCCTAAATATTCTCCTTTGTAAAACTCACAGGCCCTGTGCACTGGGCTCGTCATGCCCTCTGGGTAAATAGCTTGGGTGTCTATCCCAACTTTCTGCCAACACCAGAAACCAGAGCTGGATTTGTAACTTAATGCTATCTAAAATGGATCCTTTTTTTTTTTTTTTCTCCAAATCTGGGCCCAGAACAACATGAAATCGTGCCACAAGGGAGATGAGAATAAGCCTCTCCTAAGAAGGTGGCACTCTGCTGGTGGGGCAGAAAGCTGAGTCCCTAACAGATACACCAGCTAAAACCAAGTGCCACCAGAGGCTTGTTGGGGGTTCTGTTGCTGCCTTGCGTGGGCCCCACAGAAAGCTCGTCTCACCTGCATGTCACTGTGGAGCTCAAGTGACAGGCCCTCATGCTTCACCTCAATAGACTTCGTGCAGGCCTGCCTCGTCTCAGGGCTGCAAGCACTGTTATGCAGAATCACCTCCAGGTCCTGCTCCTTGTTTTGAAAGAGGACATACGAACAGCTGCCAGTCAGCTTGAAATTCTGCCCATCAAAGGTCACAATGTGCCGTGTAGAGCTGCCCATGCACACACCTGAACAGGGGAGAGCAAAGGATGGATGTGATATTATCCAAACACCCACACATGCAAAGAGGCAGATGTTACCAAGTCACACACAGATAAATAGAGTTGAGCACTGAATGGGCCCTTTGAGGTCATGTAATCTAATTTCCTCCTTCTTACAGATTAGGAAACTGAAATTCTGAGAGGTAGAGAGAGTAGTTTAGCTAAGTAACACTTGGCTAGTAAATATTTTTCTAGAGAAGGTCTAGAAGGACAAGTATCACATGAAAACATGGAAAATTATACAACCATACTTCCAAAAACTTTTAACATGCAAAGTGAATGATCTCCTCTATAGAGATGCTTTGGCTCAGGAAACAAAGTTAAGTTTCAGGGTTGTTATGACTTGTTGAAATCATGAGGAGCTAAGTGTATCATAAGCTTATGAGCTCATTGTAAAGAAAGGTCACCTAAAGACACATGTGTCCTCTCCGCTGCCAAGTTTCTAATGGTACAAGTGGCCATGTTGACTTGATCCCTTAAGAGATGATCACACGAGAGAAATATTTCTGAAGCCAAAACAAATGATTGGGTCTCCACACTCCCTCATTTGCCACTCATTCATTCACACAATCGGCAAATTCTCAAGGGTCCTATTAAAATACTACTTGGAAACACTCATCATCTTGCATCTGCATAAGATGATTCTGTAAAAAATCCCCCCATGGAAGGCGCCACTGCCGTGTGTGATTTGAAAGCTAATCTTAGACCTAACTGAAGTTGGAGATGAGCTTTCCAGAGCAACCGTGACCACAGCTACGGTGGTGGGTAAACAAAAGCCCAAGAACTGAGAGGCAGACTCAGTGGGTCTGTGAGGCTGCATTGATGTCCTTTGTTCACACCAGGTCTAGGCAACCTCCACCTGCATCCATGACCTGTGCGTCAAGCAGCACAGCCACTAACAAATGAAGGGGCTGCATGCACCATGTGTCAGGTCTGAGTAGCCTGCCAGGAGCTCTTTGACTCAAAATCCCCTGAGACCTGGAGCAGTCAGCCACTCCCAAGGGGCACTTGACGCTCAGGCAGCAAGTGGTTCCCAGTACTCCAGCTGTGGAGAGTGTCACGTCTTCAGGCGATCAGCCCCTCTGCTGTGAGGATGTCACAAGTCACAGGCAAAGAAGTAGTATTAGCTCACACGTGGCAAGCTAGGGAGAACGGCTCTGCCCACTGTCACTTAAACTATAACCGTGAAGTGGGTGCTTTGGAGCCAGAAAAACTCAAGACTGAATTCTGTTCCACCCTGTGCTTGTACTGTGACCTTGGATAAATTACTTCACTTCTGTGGTCCTCTCCTAACTCCTCTGCTGTCTTTGAACTGATAGAGGATTTCTGGGCTATGTTTTTAAGCAAAAAAAAAAGGCAAAGAATCATTTGTGAAGGAGGATGAATGTGAAAGGAATGTTCCCTGGTTACCTGCAGGGAACATAAGTAGAAACAAGTAGAAAGCATGGAGGAATGGGAGGAGTGAAGTGACACTCCAAATAAACCTTTCTGTCCATTCTCACATTTGCGGCCATGTTAGTAATTCATGTACCAAGAACAAATGAATAAACTCAACAAGGATGGGGATGAGGGAAACCTGAAATGGAATACAAACAGAAACAAACTGAATTCATGGTAATAAATAACATAACTACACTGTAGGGAGAGGAGAAACTAATCTAAATAATACGGGTTGAAGGGGGGGATGTACTTTGTACTCAAAGACAAAAGACAAAAAGAACTGCATATGAATATTATACTCTAGTTAGTAGATTTGTTTTTCATCCAGGCATTGGTTAGTAATTCTGAAACTACTTTATGTATATTCTGGGATTAAGCCAACATATAAATATATCCTGGATAATGAGAGCCAGACTCCTTACTGTGTGAGAGAGGGAGGTGGACATGTCAGAAGGGCATAGGAGTCAAACTGAAAGGGTTCCCATTAGCCACATCTGAGACCATCGACCAAGAAAATAAATAATGCTAGTAATTGATTATACCCCATAGAATAAAATAAGAACCAATAAGTCCATATTGATACCAATGATTAATTGAATTAATCAATGACAGAGAAGGAAAAGTTCTTCCTTTCAATGGAATTCCAACTAGTAAATGTGGAGGGGGTGATGGAAATAAAAAATCACTATCTGGCAAACAGCACAATAAAAATTGTTTCAGGTAAGGATCATCAATGCACGGTAAACTTAATGGGTAAAAGTATTTTCCCATAGTTTCAAAATATCTCTGTATATGATCATTATTAATTGCAAGGAGGAAAACAGTAACTTTTCAGTGGAAAAATCTGATAAATATCACCTAAGCCAAGAGATCAAACTTAACGTACCTTTAATGAGACAAATTGATATCATGTGTCTCCTCTTGATAAACCAAAAAAGGCACAATATATCTTCTGGGGTATTCTTAACAAAATGTGTAACCTGAATCTAACCCAAATTGAGCGACATTTTACAAAATTACTAGCTGGAGCTCTTCAAAAAGGTCAAGGTCATAAACATCAAAGAAATACTAAGGATCTGTTGCAGATTGAAGAAGACTACAGAGACATGATGACTTAATGTCATGTGGGATCTGGATTGAACCCTACATCTGAACAAAGGACATAAGTGGGACAACTGATAAAAACTGAGTAAGATGTTTACAGGTGTACTTTATGGATATTAATTCCTGATTTTGATCATTAAACCATGATTATATAAGATACACCAATCGGGGTGAAGATACTCAGGAATTCTTTGTACCATTTGTACAGCTTTTTTTTGGTAAATCTGAAATTACCCAAAATAAAAAGTTTTAAATTTTAAAATGTTTTTATGCTTAAAAAAATAGCTCAAATCTAGTTTTATTGCTTCTGATAAAAGAGAGTATAAAGAGTCAAGGTTATAAAAGGAGTCAAGAGGGGTATTGAGAGACCGGATTTAAGAAGACATTTGTTTGCACAGGGCTCCTATTGTGTTGTGAGTCTTACACCCCCAGGTGCCCCAATAGGAATAACCAAGCCTTGTGAACCGGACTTTCAAGAGGCCACTCCCAGAGATGGGTTTGTGTCCCATGCAGTTACAAGGACCCTGGACCGGTGTCTGAAACTTAACCTGAAGAATGTAAAAGAGAGAAGCTATTACCATTGCCCAGAGGTGGCCAGACAGCAAGAGAGGGCTTGCTGCTGTTTGGGTAAGCAGGCGCACTCCACTCCAGTGGCGGGTCAAAAGTGCCCGAGTCCTGGGGGCCAGAGAGAGCACTTACACAAGAAATGATGGCCTGGCATTGTTCTAAACGTGACCCTGTCTATGAGACCTTCTACTATAGGGTCAGGAGGACCCCAAAACCGGAAGCCTGACATGGAGAAGCAGCAGCCGGCCCAAGGATACAGACTCCTTCTGCACTCCAAGATTGAGGATCAGAGGAATAGAGCAAGAGAGCTGACAAAGTAAAGCAGTCGCCGTAAACACCTGCCAGGCCAGAGAGCACAGAGCCCTCTCACAGAAGCACGTTACAGGAGAACCTTCTGAACCCCCTTCCATCCCCCCTGCCCTGGCCCCAAGCTGGGGAGAGGCAGAACATACCCCTTTCCAGGGCACAGGCAGCACAAACTGGGAGTAGGGAGCTGTTTTAACTCTAACTCAAGTTTAAGGTTTCGGTTATTACACAGGAATGGGCACCTAATTACCAAGTTGAGTTTTTGTTTTATAACTTAAAGTAACCATAGAACTCTATGAATAAACAGAGATGACACAGGTCTGGTAGCATTCTTATCCAGTCCAGGGAGATAATTTATCCTACTAAATAAACTGTCAAGGGAGGCTGAGGAATAAAATACCGTTTTGGCTTTATGCCACTGGTTGTGTCTATTTAACACAGTAAATATATGCCAAGTACGTATTACCTACCCAGCCATTTCTCCCAACCATGAGGCAGGGGGCTAACCCACCCCCATGTGTGAATGTCTTCCACAAGTCTGCAAAGGATGGAGGTCACTATGTCCTCCTCATAAACCAGGCCACTGTGATGAAGTGCCATGTCACCCAACCCAGCCAGCTCTAGGTGTGAGTGGAGAGTTTTCTGCCAGGGGGTCACTCTCACTGTTCTACTTCTACAGCATAGACTTCTAATGGCTGACTTGCCAACAACCAATTTGAGTAATGACCTCAGAAAATCAATTCTTCCTTCTGGATATGGATTATCTGGGGAGGTGCTTTCCAAAGACACAGGAAGAGGACAGTGATCCTTGGGAGTGAATGAAAATATATCCAAAGGACACAAGCGGGAGGGAACATGGGTGAAAGTAGCACTCTGCATGTAGTGAGGAGGGAAAGGGGCTTCTGGTCTACCTCTCTGCACAGCTGTGCTAAAAGCACTGCCCCTGTAACACCACCCAGGCTGGTGAAGCATCGGACTCACATGGGCAGGTCCAGCGGCAGCCACAAGTCTCCTCCACCCTGAGAGGGGACTGGCTGTTGGGGCATGATGGCTTTGGGCCCCGGTCACAGTTGACTCGATGACTCTTCAGCAAGGTCTGGCCATCTGGCAGGCAAGTCACTGTGTGGCACTGGTCTGGCAAGTTCCAGGTGTCCCCAGGCTACAGAAGAAAGAAGCAGATTGATGCGGGTACAGGACGAGGTGCCCTGCGCTAAGCCCATCAACTGATCAACTGACCCCCTCTGAGGAAACAGAGACTAGGACTTGGACATAGGCCCAAGCAGCAAGGATACAGAACACAAGACTTACGGGTGGACCCTCCCCACACATCCATACACATGCACAAAAGCAGGATACAATGCTAAGAGGGAGAACCGGATCAAGAACAAAGGAGGAAAAATGGGGAATAAGCACCCCAAATACTCATTTCTTATCTTTCTTTCAAAGTCAGCTGAAAGGAACTCACGCTCTTCTCATTCCCTTCCTCATCCACGCAAACTCCAACAAACCCTGCAACAGACACAATTAAGATCTGAGTTCCCATTCCCACCCTGCAGAAGAAGCCATTCACGAAGCCTGCTTGGCCCCAAGGCTAGTCCCAGAAGGGGACTTCACTCCTCAAAAAGGGTCTGAGCAGGTTTGACCGTGAATGTGCAGGTCCACCAGGTTAAGAGGTGGTCACGCTGTTGTTCTTCAGGCATGCTCCGTGGTTCTCAATAACTATGATGATGACATCAGTAAGAACCCCGCAATCCCTACAGGGTGTGAAGCCTCCCAAGATCAGAATCTCCTTTTCCCATTTCATATGGAGATCAGTGCCTAGTGAGGGAAGGGGGAGGAAATGAAGCAAGATCCCCAAAATTTGAAAGAGACCTTAAAGAGTCCTTCCAGGAGAGCTATCTTCCAGCAGGAAAGGGCAATAACCCTAGTAGGCTTTGACTCACAGCTAGTTAGGAAAATAAATAAAATCAGGTAAAAAAAATCATATATGGTAAAAAAAAATCTAACCTAAGTCAACTTAAACTATGACACTTTGATATTAGCTTCTATGTTACTGTTTTTCCAAGGCCCTATATACTCATGCTGAGGGTGAATATAGGGCATGCGGAAGACCATAGTCTGCAGGATGCTGGGGTTCCCTGCTTCTGTCTTCCACTTATTTGTCCAAGATCACTCTGCACCAGTAAGCGTCAGCTGTGTCTGCTAAAGTCTTGATGGACAGTTAGGATGGAAGGAGGGCTTTACACAAAGAACTTTCTGGTAGCCCCTTGGATGTTTATCGTGCAAATTTTCCATGAGCAGAAACTTAAAGGTCCTGGTCTATATAACAATCTTCATTTGAAGCTAGATCTTACGCATGGACACCCTCGGGTCTCTAGAATGGGGCTTTTCCTTTTGAGGGGGGTATGAAAGGCATTATGAGACTCACCAGAGCACAGCTTATGGAAGAAGGAATTTCCTAGGGTGGCCATGGTGGGGAGGTCTTCAATTCGCTGGAGCTTCACTACGTTGGAGCTGGCCTTTGGACCTGCCAAGATTCTCAGCTGGGCCTCGTCATATCCATCCCCAATTCCAATGGGGATCACTGTCACTCCTGGGGTCAGCAGAGGAACAAGAAAGGATCTGTGTCAACCTGCTTTGGTCAAGTGGGCCCAAAACTGGCTGACTTGCATCTATCCCCAGCACCTGTACAGAGCCTCTAGATTACTTAAAATTTTTTTTTAAATATTTTTACTTATTTCTAGGAGAGAGAGAGAGAGAGAGTGAGCAGGGGAAGGTCANTTTAATGTTTTATTTATTTCTGAGAGAGAGAGAGAGAGAGAGAGAAAGAGAGCGAGAGCAGGGGAAGGTCAGAGAGAGAGGGAGATACAGAATCTGAAACCTGAGCCTCTAGATTTCAGCTCAGGTCATCATCTCACGGTTTGTGGGATCAAGCCCTATGTCAGCTCTGTGCTGACAGCGTGGAACCTGCTTGGGATTCTCTCTCTCTCTCTCTCCTTCTCTCTCTCTCCTTCTCTCTCTCAAAATAAATAAAAACTTAAAAAAAAAGAAATCTATTACAATAATTCAGATGGGACATAAGGGTGGCAGTGGTGGGTATGGTATGCGTGGCGGGATTCCCAATATATTTTGAAGACAGAGCATACTTTGTGGACGGACTGGACGGCAGTAAGAGAGAAAAAGAGGAATCATGGATGCTGAGGCTTTTGACCTGAGCAGTGGGAAGGACTGCCATTTTCTAAGACGGAAAGGACTGCAGAAGGAGGTTTGGATGTGAATTCGGTTTACGGTGAGTCTCTCATTAGAACGTGTGGGTGGGGTTGAGGCAAGAGATTCAGGCTGGGAGGAATTTTGAAGCCAGTGGTGTATGAATGGATTTGGACATGATGCTGGATGAGACCACCCAGGGGGTGAGTGTAAGAAGAGAAGAGGAAACGTCACAGGTCTGAGCCTGGGGTACATGCGTGCCCATTAACAGATGAGAAACTGAGGCTCTGCACAGTTAAATGACTTGCCCTAGAGCATGTTTGTTTCCCCCAGACTGCAACTGCTTCCCTTCCAGATGAAATTCTGTCTTTAGATTCTTGATTCTAAAGAAGAAAAATCTCCATCCTGAAATTCCCCAATTCAGTTCTTCAGAAAGTTCTAGGTATTTGCAATTTGCTTAAGGTTAGAGCTGATTTTCTCCCAGCAACTTTTCAGTTCTTGTCAGCTCGTTGTATCATCCAAATGTATATCCTTTCCCTTTTGGGATCCTTTTCCTTAAAAGAATAACTTTCATAAACATGTCCCGTTCACTCACTCAACAAACATTAAATGCCCACCTATTTTGTGTATCATGCACAGAAGACACAAAAGATGCTGCCCTTGTCTTCAAAGACCTCCAGTTTGTGCAAGAAACAGATATGTAACAAACAAATACAGTGTGATTTGCACATTTTGAGCTGTTCAGGATGTGGTACAGAAAAGGGAGTGAATAACTCTTAGGAAGACATCAGAGCAAAGACAACTCCCAAGCAGGGCTCTGAAGGATGAACAAGTCTCCAGGTGGCCATGGGAGGACTTAACATCACTCCAGTCACCCAGCCTTCCCTGGGCATGACGCCACCTGCCCTGGCTCACCTTCTGTTGCTCTTCACAGCCTAGGCTCTCATGCGGCACCAAGGCTGGGTCGTGACTGCATCTGTCCCTATCCTAAAGCATCACCCTTCCTCGTCTGATTCAACACCCCAAGCCCATTAGGCGGGTACTAGAATAGGGCTCAGCACATGTGAAGGACTGATGGTTCCCACCACCCCATAATGAGTCACTCTGGCCTCAGACAAGGTGACATGGTAAGGATGGGGACAGAGCAAGGACACCACACCACTTCAAAAAGGAAAGGTGTGGAGGTCTGATGCAGCCCCAGCCCTGGACACAAAGGGAAGCATTAAAGGTGACGGGGGAAAACATGCAGACAAATGAAGGACAAATGCATATTTATTAGTGTTTGGTTTCTAAGTAACACAGGGATGGGCCACTTCCTGCTGTTTGGAACCAGGCCACAGGTGGCTATTAAGCATTCACAACCATCAGGCTGTCCAAAAGCAATGCCCATCTGCCACTTTCAATCCTCTAGGAGGTCAGGAGAGTCTCGGGATCACACACTAAACACTTACGATTGGATCTGGCGGCATTGGCTGCAGCGTCCACCAAATCCACGGAGACACCCATGACCAGAATGACCACCACCTTCGTGGCTTCAGGCCTGGCACCATGGACTTCTGAGGTGACATATCGCACAGCAAAACTCAAAGCTTCCCCTGAGAATAGAGAACAGTCCAAGTCAGTCCTCACCAGGAAATGCTGGGCATCCTGTCTCATGGCAGATCCTTAGGTCATCCAAACAGAAGGATTCAGAGACAGAGACACACACACGTGAGATCCAGAAGAGCATCAAGGCCCACACTTTACAGGGAAGGAAACTAGCCCAAGGAGCAAAGTGACTCGCCGAGGTCACTTAGTTACATATGCCAGGAATTAAGACCAGACGAAGCTCCTGTCTCCCCGCCCGCAGCTCCAGGTTACCAATTTTGTTGGGGCCTCCCTCCTGCTGCATGAGGTCCACGAGGCTCAGCAAATGGACTTTCTCATAGACCACATTCCACGGCACATCAACGGTGGTGATGTTTCCATACTGCAGCACCGACACCTTAGTGAGCTGAGGCCCTAATGGGAAAGAGGACATGAGAATCGTGCTCTGGACCAGGTGGAGCCCCCAGAAAGAGCTCCTTCCCAACCTGCTCCATCAGGGGCATCCCTCACCTATATTGGCTTTTGAAATGAAAGCCTTGGCGAAACTCTTCATTTCATCAAAAGAAGAAGCTGGCAAGCTGGAGGAGCCGTCCAGGAGGAGGACCACATCCAGGGGCTGGCTGCAGTCTGCAAAGACACCAAGAGGGTGGGCACCCAGGTGAGCACACCAGGCCCACTGCAACAGATATGGCATCCACGGGCACGGGGGATGCCACCCACTGTGCGGCACCATGAATGGGAGAGGGCCTCTACCGGTCCTGCATGATGGTAACATGGGCTGGGAAGGAGGGGAGGGAGCCCACGAGTGCCCCAGGTCTGGAGACATTGGGAAGACTCCAAATCCACCTAAAGGTAGTTTAAATGCCTATAGATGAGAGCAAGAGGCATCTGCTCCCTCAGTAAGTGGAGGCTGCAACTCTTCTAGAAGTGAGCAAAATATTGAAGAGTGACAGGGAGAGAGGGCTAAAGGAAATGGAGCGGCACCATGGGGCTGGAGGGCAACTTGTATGCTATAAGGATTCCAACCGTAAATGACAAGTGCACACGGTAATGTTTCGGCACAGAGTCATGATCACAGCACAGAAACAACCTCTGGCCTGAAGGCCATTCCGAGATTTGATCAGATGATGCTATTACTGTTCTCCTCAGCAGAAATATCACAAGAATTTAAATGTGGCTCTGGTTAAAACAAAAATAAAGAAACAAAGGCACTTACAACAAGTGTGAGAATCAAGAGACATTAAAAGAAAGTTACTTATTCTGGTGTTAGCGTTTCATTCTCTTTGGGCAAATAAATAATAGTGGGATTACCGGATCATGTGGTAATTCTATTTTTAATCTTGTGAGTAACCTCCATACTATTTTCCTCCAATTTGCATTCCATCCACAGTGCATAGGGGTTCCTTTTTTCCCACATCCTTGAAAAGATATTTGCGCCCCTATGTTCACTGCAGCATTATTTACAATAGCCGAGACATGGAAGCAACCCAAGCGTCCATCCATAGACGAATGGATAAAGAAGATGTGGTGTATATACATACACACATACACATACACACAGTGGAATATTATTCAGCAATAAAAAAGAATGAAATAGTGACATTTGCAAGAACATGGATGAGCTAGAGGGTAGACCTAATGCTAAGTGAAATAAGTCAAAGAAAGACAAATACCCTTTGATTTTACTCATCTGTGGACTTCAAGAAACAAAACAAATGAACAAAGAAAAAAGAGGCAAACAAACAAAAACAAGAAACAAACAAAAACCACCAGACTTAAATACAGAGAAAAAAACTGGTGTTTACCAGAGAGGAGGTGGGTAGAGGATAGGTGAGACAGATAAAGGGGCTTAAGAGTACATTTATCATGATGAGCACTGAGAAATGGATAGAATTGTTGAATCATTGTGTTATACTCCTGAAACTAATATAACATTGTATGTTAATTATCCTTTAATTTAAAAAAACAATAAAGCTCTTTGGAAAAAAAAAAGAAATCAGTTATTCTGGGATGGTCCCCAACACACCAAGGGCCGTCTTGAACATTCCTGTGCTCAAGAACTAGGACCTGATTAGACATTAGTATCAGTTAAGAAGGTGGTAACAAGAGCAGCAGTGGCAACCAGTTTTTGAGCACTTGGCTACGTGCTGATTACTGTCCTAAGCATTTTACAAGTACTATTGTTATCCCCATTTTTTTTTCACGTATGAGGAGACATATACACCGAGGTATTTGCTCAAAATTACCCAAAAACCATTACCAAAAATAAATTGCCCCAAATCACCAAGCTAGTAAGCGGCCGAGTTGAATTTCAAACCAAGGCCGTCTGGTTCCATAATCTGAGGACAAAACCCACCACCTGTTACCTAACTTCTGTCCTTGCCCCAAAGAACACCAGCTACTTAGAGTGATTTTATCCACCCAATGTGGTCAAAGCTGAGAGTCACCAAATTGAGCAGGTTATCTCCAGAGCAAGGAGTGGGATTAGGTGGGGATGAGGCTGTGGGATAAACCAAAACTTGTATTTTTTTTCTTTACTCTACATAGTTGGTATTCTTTATATTTTAACAATAGCCTTGTATAACCTTTGAATTTATAAGCACACTCAATAAGAAGAGATCCTTCCCCCAAAAGGATCGCAGGCGCATCTCCCTGGCTGGGAGGTGAGGAAACAAGGTACTCTAAAGGCAAAGGTTTGACTGAAAACACAGAGCAGGGAAGCAGGATTAGTACCCAAGAACTGCATCCCCACCAGCCCTCAGCAGCTCTCTACCAGGCCAGGAGCCTGCATACCTGGGGCGGGAGGGAGCATGGGAATCTGCCCCTCTCCAGAGCAGCACCTCTGCAGCACCAGATCAGGAGCCTCTCGGGGGAGCACATCAAAGTCCTTGATGAGTATGGGGGTATTGGGCCAGCTGAGCTCCTTCAGCTCCTGCACGTTGGCATGAGGGCCCACTCCAATGGGTACCACCTGGATATCTCCAGGCATCCGCTTGATCTCGTCAGAGGCGGGGTTTCCGGTGACCATGTAGACCAGGTTAGGTGCCTGCTCCCGGTCCCCCTGGCTGGCCGAGAAGCTGTGTTCGGACAGGTACTGCAAGGCCAGTCCAGTGTTGGTTCTGTTACCGCCCCGGTATCGGATCTCCCGCACCTGCTGCAGGACCTCACCCTTGGACTGGGCCTCCCTGAAGGTGTGTTCCACGGTCACCATGTACGAGTACTGCAGCACTGTGACGTGGATGCCACCCTGGCCCACGTCCATGCGCCGAATCACCTCCTCCATGAACTCCCTGCTCCTGTTGAAGTTGGCCTCACCAATTTTGTCAGACCCTTCCAGGACAAACGCCACGTCCAGAACCATGGAGTTCCTTCTGGGTCCTGGAGATGAAACCCCCAAGAGCTCTGGACCCATAGTGACTGGTGCCGCAGGGGGATGCTGGGGAGGGGCAGGTGCTTCGGGGGCAAGGTCACAGAGGTAGTTGATAATCTCATCCCTTCGCTGCTCCAGCTCGTCCACACCACTGAGCACAAAGGCCTTGTTCTCGGGGGCCTGCTTCTCAATGTTCTGGATCTGCCTGAGGCTGGCGTGGGGCCCGATGCCCACAGGGATCACAGTGACTTTCTTCTTCTTCAGGCCCTGCACGTAGCGAACTAAATTTCGGGCCAGCCTCGGGGGCTCCTGGCTGGCCATCAGGAGCAGGGCAATGCGAGATGCTTCAGGGCGATCAATCTTGCTAAAGATCTGGAACAGCGTGTACTTCAAGACCTCGCTGGTGGAGGCCACCTCGCTGCCCGCATACTTCACCTGGCTGGCGATGCGCCGCAGCTCCGAGGGTCGCTTCCGGTCCTTGAGCTGGATGTAGGAGTGGGAGCCATCGTGGTACTCTACCACGGCCACACGGATCCGCTTCTGGGAGATGTGCAGACGTTCCATCATGCCCACCACAAAGCCCTTCAGCACTTCGAACTCGGCCTCAGACAGCTTGGAGGAGCCATCTAGCAGGAAAACCAGGTCCAGAAGCCTGCTGCAGTAGAAGTTGTGGAGGGGCGGCTCCGGGGTGGCCTCCACATATGGGGTGGTGGTTTGGACCGGGCCTTCCGTGGGGGGCACCACTAGGCCTCCAGGCTCCCTGCAGGCCTCACAGGTGAGGTTGACACCATCACAATGACTGCAGTAGAGAAAGAAAACCAGGAATGGTTCAGGAGAAACCTCTGGGCACTTCTCAGCCTGTTTAGAACCATCCCACGTATATTCCCATAGAGCTGCTTGCATGGCCTCCTCAAACTGAGCTCCCATGAATCACTCCCCACCTAAGTGACACAGCATTTTTTAACATATGTCCCCGAACAGCACCCCTATGGATGCAGCAATATGCCTCCCTTTATTCTAGAAGCCAAAGCTCTAATCTATTATAGCACCTGAGGAAGAACCTTTTTTGCTTCTAGGCTATCCACACTGCCATTCAAAGTTGATGTCTTTTCAACCTACATCTCTAGTAGTATAAATATTTAATTATAATCCAAGCTTTCTCCAAGTGTCTCCGAAGACAAATATTGCTCTAAAAGATTGACACTGACCAAGACTTGTAAAGATCCTATTGAAGAGAAATGCTTTATGGTATTTATTGTGACAATTTAAGCTGTATGAATTTTGTATAATAGGTTGGCCCTTAAGAAAAAGAGGGAAAAAAGTGGAGTAAAAATATTTTGGAAAGATGAATATAGATTCTAAATCCCAACTTTATTCCAGAACAAAGTTGGGAATGTCCAAGATGTTAGGGGAAAATATAGTGGCTTGTTCATTCATTCCTCCAATGGCCATGTGGTAAGCACCTGCCATGTGTAAGGGAGAAGTGAGGTACTACACCCAGCCCCAAGCTCATACCCCAAGTCTGTAGCAAAGCTCTTGCCCTCACACAAATTCCTGCACTACCAAATCAAGTGTCAAGACTCTTCTGGTCACTCCTCACCAATGTTCTAGAAATGGCAAGGTATACCAGACCACAAGTGAAATCAAGCTGCCCTGTGGTGGAGACCCATAGAGGTTGGTACCATCCACTATTTGTACTCTCTGCCTTTGAGGAAACTTATCTTTCAGCATCCCCAGGAGAGCTGAGAGGCAGAAGTGCCCTGAGCCCTGACAAGTCCCCTTTGGCTTGCCTCCCACACAATGTCCCCAGCTTGTTTTGGAATTACTGCCCACAGCTGTTTGAAGCCCCAGTGTGTACCCTGGTAGTTGCCCCTCCACATTGGACAGCAGAGGGAGGCCTGGAGAGGGCTCTAAGCTCTCATGCCTGTCTGGCTCAGAACCCCAGGTTGGTATCAGTTTCTCCCCCTTCTTCATTCCTTATGGTCTCCATTTCAGCATGGGGAAGGTGGGCGGCAGGATCTTACTGGAAAGTTAATTCTTACTTCCCCTGTGGTTCACGTGATTTATTGCTTCAATCCTTGGTTAACAATGCGTGAGTGACATACTCTTTAATTTCCCGTGTCTACTAGAAAATTAACCCTGAGCAGTGTTCCCCTTGTTTGTACAGATGGCGGTGGTGGGATCTGACTCTGGCAGCCCTTCCCCAGAAAATTTAAGTTCTCAGGTTCAAGTTCGCATAAGGCTCGATCAGTGTCAGGGCATGGAGTTAAAAACATTATCTGAATACATGTTCCCTACTTGGGAGTAGAGCTTCAGAAAGCTCAGAGCTCACCCTGAGGACTCCTCACCTCTCTAAAGGCCAGTTCCAAGAGGTAATCCAAGTGAGAGCCCAGGATGTAGTGATGAGTGTCTTCCCTCCCAATTACAAAAGCCCTGTCCTGGGACCTTGGCTGGGGCTCCAAGGCATCTATGTCACACTGAGGGGTCAGGGTTCTGAGTAAATGGTAGGTATCTGTCCTTGGACTAGATGTGACCTCCAGAGACAGTAATGTGAGAAATAAGGGAGATGATTCATTTTCAGAAGTACCAAATAAAAGCTGTGCTGTCTAGTTAACAGTACGTTTACAACCTATTGGAAATATGTATGAACCTCCCACCACAATGGAGCCCCAAACTCTTAGACACTTCACTCCCTGGTTCTTCCCCTCTCCATTTCTCAGGCTTATTTTCCTGAGGTTTGCAATGAGCATGCAGCAAGGAACAGAGGGAGGAGGGACTGAAAGTCTCTGTGTCACCTCAGGGAATATACATTTGTTCCAGTCAGACTACTTTTTGCCTTACATGGACGTAGGAGACATCCAGGCAAGGCGGTAACCTCTGTAGTACTCAGCCAATGAAAAATCAGGGGAGGGACTTCCCACTAGGAGATAAATTGTCGCTGTAACTGCCCCAAGGGTGCCTGTCCAACAGGCACCTGCTCTTTCAAGAATGTTGATCTTGAGTGAGTTCAAGAACTCACTTCACTGTGCTCTGAGTCTCCGTATCTCCCCTTTAATTGGGTCAACAGGCTTATTTCTAACAGTAAGAGACTATATCCTTCCACCAGAGAGAAGAGACAAAAATACTTCAGTCTCTCAAGAAGTATTTTCTGGGGAAGTAATGTAGTCTGTCCTTAAAGAGAAAGAAGTAAACTCTAGAAATAAAACAAAACAAACACTCAACTTCTCAACTCACATAGCAAGTTCTTCCCCAAACCTGCATCTCTTAATAGGCCCCAGAGAACATCACTTCAAATACCAGGGGTTCTGTTTTACCAAATCTGGCAGTGCTCAGGGTCATTGGGGTTCAAGGTGATTTTCTTTCCCGAGGCCAAGCGACGACCAGCCACCTCACACACAGGACAGTCTTCGGGGTCGATGCAGGTCTGCAAAAGCTCATCGAGGATTTTCCCTGCATGACAAACCCCCCATTAGGAAGAAAATTCTCACCTTCCCCACAAGGAAGACTCACTTTTAGCTAAAGGGGCCTTCCCAGAAGCCAGCTCTGCCCACCTCCCTCAAGGGCCACGTCACCACTTAGAAAGCAACTCTCCTTCTCTGAGCTTCAATGTATCCCTCTGCAAGACTAGGAGGGGGTATTCCTTTCCCCTAACTCACCACAACTCGAGCCTCAGAATGAATGAAATCTTATCTCCAAGGCTGTTTTCATTCCACCCAAGAATATATTTAATTACTCTAAATCCGTGCTATCCAATAAAGTGGCCAGTAACCACAGGCGACTAGTTAAATTTCAATACAAACTGACACTAAATAAAATTGAAACTTCACTTCCTCAGACACAGGAGCCACACTTCCACAGAACTTCCCCATCATTCTAGAAAGTTTTATCACAAATGCTCTCGATGGTAAGCCTGTAGATAGGCAGACATAAGCACAGTATAGGAGCTGAACTTAACAAAAGTCATCGCTGGCTTGGCTTGGATGAAAGGGTATCTAGAAGCAGAAACCAGAGTGGTAAGGATGGGGACAGGGCACCATGGGTGAGGTCGAGCACCACCAGGAAGCACCTTTCCTGACAGCCCCACCCCGCCCCCCAGCCCTTCCCGACCCAGCGGCGGGTGCCTTACCAGGAGGGCAGTGTGCGTGGCAGCCTTCCACACACTCCACAGGGCACGCCAGTGGCTCAGGGTGCTGGCATGTGATGGGACAGGCCGGGGCACAGCTGTTATAGCGCCACTCACACTCATACCCGTTCTCACGGAGATTCCTCTCCTCGCAGCTCTGGGCTGTGTAGACAGAACATGAGCAGGCACCATGTACCACCCAAGCAGATGGGATGGCACCAAAAGCCCCAAAGAGATAGTGGTGAGACTCTTGGTGGTGATGGCCCTCAGGGAGGTGACGATGCTGATGGGGAACTAAGCAGCGTGGGAGTCACCAGTATTAGAGGTTGCCTGGGTTTTAAAGCACCGAAGCCAGGAACCTAATGGTTCTGAATCCATTCTCCCATATAAAAACAATTGGCTGCTCCCACCAAAGGAAGACTCTCTATAAATAATGTATGCATTGATCACTCACACTGGCAAATATAATAGCATCTAATTAAAGATACTGAATTTAATTAAAATATTGACTTCCTTCTACTATCACTGTTCTATATTCTCCCTCTTCTGGAATTTCTCTACATATTAATGTCTTCAATCACTATCCCCTGCCCCTCTTCACTCACACCAATGTCTTTTTTTTAAGTAGGTGTACAATTTTTTTTTTTTTACAAATAGTTTATTGTCAGGTTGGTTTCCATATAACACCCAGTGCTCATCCCCACAAGTGCCCTCCTCCATGCAATGTCTTTTTTTTTTTAAGTTTATTTATTTATTGGGGGGGAGGGGCAAAGAGAGAGAGGGAGATAGAAGCCCAAGAAAACTCCCTCACTGTCAGCGTAGAGCCCGGCGTGGGGCATGACCTGAGCTGAAATCAAGAATCAGGTGCTCAACTGACTGAACCACCCAGGTGCCCCCATCAATGTTTTCACTCCTTCAACCCTCAGCCATCCACCCCCACGTGGGAACTCTGTGTTCTCTCCCACAAAGGAGTCCTCCCACATCCCACTTAGAGGTCTTAAAGTCCAGAACCATTAGGGGTGAGGCAGGTGTCTGAGATCACAAGGGACATCAAGACTCACGACACAATGTGGCTGTCCTCCAGGCCACCACCTTGCCGTGCTGGGCACACACGTGGGCGTAGGCAGCAACAGTGTCACAGAAGCAGGCACAGTCCCCAATGGACTCACAGGAGCAAGTGTCATAGATGCAAATGTCCAGGAATGGGTCAGGGTCCACCTGCAAGGGAACCTCAGGGTGGCCTAGGCCTGGGCAGAACTTGGGAACCCTGGCTCTTGGTCTGGGGGAGAATATTCTGGTGGTCAGAGAAGGGCAATGGGGGCTCCAGGGTAGAAGGGGAAATGCTGGTCAGTGGCCCCAGCAGGGAGTGGGTGTAAAGGCATAATAATTCCCAGGCCCTAATCTGGATTCCAACAAGAAAAGCTGACTAGAGGAGCACTGCTGGCATTTCACAGGATGTGATATGCCTTAGAATTTTTCAGAACATTCTCTTCTATCTCTTCCCACACCTTCTTAGCCAGCCAGCCATCCCCATAACCCACACTCAACCTCACAGGTGTTAGCTCTTCCTCCGTAAACACAACCAGATATACATGCTGGCTGCCTTCTTCACTTGTCTCAGTTCAGCAAAACGAAGGAGGAAATGTATCAGGACTGCTCCATGCCTCACTGAGGTGCTATGGGGCTATTCTGCTGGACCATAAGACCGGTCTGGGCCCTCCGGACTCCGCCCCCCCATACTTCCCACTCACCACCCACATTCGATCTCAGTAACCCCTTCTCACCTTCCCTGCCCCCTCACATGCTGCTGCACACACTGGCCTTTTCCACAGTAGTTGTGGTAGGAATGAATTCAGACATTAAGTGTGTCATTGTTTCCAAGACATTCCAATAATCCTGATCTGCCTGGCTGCCTCACTATCTTCCTTCCTCCGACCCAGATGCCCAGGGTTTCCACCCAACCAGGCAACCCTAAGTGCTCTCCAGAGTATCCTCAGGGACTAAAAGTCACTGGATGGATGCAAGGAATGACTGGTTGAATACCAGTCACTCCCACACGGCTGTGTGCGTGCACATATACATATATACATGTGTGCCCACACAGACACCCACACACGTGCATATACATTCATACAGAGACAGAGAAAACTAACTGAACTTTGGGGAACTGCCTGTCACCCTTTGAGATAAACACCCAAAATGAAGTCATAAAATGAAGGCTTGAAATCCCTACTGTATAAATCAGAAAAGAGTTTCTGTCAGACAAGAACCTGGAACGAAAGGGTTTTGTGAGGGCAGAGGCTGTTCAGGTCAGGCACACAGCAGAGACAGGAAGGTGAAATTCCTGGCTCTAGTGATGGAGACAAGGTAATGTGTGGGGGAATGTTGGGAGCCATTTCTGAACTCATAAGTTGAGAAAAAACTCCTTGTGAAGTTAAGGTAAGTTGCACGGACTTTTACTGTCAGATGGCGACCAATATCCACCCCCACCCAATTGTTTCTGCTTGAGCACCAACCCCCAAGACACCTTGTTGATTGGTATTAGGAGTGACTCATTCTGGCCTTGATATACTGATTGCACTTTGTGAAGGAACTTACTGTAGGAACTTCTTTTGTGGTTATGGGAGCAACACTGAAACATGAAAGACCTGTTTTCCTTAATACTTCCCATTAAGCGATACACAGGCTATTGACCCCTGCTCACAAAGAACTAACTTTTGCCTTTGCTATGCTAATGCCACCTCTGGGCTGTTCCCCATACCTTTTGCATATCAGTGTTCTGGAGAATCTTTACTGATCAAAGGATGTATCCTCAGAATGCCACTTCTGGGCTGTTCCCCATACACCTATGCATATGGATGTTCTGGAAAGTTTTTATGGATCAAAGGATTTATCCTCAGAATGCCACTTCTGTGCCATCTCCCAAACACTAAATCATAAAATAAAGTAGAGTCTCACACAGTGGGGAGAGGCCTGGCTGGTAACTAGAATGTCAGGGCTCTCTCATCCCTCCCTCGCCGACACCGCCCATCCTTCAGGGACCCCTGGACCTGCCTGGAGCTGGAGTCCGGCAGAGGAACAAGCTCTAACCCTGAAAGAGAAGCTCTGTCAGATGCCCAGAAGAGCTCCACCTTGCGTGGAAGAAAAATGATTCGCCAGGCATTGTTCTCCCCAAACACTGTCCTTTATGCTTTCTGTTTCCCAGCCTGAAGCCGAGAAAGGGAGTAAAGAAGTGACTTGATAGAAACCAATGCAAAGCCGCCAAGGGGGTGTCCACACCACACTACAAGTGCCTGAGCCACTGTGCCAACCCTCAGCAGTCCTCTGCCTCTATTTACCCCACAGCCCTCACCAGCCTGTTGCAGTCCTGGAAAATATCACTGGTGAGGATCCTGCAGGAGGAATCCACCATTGTCTGCTTCATGATGTTGTTGTGACAGGTAGCAGGGGACAAGTCCAGTGGTACCTGGGCAACAGGGCAAGATGACACAGATGGACCAAAACACAGTCAGCCCAGAAGGATCCAAGAGACTCTCCTCTGGGGCCACGCCTCCACTGTAGTTCATAGCACCCCACCCTCCACCCCAACCCTTCAACCCCCATAAAACTGATGGTAATGTTCCAGCAAGCATGCCTCTTGGGCTCGGTCCGCACAGAGACCCCAGACATACCTTCCTGGTGTCGGCACACCGTGGGCTCACTTTCCAGGAATTCCCAAAGTCCACGGCATCTTCTTCCACTTGGAGGCTGCTGGTGGTGAAGTCATTGTTCTGGATACCATCAAAGTTTCCACATAGGCCACACACTTTCTCCTAACAGACAAAATGAGATCATGAGCACTGTAAACCTCAGAGCAAACTCTCTGACTCAGGGAGAGTTCCAGGCAGCAAAGAAGGCAGGCTCGTTAGAGGAAGGGGAGGCTGGGAGAGCGACAGGGAATAGAGACCCAGAAGCAGACCAGGGGAATCAGCAAAGCCTTGCCCTTGGAAGGTTCTTCCAAGGCTTCCTCATGTACCTCATCTTCAAGTTAAACAGAGGTCATTCACAGAGGGGCACCTGTTCATGTCTTACCGTCCACCAAGGGCAGAGGTGGAAATTGGGTAGGCTCAGTCCTGGCACCTCCAGTATAAACCATAACTCTCCCCAGCAACAGGCTGAGCAGAGAGAGGAGCTGGTTCAACAAGACATCAATGAGAGAGTCCAGGTCCAAAGACGGAACATTCTAGTCGTACTTTACTGTGGACAGTATAATGTGAGCCCATTATCTGGACAACTGCAGCCTGTCCAGAACAGGCTGGCCAGGATTCTGCTGTATATCAAATGCCACCAGGGTTGACATAATATCAACTTTGTCTCTGGGTTCACCTATTGTGTACAACATGCATGCGTGGACAGCTACAAGTCCTGAACAAGCAATTGCTGAATGAAAGGAAAGGATCACATAAAAACCATGTGAAGAACTAGAAATACCTGGGTTGGAAAAGAAAGTGTTATGCTCTTCCAACATATTTAGAGCCCTGTCTTGAGATGTGACTTGCTCTCTTTTAATACGGAGAATTCGGTTTGGTACAAGGATGAACTTACTAGGAAACATGTAACAAGAATGTTCACACAGTTGGACACAAGGCCTAACAGCCCCCACAGTACAGCCCCTGCCCTTGTTAACTACCATTCACCCCAGTTCCTCTTCTCCAGCCACACTGGCCTCCTTGTTCAAACACCCCAAACACCACCCACTGAAGGGCCTTTGAACATGCTATTCCAACTGCTTAAATTCTCTTGTCTGGATATTTACATGGCTCACATCCTCCTTTCTCTGAAGACTTTGCTCATGTCACCTTTTCAGCAAGTCGCATCAGACCGACCAGTCTAAAATAACAGCCCTCCTAGAATGCAATCTCCACCAGGGTTGTGACAAGCGACACCGTGCCTCCTGCAAAGATGTCCTAATCCATACATGGCAAACGGAATTTTGCAGATGTGATTAGGTTGAGGATCTAGGGATGGGGAGGCTGTCCTGGACAATCTAAGTGAGTCTGGTATAACCACAGGGTCTTACAAGGGGCACAGGAGGAGACAGACAATGGTGAGCTGGCAGAAACTGAGAGATATTGGAAGATGCTGCACTATTTGTTTTAAAGACAGAGGATGGGGGGACACCTGGGTGGCTTAGTCGGTTAAGCGTCCAACTTTCGCTTAGGTCATGATCTCACGGTTTGTGGGTTCATGCCTCGCGTCGGGCTCTGTGCTGACTGCCAGCTCAGAGCCTGTTTCAGAGACTGTGACTCCCTCTCTCTCTGACCCTCCCCTGCTCATGCTGTCTCTCTCTCTCTCTCTCCTAGAAATAAATAAAACATAATAAATAAATAAATAAATAAATAAATAAATAAAATAAAGAGAGAGGATGGGACCATGAGCCAAGGAATGTGGGCAGGCTAGACAAGGCAAGGAAACAGATTCTCTCCTAAAGCCTCCAGGAGAAGGCAGCCTTTTATAGTTTTGACCTCCAGAACCTTAAGATAATAAATTTATGTTGCTGGGGTGCCTGGGTGTCTCACTCGGTTGAGCATCTGACTTCTGCTCAGGTCGTGATCTCACAGTTCGTGGGTTCAAGTCCCAAATCAGGCTTTGCGTTGGCAGAGTGGAGCCTGCTTTGGATTCTCTGCCTCCCTTTCTTTCTGCTCCTCTCTCACTTGCACTCATGCTCATGCTCTCTCTCTAAGTAAATAAACATTAAATTTAAAAATAAAATAAATTTATGTTGTTTAAATCACTAAGTTTTGTAATTTGTTTATAGCAGCAATAAGGAAACTAAGACAGTGGTTAAAACATATATACGTGTGTGTATACGTATATATACACACACACATATGTACATGTGGGTATAGATATGTACATACACATACACATATGCATATGCATATGTAATTTTTTCCCTGCTGTAGCCGCAATGCCTAGAAAAGGGCTTGACTCATTATAGAGCTTAGTAAGGATTTGTTGAATAAATGAATGGGTGAATTGTTACTGCGTTCCAGAAGTAGAGTGGGCACCACAGCAAGTAAGAGCAGTGCAGCCTCACTTCAGTATGGCCGAAAATGAACGGTGCTGTCAGAGATGCTACCGAGGCTAAAGCAGCCACCAGAGTAGACGGAGCACTTGTCCCACACTTGCCAGTTAGGAAAACAAAGTCCCAAAAAACTGTTGGAACGTGGACACAAATACTGTAACTTTAACAAAACTAGGCTGTCAGCAGTTCTACAAATAGCTCTAAGAATGTGCTTGTCTATGGCTCAATGGGAAGCCAACACCCCAGAATGGTTCGCAGTGTTATACTAATACGACGCATGATCAGTTTGCCTCTTTAGGTTAAGAAACCTCAAGAAAAGCTATTGTCTGATCTTTCACTTCCTTCTTTTGGGGGTATAAACTGCATGTCTAGCAAGGCCAGTCACGGAATGGTTTGCTGGGTTGGGGGCCAGTCATAATCCTTCCTACATGCAGCTGGTTTCCGGAAACAGCCAAGGCTGACTCTACATCTTGAATCCATGGTCTTAATTGTGTGGGAAAGGAGGCCAGACCAGATGACCAGTGACTTTCCCCTGTGACAGTGGGCAGGGGCAGTGGGCTGCTGCTCAGAAAGCTGAAGAAGGTGCAAATAGCAAGTCCCAGACAAGATGAAGAGGAAGCAGAGAAGAGTCACTTACCTGGTATGTCTGCTTCAGAGCCACAGAGATGCTCAGGCGGTGGTCCCAGATCACAGACAGTGACTTGCCCAGGAGCAGAATGAGGTACTGACCAGACTCCACCACCTCAAAGTGAGTCTCATCCTTCATAGCCTTCTTCACATTCACCTGAGGGACAACAAAGCACAAGAAGAGGGCGAGTGAAGGGCAGGTACGAGAGACCAGTTCCTCCCTCCACCCCACACCCCTGCCTGTCTCCAGAACCACAGTCATTTGCCCCACCTGGTCATAGCATGCCCCTGCAGGGCCCACACCCTGCCTGGATGTTTCTGTGTCGGTCTTTCCTATCACTGGCCAAGAATCCTATGACTACGGGATCACAGCAGAGATAGCAGCAAAATCATAATTATGAGATCAAAAATACAATGAAACCTACTAGTAGAAGATATCCATCATCTCACAAAAAGAATTTTTTGATACTTGATCATTAAACACACGAAGTCTCCTAAACAGGTTTTAACATGGCAATGATTTTAAACGTCTCTAGGCAATTCATTTAAAAATCTGTTTATATAAATGAGCACTAGACTCTTCCCTTTCCTTCCCCCATCTCCCACTCCCCAGAGTCCCTGTCAGCAGGAGTCAGAGCTGACAGAGAACAGGGAGACTGAGAAGCTCAGTGATGGTGGCAGGAATCATGGACTTCAGTTTCCAGAAGGACTCTAACATGAACCCTAGACTTGGCAGACTTGTTACCAGTGCCGAGCCCTCAGAGCCCATTTCAGCGTGCCATGCTGACTATCTAATTCATAAAACTGACGTTGCTGTTAAGCACCTGTCACCCTTTGCAAAGGCTCTCCCCTAGTGACATACACATGCAGAGCTGATCACCAACGCACACCTCCTATTGAACATCACCATTGTCATCTGTCCTTTGAAACAGTTGACACTGCTAACCCACAGTCAATAATGGAGAACTCACCCTCCATCCCCTGATATCAGCGGTGCATGTTTGCAAGAAGTCAGGGATGTGGGCTGAGACCATGGAATATAGTGAAGACACCAGGAGAGGTTTGAGCCCTGGCCCTGGTCTCCCTAATATAAGACATTCAGACCAATGGAAGCAAAACTGCTGTCTCCAGGTGACCTGGCACTCCAGATGCAGATTCTGGGGTCCCACTCAGACCTGTGAGAATCTCAGGGTGGACCCCAGGATCAAGATCTTAAACCAGATGCTAGGTGGTTCCTCTGTACTCTTCTGAGAACCACTTCATAAACTCTTAGTATACAAGGACTGAATCTGTTCACTTCCCTTTTGAGCTCTTTTGAAAAGATTTTATCTGAAAAGAACTGAAAAACATAAAGTAAAAATCCCTAAAACATCATTACTTCTCAAAGTAAATGTTTAAATATGTATAAGTATAATATATCTATATATTTGTGTCTATATATATATATATTCTTATCTATATATACACATATATGAAAGGGAAAGGCCTCCTGCCCTCCAGTCTCTACCCCACCCTCCAGAAGTAAGCACTGATTTTTCCTACCCTTTTGTGGATACAGTTATACATTTATGTCCACTCAAATCTCTGCACTTTACTAAAATGGGATCGTGTTATCCATAGTCATCTGCAAATCGTTCTTCTCATAGAATATATGGAGGTCAGATGATACAGCTCTAGCTCATGCTCACTGTACAGTATTCCATCGCACAAGTTCTAAACAGTGCTTGATACTCTTAAGTGTGTGAGGTGTGAGGGTGGAGGGGATGAGGCTGGCACTCACCTCCCCATCGAACAGTTCAATCTCGCCTTCTTCCACCAGGATGGTGACCCGCTTCTTGCATTTCACTGAGGGGTAGCTGCACCCCTCGTTTGCCACCAGGATCCGGAAGGTCCCAGGGTTACCGCCACAGTAATCCTGGGGAAAGGGGGTGTCAGGAGAGAAATATTATCCCTGCTACCTCTCCCCAGATCAGAATATTGGCATCTCACCATCTCAGACCATTGAAGCTTATGTGTTAAAGGATGTTACCATGTCCATACATATGTAAGACAGAGAGGGAATGGAATTGAGAGAGAGGGAGAGAGAATGAAATTGAGGGGAAAAGGGACATGTGTGTCATCTTTAGCCATTACCTATGAGTCAGAGCCAGTGAGCACAAGGTAGAGAGGAAGGGAGAGGGGGAGATGGAGAAATGGCATGTGGTATGCTTTGCTGAACACATCAGCCTAAATACCCCTACCTAGAACCTGTCAGTGCTTAGCCTTACCCAGCTAACTAGGACAGTTTGACCACATGGCACTTTGTGGCTCTAAACTCTGGTCGAATCCCTCTGGACTGCCGGCCCAGAAATGTAACCAAAGGTCATTTGACACAGCTCCAAGGACACTAAGCTACTACCTCTGGCTGGGAATAGAGGATGACGGGTGCTGGTCCTTTCTGGCCAATGGCGTAGAAAATTAACAAAAAGGGGACACATTTCTAGCAAATACCTCCCCATGGTGGCTGTTGCCGTGGTGGTGGGAGGGGGGAAAAAGACAGAAAAACTAAGTGTGAGCCTTGCTTCTGTCAATTATTGGATACACGGAACAAGTCACTTACTCTCTGACACCCCGCGTGCACACACAGACGCATGCACACATATGGTCGGCCCCTCTAAAACACAGGATCAGCCAAGTTAGTGGGGGCTGTTAGGTGAAATGGGTCTGTGCTGAGTCAATGGGACGGTGAAGGACAAAAGAAAGAACAAAGGTACAGGTGTCTTGTAAATGGTTCTTGTCACCAGCTGAGATTTTGCTAAAAAAAGAGTTAAGTCTTGATGATACCTCCCAAAGGAAGAGGGGAGAAAGGAGAGGATCCAGGACAAAGTATCAAAGAATACAACAGAACTAGCTGTGAAGGAAAACGAATGCCCCACAAAGGGGGACAATTTGAAAGGGACACTGACGGGCCCATTTGGGAGAGCTCTGCCTGGGCAGAGAAAGCCGGGGAGCTGCGATCTGACCAGCTGCTTCTCATTGCACGGATCACTCTAGCCGTGTTTTTTGGATGTGCACATTTGATACTGGCTGGGTGGTTGAACCCCAGAGCTGGTGCCACCTCATCTTTTGCTACCATGGTTGGGAGGCAGATAATCCAAAGACGGGCCGCCATATGTGATCTGTAGGAAAGCTCTGGGGTGTGGGGATGCACCCCAGGTTCCTAAGTGTCAGTAAACCCATGTCATCATGCATATGCTTCCCAGCACGCTGCATGCCTCTCTGGGGCTAGACTGGGATATGGCTCCAGGAGGAGCCACAGCTCACTCCCAGCATGCTCTGTGCACAGTCGCTCAGTGCTGCTGCTGGTTCTGCTCCACTCCCAGCATGCTCTGCAGGCACCCTCACTGCCTGGCTCGCAGGGCCCTACAGCTCTGTCTCTGGGGCTGAGACTCCTATGAGTTGGTGGTCCTCCCTCTAGACCAGGCCAAGTCCCTACTCCTCCTCTGGAGAATGGAGACAGTGAGACCACATTTGTTTAAAGCCTCACAGAGTTAAGCTGTGTCATCCTTCATGAGAAAAGCACTCAGATTAGCTTTTCTTTCATCCTTCATGAGAATTAGCACTCAGGACTAGCACTCAGTCCTAGGATTTCCTAGGACGTCCCTTCTGAATTGCACTAGGTTAGAAATAGAAATGGTAGAGACGGCAATGGGATCATAGGGTGGGGAGCCAACGTCAAGGATCATTCCACCCATCCCCCTGTCCTGGGCTGCTCACCAGGGCACCAGCAGGGAGGATGAGGGGGGCTCAATCCAGCCTGGGATGTAGCCCTCCCCTCTGCGCATCCTGATTGAGGCTGCATCTGCCAAAAGGAACAGATGCATATTTCTAATTCCATTTTGGTGCTGACATGGGCTGGTGGCAGCCTTGCCCTCACCCCATTCCCAGTCAACAAACGAGCTCCTGCCCTACTCTTCTAAGTCTCCATGTAAGCTGAATGAAGATGGACCATGGCTTTGAGTTTCAGGCACCTCTTTCAGGGGCTGGAAAATTGCTCCAGTAGAAACCAGTCCCAGAGCTGTTTCTACAGACAGAACAGCAGCATCTGATCTGGTCATCCCCAAACGGCAGTCAGCACCTCCCAGCCCCTCCAAGGGACAGACAGCAGGCCCGCCCTCCCTCGCTCTCACCTGCACCAGAACGTACTGGCACTCTCCAGGGAACAGATATTTGAGCCCGTCGAAGGTGAGGTAGTGTGCCATGCCAATGGCGGAGCACGTGGCATCACATACATGGTCCGTGCAGTTCCACTTCCGGTCCCGACAGACACTAGGAACAGTAACAGACAGGATGACCAGCTGGGTACTGTGGTGTGAGGGGCCCTTCTGGGCCCTGGGGAACAAGAGACAGTGAAGGAATGCAGATCACTTTGGGGTGCCACCCAACCCTCCAGGAAGCTTCTAGAAGTGGAGGACCAGCTGCCTATGGGGAGGGGATGGGGAAAGGCAGTTTGGAGTTATACACTGTCACATTTCTTTTATGTCAGCTTCATGCCCAATGTGGGGCTTGAACTCACAACCCCAGGATCAAGAGTCACATGCTTTTCTAACTGAGCCAGCCAGGCACCCCATAAACTGTCACATTTTTAGAGCACAGGGCCAAGGGGGAGAGAGGGAAGGCCATCCTGCTCTCCTGCTTCAAGGGGGAACGTGAGGCAAAGAAGGAAATAGGTCATCCAAGGTGATCAGGCAGCCAGGGAAGAAGCCCAGGTCTTCTGTAGACCACCTGCTATGGGTCTGCTGAAGTCCAGCCTCCCTGCAAGATGCCTGAGAGGGGCCATGGGGTCTCTACAGAACAGAGACACTGAGGTTGAGGGCCCTCTGACGCTAATGGGGAGAACAAGACACAACAGCAGGAAAGTTTAGAGGCGGGAAAATAGTGATCAACCATGAACTTCTGCCAGGAGAGGTTCCGTGTGTACAGAGCTATGCTTAAATCTATAGTGATTTGCGCACGACCACAACACCCCATCCCCCCACCACCCTGTAACCAGAGCTCACATCAGGGAGCCCATTCTGTGCGTCAGAGGTGGTAAGTTCAGACCTCAGGCCCCAGAAACAGCTAAGCACCTTCTGGGTCCCGGCCCTTCCTGTCTCTGTTCTCGGGGGCCTTCCTCTAAAGTTGTGCAGAGCCCAGATGTCACAGGCAGGGTGAGTGAGCAGAACAAAGGGCTAGTGAAGGACGGGCATGGAGAAGGAAGAAGACCCAGCCATTCCAAGCAAACTTGCAGAATGCTTAGGGGCGGCAGTATAAGGCCAGAGAAGGACCCTCCGAGGCCCATGCCTTTTGGCACCTTGGTCACACATGCCATGGACAAAGTCATGGGTCAAATTCCTTCGTGGAAACACTACTCTCCAGAGAGTGTCTATGCAGGGTGAGCACAGGAGAGGCTAAAGATTCTCCCCCACTTTATAGTTGGAGAAACAGAGACACAGAGAAAAGGAAAAGAACGCCATGTTCCCACAGGGTGCCAGAGGCAAGTGTCAGAGTCCTGTGGTCATGTTGGCCACTGTGTCCGCATCCCTGCTCACCCCACCCCAAAGGCTCAAGCCGCAGGAAAGCCTCTCCCAGGCTCTCACCAAGTGTTGCAGTCAATTTTCACCGTTTCTCCTGGGGCATATTCTCTGCCTTGATGGAAGCAGGGACACCTTTCCAGGGCCACACATCTGTTTTCATGCCGGACCTGAGGGACAGGAATCCAAACGTCTTAGGGGCCATAATGGGTAATGTAAAGCCCCGCCAGGAAGATGGCCTTGGCCACAGGCCAGTCCAGAGAACTTATGCCCAGGCTCGGTCTTGGCAAACATGGACCCCCAACCACACTAAGCCCCCCGAGCTCAGCTGGACACACTCCAGCCACCCTCTGCCCTCACACCCTGCTGGGACCGTGGCAAAGACTCTTTAGTAACATGTGGCAGAAGCCCTTGGACATGCATCTCCTTAGGCCCGGAAACTCCACGCAGAGGAGTTCTTCAAAGGTAACAGACTTAGGGACAAAGGTTAATAGAGAATCATTTATCGTTGCAAAAAATGGCAACAACCAAGTGTTCAACAATAGGAAAATGATTAACTCCATTAAGGTATCCCCAGATAGTGGTATCCTTTGCAGCTATTAAAATGGCCCTTTGGGGACATGTACCCCAGTGTTCATAGCAGCACTTTCAACAATAGCCAAATCATGGAAAGAGCCTAAGTGTCCATCAACGGACGAATGGATTAAGAAGATGTGGTTTATCTATACAATGGAATACTACATGGCAATGAGAAAGAATGAAATCTGGTCATGTGTAGCAATGTGGATGGAACTTGAGGGTGTTATGCTGAGCAAAGTAAGTCAGGCAGAGGACAGATACCATATGTTTGCATGTATGGGGGCTTAGGAGGAACTTAGCCGAGGACCATGGGGGAGAAGAAGGGGAAAAATAGTTGGGGAGAGGGAGGGAGGAAAACCATGAGAGACTCTTGAATGCCGAGAACAAACTGAGGGCTGATGGGGGGGAGGGGAAGGGGGTGATGGGCATGGGGGAGGCCACTTGTTGGGATGAGCACTGGGTGTTATATGGAAACCAAATTGACAATAAACTATTTAAGAAAAGATTTAAAAAAAAAACTTCAGCCAAAAAAATAATGGCCCTTTGGAAAACTCTTAAATAATGTGAGAAATACTGATGCTGTTAATTTTTAAAACAGGGAAAGACTGTACATACATACTGTCCCAATTATAAAACCACAAACATACACACATGCTATACATAATATGTATATACAATCTCCAAAAAATGTCGAAAAAAGACTAGAAGGAAATACAGAAGTTCCATCTAGATAGAAGCCTGAGACAGAGATATAGGGGATTTTTATTTTCTGTTTTGGTTAAAAATTTTTTTTCCAAATGTTCATCAAGAAGCATGTATTATGTTCACAGTGGAAAAGATGGAAAACATATTTAATAAAACTGAAATGTGCTTAATCCCCTGGAGGTGAAGGCCACATACTGGCCACAGGCAGGGGTGGACCAAAGCCAGAGTCTGAGGGCGTGTTCAACCCCACATACCTGCCCCTCACCCAGTCCCCTGAGATTCTGCTGCACCGTCCATGGGCATATGCTCTGTTCCTCTGCCCTCCACCCAGGAAGAAAGTACTCTGTGAGCATGTTGTACTCCTCAGAACTGTAGGGGTCGGAGGAAAGAAAGAACTAAGACCCACTGGCCCCAGTGGGCTCAGGAGGAGCGCTGCTAACCTACTCTGACCCCAGCACGTAGATACGCTCTGTCCCAGCCCCATGAGGCAGCCCTGGACATCTGCTCTGGCGTGGGCTGTGGGTGATCTAAAAGAGCCCTGGGTGCAGGGACCACAGCACCCTGGTTCCAAGTCTACCTAAGGGGTGAGAAGTTCCATGGCTCAGGATCCATGCATTCCAGTCACTCCCCGGAGAAGCCTGAGTTCCCAGGGCTTGGAAATGGACAAAGCACAGGGAACGGGGCAGTCTTGGCCTAAACAAAGAGTTTTCATGTCAGCAACTATAGGCTAAAGTAGAGTGTGTGTGTGTGTGTGTGTGTGTGTGTGCGCGCGATCGAAAGAAGAACTTCCAATTAACTACCAACTTCATCCAACACCAGGTCCTCAATACATAAGTGAAGGGGGAGGCAGGAGCACAGAGAATGAGGAAGAGGGGACAGCCAGGCCCTNGAGCTAGCCGTCAGCACAGAGCCCAGCGCAGGGCTCGAACCCACAAACCGTGAGATCATGACCTGAGCCGAAGTCGGACGCTTAACCAACTGAGCCACTCAGACGTCCCTCATCAGTTCTAACTTAAGTCCAAAGCCTGCCACCTAATGGCTACTCTAAGAGAGACCAACACATCTGCTGGGGAAGCTCGCCGTGCTCTCAACACCCACACCTACAGCTGATGGAGACCAGACAGTAAGTCTCCTTACTGGAAACGTAATGTGAGACAAAAGTGTTGAGGATGTTCAGGGACGGATTCCAGGAAGCAGAGCCCTGCTCACCCCACCTCACCTCAGCAGAATGTGCACTGCCCCTTCGCCTTTGAGCAGGCTGGCTGGAGGGCTCCCTTGCCTCTTGGTCTGCATGCTGGATGTTTCTACTTCTCTCCAGGATTTCAGCCCATTGACAGAGTCCTGCACCCCCATGTCTGAGGTAGCTCCTCCCCCGGCCCAGGGGTGAGTCCCAGCCCTCCACCAATGGATGTAAACTCAAATCCCAGCTTGG
Organism: Crocuta crocuta; assembly: GCF_008692635.1. NCBI lineage: Eukaryota > Metazoa > Chordata > Mammalia > Carnivora > Hyaenidae > Crocuta > Crocuta crocuta. The sequence goes on along the minus strand of NW_027529427.1, from coordinate 3,011,036 downwards.
TCCTAAGACAAAGCCACGGCTGCCCCTTCCTCCTTCTGCACTTTCACTGAAAAGCCATATGGCTCCTCTCCGCCCTGACTTACTGATGGATTACAGGATTAAAATAAGACCTTCATACGGGATGAGGACTGCTATAAGGACAACAGGGTATGGGGTTAGATCCATAAGTCACAGCTGGAGAGAGGACAAAGCATAACCTTAAAAGGAAAGGAGAGGGCTCTCAGGTCACACCTCATGACTGGCTCCAACTTGGGAGAGAAGATCAAAAACACCAGCCCAGCCCAAAACACCTGGAGAGCCCTAAAGCGTTAAAAAAAATCCTCAGGGGTGCCTGGGTGGCTCTGTCGATTGAGCACCCAACTTTAGCTCAGGTCACAATCTCACAGTTTGTGGGTTCGAGTCCCTGATCAGGCTCTGTGCTGACAGCTCAGAGCCTGGAGCCTCGGATTCTGTGTCTCCCTCTCTCTCTCTGCCCCACCCCTGCTCACCTCTGTCTCTCAAAAATGAATATACATTTAAAAAATTTGTTTTAATTAAGAGAACCATCTCTGCCTAGTGTTTGTCCCTCTGGGACACCAGAAGGGAAACAAGATAAAATTGGCAGTGCCCTTCCAAGACTTCAAGAGCAAACAAGCAGAAATCACTGTCACTATCCATCAACTTGGGACATCCTGAGTAAGAATGGCTCATGCCAAGAACATGGTACTAGATCTTGGTCAGCCCCCCAAAAAATTATGAAGTGGAAAAAAATTGATTTTGTCACTCTTCTCTGAAATGGCCCCATCTTCCCAGACCCAACACCCATACATGAACACCATACCGACCCATTCTCCAAAATCTTTTTCTGCCTTCCAACTACCTCTTTTTTCTTCTCCCAACCCCATTAATACAGCCAGATCAGTGCAGCTGATTTCAACTAGATGTTCAGCTAGGAGGAAAGAATCTGATTAAATAATTCATACTAAGGTGTGAATGGCTTCCTATGAGGATTTATAAGGCCATATGCTTTTCTAAAACTCGTGCTTGTTAACCAGAATGAATTCATGCTCATCATACTTCAGTAAGCTTCATTAGGTGACAAATCACATAGGGGTAGGAGATATTTTTGAGATAGAATGGCTTTCTTGGGCCTTTTAAGATGACATCTATAGGATTTACAGTGCCCACATATAAGGCTCACCCTGAACGGGCCCCAGAGCCCAAGCTCTACATCTCAAAAAGCAATACCAGAGTCTTTTTAGTCTTTTTATTGGGCCAGTGACAAAACCAGGCATCAAAGGACCAGGGAAATGAACGTGATTCCCAGCTGCCAAGAGGTTTCCTAGTGGCAGAATTAAGTACCAGCTTGGAAAGTATAACTAGGAGATTTCATAGGATGAGTGAGCATCTCCCAAACAGGTGCGCCAACCTTTCTTTCCAGGAGCACCTCGCGGGAGGGAGGCAAGTAGGGCTGAAGGAGCCCAGTCTAGGACTCAGAAGACGAGGATTTCCACTGTGTAACTATGCTTAACCGACTGAGCCACCCAGAGCCCCTCCACTGTATAACTATGTAGCCTTGAACGGTTCCTATCTTTTTTCAGACTCCTGTGTGATCCAGGGGTTCCTCCTCTACCACCGGATGATGCGGGGTGGAATGAGGGAGCTGGGCAGTGGGTTGTGCTCTGCTGCCACCTTGTGGTGACAGTGGGTAACATTCTCACAAAGGCAAGAAATTCACTCCAGAATTTCTGAACTAAAAAGAAAAGACGGGAATTTTTCTAGTGCAACATCCTTATTTACTAATCTAGTGGGGCTCTGGATGTGGCTACAGAGGTCTTAGAATTGCTCCCAGTGTGTTCTAATTTTCTATAGCATGTCTGTTCATAACAGGATTCACGGTTTTCCTCCACGAACATTTTATAACAGTAGTCATTAAACTACCACTTACTAAGCAACTTCCATGCCCTGTCACTGTCACCCCCAGTCCTCCCAACAGCCCTTCTAACCCAGTTTTTCAGCTGAGTAAGTCTCAGGAGCCAGCATTCACATCTGAAAGTATGGGACTCCAATCCAATGCCTCTTCCATACCATTTACCAGGGCGTTGACCATTTATCAAAAGCACCTCCCACTTTGTTCCATGCAAGGAGACATTTGTACCAGTGGCAGCACTGGTAAAATGGCCCAGAAAACCTGGCTCTAAGCAGGTGCCAAGGCTGAAACAATCTACAAAGAGGGGAACTCTCAACCTGTTCCCAACATTTTCAGACGGTTGGTGCTGGCCTTACAGTGGATGCCGAGATGCCCTGAAAGGAGAGAGGCAATCTTCAACCCAGAGTGGTGCTGCTCAAAGCATGGTCCGCTGGCCAGTGCCAGTCTGTGATGATGCAAGCACACAAACTCGGTAGGTGTTCAGAAAATCGTACAGCAATTGAGCAATACATCACATCTGTGGAATCTAATAAAGATGGGGGGCTCATATTTTGCATCTCATTACTTTTTGTTTCTTTTTTCTGATCATTCTTTCCTATTGTATTTACAAAAGATTTGGTTCAGAACAGATGGAAATTTTAAGAAACCAGGCCCTTCAGAGGTGCCTGGGTGGCTCAGTCGGTTAAGTGGCCGACTTCGGCTCAGGTCATGATCTCACGGTTCATGAGTTCGAGCCCCGCTTCAGATTCTGTGTCTCCCTCTTTCTCTCTCTGCCCCTTCCCTGCTCATGCTCTGTCTTTCTCTGTCTCTCAAAAATAAATTTAAATGTTTAAAAAAGAAAAAAAAAAAGAAAACAGGTGCTTCATGGATGTCTCCTGTGGACAGGAGGAGGTGAGCAGAACCTCTGAGACTAAGCCTCAGTTATTTCCAAAAAGAATTAAAGCTACCCCTACAATTCTGTAGCACTTTCACCTATAAGCCCTTTGGGCCTGCAGCCAATGTGTGATGAAGGCAAATAGGAATTATGTGTCCTTGTCACAGATGAGGCAACCGAGGGTCAAAGAAAGAATGAATGCTCACCCAAGGGCAAGTGAAGCCTGAACAGAGGGCTCTACCCTCTGCTTTGTTCCTACTCGGGTGCTCTTTCTACTCTCACAGATCTGCCCCCAACAAAGAGCTACTTCCTCACCCCACCCCCATGCCCCTGCCCTGTTTCAAGTCCCCAGAATGTAGAATCCCCAACCTCTTCCCCCAAACCCTCAGTCACACACCACATCCTCACCATCTCCCACAGGGGATAGGCCACACAGAGAAACACCCCTGGATAGGATGTCTACACTGTCCGCACACGGGCCCAAACAGGGTGTTTCCAGCTCCTTTGTCTTTGTGTTGAAGCCAGGAACACGTGTCCTGTGCAGCAGCCAGCACACTGCGCACTTCATAAATCACAGACTTTGCTGCTCTGCAGAATCTGGCCTCAACGATTTGCACCTTAGTCGGCATCATAATGAAGCAGTTGTGAAAATAACCCAATCTCTTACACTCTGAGCTTTTGAGTTTAGAATCCTTTGTGGTTGACGTTAGAGTCACCTCCTTATGTGACAGATATCCAAAGACTGTCCTCAGAGCACATGCCAGAGGCTTCTGGAATGCCACCAAGCTCCTGACCATGTGTCCACATCCTGAACTTGAGGTCTTGCTCTCCACTGGGGATCTGGGACCATAACGCAAGTACTGTGCTTATTAACTCAGATGATCTGTACTGTTTTCATTGAAAAAAACCAAAAGGTTCATATAAAAGTGCCTCTGATGCTGACATGGTCTCTTGAGTGATGCCAGAGCCTTCCTGGATGTCTGGACAACTTCCTCTCCAGGTACAGTGAAGGGACAGTCAAAATGAGACTCCTTCAGGGTAAAAAGAGCAATTCAGAAGCTTCCTCTCCCCTGGCCTATTTTTCATCCCTACCCAGCTCTAAGTTTCCCCTCCTTGAATAACCACCTTCTGCAAAGGCACCAAACAAGACCATCCAAGTTGGGGGTGCTCACCGGCCAGTCTCTAGCTCCCCCATAGAAAAGACAGTTCAGAATCATCAGAGGCTAAGGCAAAGGGGAACACCCAGGGGGGAGTGAACAGCTAGTCTCTCTGTCTTGGAGGAGGGCTGGAGGGAAAGGAGACAAATTATCTCCCCTGCACACACCCCAGGGCACAGCCTTCCTGTGGGCTACCAATGATGGGTCCCCGTTGCCTCTACAGAACATTGGCATCTCCCATGGCCCAGGACCCTGACCTTCAAGCCAAGTCCTGGGCATCACTGAGGCCATTTATAGCCATATGAGAGCCAGCCTGCTCCCCTCCCACTTTGGCTTCCACAGCTCCTGCCCCAGCCGCACACTGCTCGCTTTGGGTAAGGGGAACTAGAGTCAGGGAAAGGAAGAAGACATGATGCTTTTGAAAGAGAGGAACCCAGAGGTTGCTTCTTTCAGGGTGACAAGAACATAGGCCTACAGCATTCCCTCCTTATCCACAAGGATGTAGCCCAAGACCCCCAGGGGATGCTTAAGGTCACAGATAGTGCCGAGCCCCATATATACTGTTTTTTCCCTATACACCCATACCTAAACCAGGCACAGTAAGAGATTAAGACAATAAATAGAAACAATTATAACAATACACTGTAATGAAAGCTCTATGAATGTGGTCTCTGTGAACATCTTACTGTATTCTGCTCGCTCACCCTTCTACCTGTGATGACGTGAGATGATAAAATGCCTACAGGATGAGATGGAGGGAAGTGAATGACACAGGCATCGAGACAAAGCTCGATGTCTGATGTTGACCTTGTGTCGGGATGTCAGAAGGAAAAGCATCTGCTTCTGGACCACAGTTGACTGTAAGTAACTGAGACCTTGGAAAACGAAACCGCGGATGGGGGACTACTGTAATATGTTTATACTACACCGGCTGACAGCCAGACTTGGGAGAGAGGTAAGGAGCCTGGGCAGGCTCACACTACTGCCACCAGCAGAAGTCTAGAGCCAGGTGGTTGCAAACCAGCATGGCTTGGACTCTGCAAGGCATCCAAGGAAGCGCCAGCCACAGGCTGTGTGTTTGAAGCCCCAGCCCCGGAATCATGGAATCTCAAGAGCTGGCCAAGACCTCGTGACCCACTTTACAGATGAGGAAAACAAGTCTCGGTGAGGGGAAGGGAGTTGGGCTGGTCCTTGCTGCTGAAGGACATCATCTCTCGCAATGGAAAGTTGTATCTATATATGCAAAATACATGCAAATACATGTGTGCCCTCTCCTCTGAATAAGTAAATGCAGCCCTTGGGAAAATTCCAGGGGAAATGCCTGTTTTCACTTGTAAGTACTTTCTGGAAATACTTGCTTTGCTTCCTCTGGCACCTCTGCGTCCTAAGTTCCTGTGTTTTTGTCAGATTCATCAGGATGGACTCCAGACGCTTTCCCACCATCTCTCTTCCCGACTTTGGTGGCTGAGTCAGCCACAGAAGACTCTCCCCCACCTCTGCCCCCATCACCGCTTCTGCGCCCATTACCATTCTCATTTGGCTCCTGTTTCTTCCTTCTCTGCCCCAGAGCCACCTCATGTGTGCCCGTCTGCAGGGAAATGCCAGGCTTCCCACCTCTGGGGCCGTGGTGGCTTACCATGCCTGGGGGACAGAGGCAGCCGGACACACAGCCCGTGCTCATGCACTGCAGGTCATAGTTCTGGCAGGTCTTGGCACACTCGAGCCCTTCAGCCCTCGGGTTGTCAGCAGGGCACACCAGCTTGACCATGGGGGGCCGACAAGACAGGCTCCTTTTGCCTTGGAGGGAAAAACAAAACAAAACAAAAAAACCAAAGAGGTGACTCGTGAAGGATGGATCTACCTTCCACACGGTCCTTGCTGCCTCCAGGTGCAGCCACTCACTTCCAGAGACCCAACTGCACCCTCCCTGGGATGACCTGACCTCCAGCAGGTCTAGCCCTGAGCCAGGTTCCCCGGTGGGACTAGATGGCCACATCTACTCATCTCAGCCCCTGACCTTTGCCTACATTGAAGGCACCTCTTTGGCTCTCCACCTGCCTGTGACAGCCCACATTCTTCATCCCCCTTGAACCTGCCATAGCAGATGGCATCAAATCAGAATGCACTGCAGAAATGTCCAGACCTAGGCTTTATAAGACCAGTGTTTGGGTGCTAAAAAATAACCTCTGTGGGCCCCAAGTGGACCATTCCTAAAATGGGCAAGTTAATTTAGTCACAAAAACCTTAAGGGAGGATTTCTAAGTCATTTTCTGCCTCGCCACTGGCCGCCTCAGCCACTCTATTTAAATCTGCCACACTCTGTCCCTCGACACTCCTGGCCCTGCCTGCTTTGACAGCCTCCACCTTATCGCCTCCAATACCAAACTCTGATACACTGTCTGTTTTACTTATTTGTTGACTGCCTACCTCCCCCCATGAGAATACTAGAATATATGTTCCATGGAAGCAGGGGTTGTGTCTCCTTTGATCAGGATGTATCATATTTCCTGACACTTGGGGGCTATCAATGGCCGATTGAATAAATGAGAACAGCAGATGATTAATACAGCACTTTTCTTTCAAAAACCCAGATGCATTTCACAGCATTTCTATCTTATTGCATAGAGCACTTACTATCTCCTGTGAACAGGTTTCAGCCTTACTTTTTTTTTTAATGTTTATTTTTGAGAGAGAGAAAGACAGAGCATGAGCTGGGCAAGGGCAGAGAGAGGGAGACACAGAATCCAAAGCAGGATCCAGGCTCTGAGCTGTCAGCGCAGAGCCCGATGTGGGGCATGAACCTATGAACAGTGAGATCGTGACCTGAGCCAGTCAGAGGCTTAACCAACTGAGCCACCCTGGCGTCCCTCCTCCCAGCCTTATTTTCATACAGAAACTTTTGTTAGGAAACTGAAAACCTAAAAGGTTAAATGGCTCTTCCAAACCATACAAAATTCTAGGAGCTTCCTGGCTTCACAAAAGATGACCCCTTCCAGGGACTATCAGCTAGAAAAGAGCCAAGAGAGGGTGAAGATGTGAGCAACCACCAAAGAGAGGGGGAGACAGACGTATTGACCCTGAAATCTGCTACAGACTGAAGGTACCCTGTCAAATTCATGTATTGACCCCAAAGGTAGTGGTGACAGGAAATGAGCCCTTTGGGAAGTGATGAGTACATGAGGGTAGAGCTCTCACGAATCGGATTTGTGCCCTGATGAAGACAGTCCATGGAGCTCCCAGCCGTTCTCACCCTGTGAGAACACAGGAGAAGTCTGCAACCTTCACCTGACCTTGCTGGCACCCTAATCTTGGACTTCCAGCCTCCATGTATAAATACATCTCTATATTTCTCACAGTTAAGCCACCTAGTCTGTGGTATTTTGTTATAGCAGCCTAAACAGGTCACAAGTTGTGATTTCAACTTGTGATCCACTCACATGCTTAGGATCTTGTCCCAGCTCAAGGCTGAGAGATGTTCTCCCAATCAGTCACACAGGTAGCCTGACTTCTCACCAGCACAAACTGAAAAACCAATTCATGGCCCACATCTGGGTCACTTGGAGAGATGGGGTCTTGAGGGAAGAAGAAGGCAGGGAGAAGTGGTCAAGCTTGACGTTGAAAATAGCCCATTGATCTGCCTAATGGCATCCCTCTCCCTCCTACTGGGACAGTCCTTTCTAAGCAAGGATCCATCTGGAAGCCAATTAGTTCTCCCTGACCCATAAACGTGAATATGGTCCCATCAAAGCTAGATCAGCCCCTTCTCCCTTCTGTGCCTTGTCCTTCAACAGTGTGGCAACTATTAGGACCTTTAAACTGAGAACAATACATCCAAACTCTCCTCTTTCACATCCATCTGAGAAGCTTTCTAAACAGGCATCCTTGTCATTAAAGACCTAACTGTGAGACCTGAAACCATAAAAATCCTTGAAGAGAGTACAAGCAGTAATCTTGCTGACATCAGCTATAGCAACATTTTTCTAGATAAATCTCCTGAGACAAAAGAAATAAAAGCAAAAAGAAAACTACTGGGACTACACCAAAACATAAAGCTTCTGCACAGTGAAGGAAACAATCAACATAACTAAAAGGCAATGTACAGAATGGGAGAAGATATTTGCAAATGATGTATCTGATAAAGGGTTAGTATCCAAAATATATAAAGAACTGATACAACTCAACATCCAAAAAATAAATAATCCAGTTTAAAAATGGGCAGAAGACATTCTGCAAAGAAATTTCTCTAAAGAAGACATCCAGATGGCCAACAGACACATGAAAAGATGCTCAAAATCACTTATCATCAGGGAAATGCAAATCAAAACCACAATGAGTTATCACCTTATACCTGTCAGAATGGTTAAAACCCACAACACAAGAAACAATAAGTGCTGGCAAGGAAGGGAGAAAAAAGAACCCTTATGCACTGTTGATGGGAGTGCAGACTGGTGTAGCCACTCTGGAAAACAGTATGGCAGTTCCTCAAAAAGCTAAAACTAGAACTACCCTACGATCCAAGAATCGCACTACTGGGTATTTATGCAAAAACTACAAAAACACTAATTCAAAGAAATACCTGCACCTCTATGTTTAAGTAGCATTGTTTATAATAGCCAAGCTACAGAAGCAGCCCAAGTGTCCATTGATAGATGAATGAATAAAGAAGATGTGATATATATATCCAATGAAACATTATTCAGCCATAAAAAAAGAATGAAATCTTGTCATTTGCAATGACATGGATGGAGCTAGAGAGTACAGTCCTAAGCAAAATAAGCCAGTCAGGAAAAGACAAATACCAAGTGATTTCACTCATATGTGGAATTTAGGAAACAAAACAAATGAGCAAAGGGGAAAAAATGAGAGAAACAAACCAAGAAACAGACTCTTAACTACAGAGAACAAACTGATGATTACCAGAGGGGAGATGGGTGGGGGGATGAGGGAAATAGGGGATGGGAATTAAAGAGAGTACACGTATTGTGGGAAAGAAAAATAAATAAAATAAAACGATTAGATAGATGATAGATAGATAGATAGATAGATAGATAGATAGATAGATAGATAGATAGATAGATAGATAATAGATATGAAGGCAAATAGACAGACATCCTTGCAAGCATGTCCCTGGGTAAAAAGAGGTCAATGAAGGAGGGTGATCTTCACCACTATCAGAGTGTCCAACTTACAGCTGCTCACTGGGTTAAGCTCACCATGGGCAAGACAGAGGTCTCACTAAATCCATCTTGCAGATAACTCCGTCTTTTCCCCGAAATAAAATTCCTCCCTGTCTCAACAATTTGAATGCACACACGCAAAGGCATGTCAAGGCTGGAAAATCAGTCACATGAACACAAAAATGGTGTCAACCCTGACTCGTGCTTGAATGCACACGCGCATCAGACAGAGGAGCCCAGCGGCGAGGTGAAGAGCCCTTCCAGGGGGACTGTACTCACTGCGATGAGACAGGGGGCTGCTGAGGAAAGTGTCGGGCAGCAGGCTTCCTGGGGCTCCACTCGTGGTACAGTGCATGAAGCCATCCTCACAGTAGCTGCAGAGAGTAAGGTCAGAACCTAGCTTTGCAAGGCAGCTTGCTGGCTCCTTTTCCTCACCTCCCCATCACCCTCTCCCCCTCCAAGCCAAGGCTGTCCCATAACTCAGCTGAAACACAGCCCACTAAGGCCACCAACCCTCTCCATGTCACCAAACCCAATGGAACCTCTTTAGTTCTCGTTCTTTCCTTACCTGATCCCTTTTGACATTATTCACCACTGTGACTACTCTGTTCTTCTAGGACAAGAGACAAATCTCTCCTTGTTTTCCTCCTACTTTCCTAGTTGCTCTTTCGGCTCACCCCTCTGCTGGCTGCACCCTGAGCCCTCTCTTATTCTAGGCTGCCATCTGCACCCTCAGCTTCTATGATAGAGATGACTCACCAATTTACACCAGCGGCTGGGATCTCTCCCATGAACCCAAGATCCATGTATGCAAGTGCCCACTTGATAGCCATCTTGGCATCTCAAAGACTTCAAAGTCAGTATGTCCAAAACTGAAGTCATGATCCCCCCACCAAAGCCAGTCTCCCTCCAGGGCTCTGACTCATTGTATGATGCCACCAAATGTCCAGATTCACAAATCAGCACACGAGGAGTCAGCCCTGACACTGCCTTCTCCCCAACCCCCATGTCTGACCATCACCAAGCCCCTGGACCTTGCTTCCTAAACACCTCTAGCATTCATACCCACTTCTCTACCTCCACTGCCATGAGCTGCCACCACCTGTCACCTGGACAAGGTACAAGCTCCTAACTGACTGATGTCCCTGCACCTATTCTTGCCTCTTTCCAAAACACACTCCTCCTGGCAGCCAAAGTATCTTTCCAAAACTTAAATCTGATTATGTCACATCCCTGCTTGGACTCCTGTGTAGCTTCCCCTCAAGATGCCTTAGGAAGGAGGCCAAATCCCTCAGATGGCCTTCCAGGCCCCATGCGATCTGACCCCTTCCTACCTTTTCTCTAGCCCGTTTCAAGGATTCACAGATGATGTACTTCTCTTCCTTCCACACTTGTGACTCTGCGTGTACTGGACTTATTATCTGGTTAGCATCTCTCTCTGTGTCACTGGACTATATCGAAGAGGGCAGAAGCCATGACCGGTCTTGCTCATTATCTCTTCAGCAGCCAGCATAAGGCTTTTCATAAAGTATCCAGTATTCTTTTAAATATTCTTTTATTCCTCTCCTCCAGTCCCCATCCCGTCCTGTAACACAGGCAACTATTTTTATGATATGTAGTTCTCTAAATGGCCCCTGGTGATCCTCATTTCCTGGTGTTCAAACTCTTGTGTCATCTCCAATGCACCACGGTTGATCTATGGGTCAACAGTACGTGGCAGCAGTGACATACCATATGTCACCTGAGATTAGGTTATAAAAGACTGCAGCTTCTGTCTCGCTGCTGTCTTGGATTATTCACTCTGGGGAACCACATTATGAGCAGCCCAATGCAGAGGTCCACATGGTAAGGAACTGAATGAAGCCTTCTGCCAAGAGCTGTGTGAATGAGCTGGGAATGGACCCTCTAAAGCCAGGCAAGTCCCCGGATAATTCAGCCTGCAGCCCTGGTCAACAGTTTGACTACAAGCTTATGAGCACGCCTGAGTCACCCAGCCAAGCTGCTCCTGGAGTCCTGACCCTTAGACACTGGGTGAGATTACGCATGTCCATTGTTCTAAGATGCTAAATTTGGGGTAAATTTTTTATGCATCAATAAAGAAAATGTATACAATCTTATTTTGTTCAATGTAGAAGTGCCTGAATATATTCTCATAAAACAGGTGTTTATTTTGCATGCCTGTATGTTTAATTTGCATAAGTGGTATTATCTCATATATCATAGTGTTTTGTTGTTTTCTTTACTACCACATGTTTAAGATTGAACCCTGCTAATACATGCCTATTTGCCTGGTGCTTCTAAGGCTGCATGACCTTCTACAGTGTGTATCCACTGCATTTTATCTATGCACCTCCCAGGGAGGGACACAGACCGCAAACAAGGCTGTGATTAACATCTCCATACGTGTGCCCTTAAGAACCTGTGTGAGAGTTTCTTTAGTGTATATACCTGAGAGCAGAACTGTGGGGATATCAAGTGTGGGTATCTAATTTGCATAAATTATGTCAACTGCTTTCCCGGGTGCAGAGAGCAACACACCTTCCAGATTAAGAAGACCAGGGGACTGGAGAGAGGAGAGGTAAGCAGGGGTCAGATCACATGGGAACTGGGAGGCCATCATAGGGATTTGGTCCCTATCCTAAGGCCTAGTGAGGGGAAGCTAGTAAGGATTCCAAGCAGGGATGTGACATAACCAGATTTAGATTTTGGAAAGATACTGGGGTATCTGAACAGGTGTGTGTCCCAACAGTAGCAGAGTGGGTGCCCCATATTCCACAGCCCTGCCGGCACTTGACATTATCCAGATTTCAAATGTTTCCTCTCTAGTAGATAAGAAGTAACACATATCTGGTAACATACCCAGTAGATATGAGGTTGCTGTGATTTGTATTTCCCTGATTATAGTGATTTTGAATATTTTTAACATGGTTGCTGTTCAATCAAAATTTATTAAATGAGCAAGAATGAATCAGCCCTTCCCTCTCTGGGCACATGTAGAAACCGTGCCCATCTTTAACTAACACCTGACTTTAAAATACCCTCATGTCATGGTCTGTGTATCATTTGGACATGACCCAAAAGCTTAATTTTATTTTTAGAAAAAAGAAAGAAAAGAAAAACCTTGCAGGTAGGTTTATAATCAACTCCTGGCCCAGAATCTGGCTTGCCACAGCGTAAGCACTCTACTGTGATGCCTGTTTGGTGACCCAATAGCTAAAGACACTTCCTAGACACACGTGTTTGCACCTTCCTACCACCTTTTGTGGGCATCACCAGCATTTGCTCCATGGGGCTCACTCTTCGGTGTGTTGGAATAAAAATAAAGAGCCACAGAACAAGCCCCAAGTTCCCACTGGTTCCCATTCTCCATGAAATCTGCATTTCTAAATGAAGTGGAGAGACAGGATGGGCAGTAGCTTTCAGTCCTGGTGCCCGAAGGAGAGCCCGAGAAGAGGATGTTTATACATCATGGAGAGGTCACTGATGATGCCCACTGTGACGGGCAGATCCTGAAGAGAGCCTGAAGCCAGGGCTATCCCCCAGTGGGTAGCTGCACCTCCAGGGCTCGCTGCACCTCCTCTCCCCACCTTCCCTGCGCCTCTGATATGGTAAAACGACCAGGGACACATGCTGCTCTCCAAGTCACCCCAGCCTCCTACCCTCTGGCTTCTTTCCTCACCACACCTTCCGATCACCAAATTCAACAGCCTACTCTCCGTGTAATACGAAGAGTCTAAGAGTCCCTGGTTCTATCACTGGCTAGATGATTTGGGAAAGTGATAATCTCTCTAAGCCTCAAATTCCTTACTAAGAAAAGCGATGCTTGCCTTCCAACAGCGTTGTTTTAAGGTCCCAGAGAGAAACGCCCTGAAAATCGTAGCCGGACAACTGTAGTAAAACGACCGCTGGGCAAAGGCCGGATGCTCAGACCAACAGATGTTTTCATTCTCCTGCTCCCTTCACCCCCACCATATGGCCTGGCCCACGCTGTACCTCTTTGCTGGCCGCCTTTCTCTGGCTGCTCTCATGGGCTCCGCTTTCTGCTCCCCTGGCCATCTGAACATGCTCTGGACTCAGTCCCCTTTTCTGCTCCTCCAGCCACTTCCTTCACGGGCCCAGCTACTCCCGCAGCCACACAGGGCACCTCCACGCAAATCTTGTCCAGCCTCCACCTCTCACTCGAGTTCCACACCCACCCATCCAGCGCCTGTCTCCCCTCACTCACCAACATGTGCTCCCGGCAACTCAGCCATCTGGGCTCAGACCCAATTCACGACCCTCCCTCTACCCGCAAGGAGCCCTCTTGCGGTTCTTGCACTCCCAGACACTCCAGTTCAGAAGCCCGGGGCCATCTTCAGCCAACCTCATCCCCACAAATGTCCCCCCAGTCTGTTCACTTCCCGGGGTCTCTGGCCTCTGTCTCCTTGCTCCGTCTCCACTGCTAGTATTGGCCCAGGGCCTAAGAACCTTTTGACCAGACTGTGTCCACTTCTTCCCACAACCCATCTCCCTGTCTTTACACCTCATGCAGCTTCCAGAGCCCACTCCCTAAAGCTATGCTTTGACCCTATTTGCTCTCTTTCAAAACCTCTGAGGTCCTCACTGCCTACTGCTCAAGCCCCCATGCATCTTTCAAAGACCCCCAACATTTCCCCAGGCCTATCTTCCCTTCGTGCAACATATGCTCCCCCAGAGGACTTACCTTGGTGATTGGTGAGTACTCCCTGTGTGTTCTGGTCCCTGGGCCTTGGCTCCACCCCAAAGCCCTCCTCCCATGGGCCCACCCCACACCCACTGCCGGAATCCTCCTCAAACCCAAAGCTACCCCCCGCACTGAGTCTTCTCCAACTCCCTCCAAGTGGAAGCAATCTGCCCTTTTCTGAATGAGTAGAGATGTTTATGTCTATGAAATGCTGAGCCTACCAGACACGATAGTTATTTCATCTCAGGAAACACTGACTGTACCTATTTTCTGCCATAAGTATGTTGGCTGCTGGGAAGCAGGGTCTATAAGACAGTCTCTACTCTTGAGAAGGTCACAGTCCAGAGGGGGATACAACACATTTTGAAATCCAAGTCCAATGACAATTGTTTTAATCCAAGCATAACCAACCTGCTCTGGGCATAAGAGATGGGGAAGGACGGCAAATTTATCTCACTAAGTGAGAAGGAAAAGCTTCGTACCACATGCAGTGTGCAGACCTTGTTTCGGTTTTGATTTGAACAAACCAATTATATATAAAAAGACATTTTGAGCCAGTCAAGAAAAGCTGGATGAAATAGTAGGTGTTATCGGGAATTATTATTAGTGCTCACCTTAATAATGGTATTACGGTTAGATTCGGGCTTTTTAAATGCTTATCTGTTAGAAATACATATTGAAATATTTTCAGATGAAATGATGTAATAGCTGAGATTTTCTTTATTTTGGCCAAAACGAGGAGGAGGGAATAGATAAAACAAGAATGGCCAAGTGCTGATGATAATCACTGAAGCTGGGGACAGATGCCTTTGTGCTCCTCACACTATTCTCTCTACTTTTATGTCTGAAATATTCCATAATCAGGACATTTTAATTGGTCTCCCTAGTAGACCATCAGCTTTTTGGGGCGCATACTGTCTCTTGTTCTCCTTCAGGTCACCGATCTCTAGGCCGGCACCAGGTGACAAGGAAGTGTTTGCCCAACAAACGTTGTGTTACAATTTCTCTTGTGACCATGACAGCCCCACTGAAATGGATGAAGACAGAGGGCCTGGGCAAAGGGACACAAGAAGCATACGTGATTGGAGCTATTTTTCAAGGAAGTACGTGAAGCAAGTCAGGATGGCAATGAACCACTGAGGCGAAGCTGCTGTTGTCTATTTTCTTCTGGCTCAAATGTTCCTGCCTGGGCACACTGCCTGGAGGCTACAGGGGAGGGGACAGGGAGCCCTCCCATTTCATCCTCGAAAAGGGAAATTAAGACCTACCGTGGGGAAATGAGGCTCAACACATGAGAGTTGGCAATGAAACAGAAGCAGTCCCCTGCCAGCCGTGAAGTAAGGAAGCCATTCAAGCTGGGTGAGATCTCAGCTTTCCTTCTGACTTGCTGTGCAACTCTGGGCAAGTCACTTTCCTGCTCAGTTTCCCACCCACGAAATGAAGGACTTGGAGGATTAGTTTCCTCTCAAGCCCTGCCATTCCCGAGGTCCCTGGTCCTGCTGCTTGCACTTACCACATGGTGTGATGGTCTGAGAAGATGTCTTCGGGCTGGAAGATCTCGCCATCATAGTAACAGGGGCACTGGGCCTTGGGCACACATTCTCCCCTCTCGTCCAGGTACAGCCCTGCGGGGCAGAAGCAGCCTTCCAGGCAGACCTCATTGCAGTCCTCATCCGGGTACGAAAGGGAGCGGCAGGTCATGTTGCAGGGGGTCCCACACTGCAGGTACACCTGGCCCTGTGGGCAGCTCAGTGCTGGGAGAGAGGCGAGGGGAAGGGGGGCCTCAGTGGAAACATACAGATGCCAAGGACTGTTTTTCTAGGACCTGTGGCCCCAATTATATCTGTACGGTCACTACCTTCCTTTCCCACTAGGAGCAAAACTGTATTTTCATGCTCACAAATGCCTATGATGATAATGGATGCACACGGTTTCCCCTCTGGTTCGGCAGAGGCCCTGCCTTAATGGCCTCTGAATCCTTGAAGCCTGGGACACGTAGAAATCAGGTGGGTTGTGACACTGTGAATATTAAAAAGAATGGGGCATGGCAGGCAAGGGCATTTCTCCTGGGATGATGATAATTAATTGAGCATCTACAGAATATTCTGCTTTTCACCAGCTTCTATGCCTTTCACGCCTCCCATGGAGTTAGACCTCATAGCCCTCTTCCTACGAGTAAAAAAACTCAAACATAAGCTAAGTGACTTGTCTAGGTCATGCCTCCCAGGAAGAAGCAGAGGCAGGATTTGAACCCAGCTCTCTGTGACCCAAGAGCTCATGCTCTTAACCATTATGCTCTACAAAGGAAACAGCCCCTTAGGAGCCATGCTTTTGAAGACAGCCACGAAGAGTGGGGACACCCTTATGCCTGCCCCAGCCAGGTGGGCAGGCCTGTCTCTTCCCCGCCCTCACTCTCCCTGGCCTCCCACAGAGAAAGAACACAGCAGACACGACCCAAGAGGACGTGTGACAAAGCAGCAACACAGGGAAGCCGATGGGCTCTGTCTCCCAAATTCCTGGGTTCGAACCTTGGGTCTGCCATTAGTTATGCTGTGACCTTGAGCAGTTTCCTCCCTAAAACAGACTAATGCCCACCTGGGTTGTTGTGATGGTTAAGGAAGCTAACAAGTTAGGAGCCATGTGGCAAATGCTCACTGCTGTTTTATCATGACAACAACTGAGGAAACACAGCCCCAGCACACGGCTCCAGATGGGAGGGGAGATTCCAGAGGAAGACCTGGCACCCCTGGATTCTGGGAAACAGCCCCAACTCACAGCCCCACATGAGAGGGGAGATTCCAGAGGAAGACCTGGCACCCCTGGATTCTGGGAAACAGCCCCAACTCACAGCCCCACATGAGAGGGAGTATTCCAGAGGAAGACCTGGCACCCCTGGATTCTGGGAAACAGCCCCAACTCACAGCCCCACATGAGAGGGAGTATTCCAGAGGAAGACCTGGCACCCCTGGATTCTGGCCAACACCGTGAGCACCCCGATGAGGAAACCCTTTACTGGGGGGTGTGGGAAGCACTTTGCCCTTTCTAAAGGCTTTCTTGTTGCTAATCAGCTCCTATCCAAGAAATGACAACCTCACTCTGAGCACACTCCTCCTGGGACCATTAGAATCTTTGCCCTCTCTGTGAGACTCCATTTCTACATTGGAAAGCCAATGGCAGAACATGTCACAGAAGCTGTAAAAGGAAGTCCTGGCCGTGAACTTCAGACATGGGGGTGAGGACACCTGGAGAGCCCCCATAGGCTTCCCCTCCTATACTTGTGCAGGGTTTAGTTTTGAGGGGAGCTGAACAGGGAACAGGCTCCATCACCATATTAGTCATGGGTTTTTCTCTGAACCAGCAGAGAGTCTGGGTCGGTGGATGAATATTTAAAGCAGGGTGTGTTAAGATGGGGTGTGTTGGGCAATAAAAATGCAACTCTCTTTCTATCCATTGAACGTGTAATGTTAAGGGTACATTCATTCACTCATTAAGGAGCAGCTGGAGCTGAGAGCTTTTTCTCTCTGACAGATGTCTCTAGAGCTGGCTTGGAGCCATATTAAATTTCTCCACTGGGCTTCTTCCCCAGAAGTAGTGCACACCTCAGTTTAACAGATGTTTATCATGCACTCACTGTATGCCAGGGGCTGTATCAGGCTCACAGATGCAGAAATAGTTAAGACTTCATCCCTGTCTACAAAGCCCATGCTCTTTTCTTCCCAAAGGAAATGTAACCAAGTAACAATTAAAAAAAAAAAAGTATGCATCTTCCAATCTCCTCACACATCCCACACAGTAGCTATATGATCAGTCCTTGCTTCATGAGCATCCCCAGTTGGTGGAGACTCTTCTTAAGGATGGAGTTAGTGGTTTAGGGAGCTCTGTTCATTTTTCAGGGAGAAAATGAGGTATAGGATGGAGGCAGGGGCTCCCATCTGGCCAGCCTCTCTTCTCTGGGTCACCTCCACACAAGCCCATAGAGACAGAAAACTCCTTCCCACCACCTCTACATTTTCTGCCTCCAAGTCTCAGTCCCTGCTCCCATAGTCTCAGCCCATTCCTTCTTGTTGTGTTCTCGGTAGAGGTGAAGAACAGCAGCTCTCGCGAGATTATAGAACGTGCCAGTAAGCCCTCAGTGATCTGGGAGAAGGTCCTGAATTAGGATATCCTTCAGATGTTGTAGCACACTGATAATGCAGAATTTCTAATATTGGTGAACAAGCAAAGCATAGTCAAGAACAGCATACCATTTCCTCCTCATCACTTTGCCCAGCTTCTAAACAGCAAACCCTGATGAGGAAACTGAGCTGTGGAAGAGGAGATGACCGGCTCAAGGCCACAGGGCAGGGAAGTCACCGGCAAGTTCCAGCAAGACCTCAGACTCACTCTTCCAGCTGCTGGCCATGACTCTGTCATCCCTGACCCAGAGGGACAGGGAGGCACAACTGTATGCATCCATATACATGGTCCCTTTCATCCTCACTCTGTCTCTGCTCCTCTTTTTTGGGACACTTCTTAGACTCAAAACACAAGTTGGTTCAGTAGAACCCAAGAGTGACACTTCTAGAGTCCTGTAGCTAAGCTTCTCTTCAAATACATGATATATTAGGACTTTCCACCATTTATCAGAGCTCCTATTTCCCTGCTTCTGCCAGAACCATGGGGCATTTTCATCTCCAAGCATGTCTACTTCTCCCTAAAAATCAGAATATTCACAACACCTCACCCTCCCAGAATATCCTCCTCATTCCCATGCATCCATGCATCACTACAACTATCCCCCTGTGGAACAGCTCTTTTCTGCCAAGATGGTGACTTTTTAAAGCCTGATCAAGTACACCACCTCTAGAAAGCCTTCCTTGGTTGCCTCTGCCTTAATCTAAGTATCCTTTTACTCAGTGTGACAGTCACCTCGTACGGAGGCAGTTTCCACCTATGCCTCAAAAAGGAAGTAGGTTCATGCTCTACACCACCGGCATTGCCTGACCATGCTGGGCACTCAGCACATGTTCCCCGTGCAGCACCACCAACAACAAAGTGAGCACAACCCAGCCATTCAAGGGTCTCTAATGTGGAGCAGGGTATCAGCTCTGGTGCAGAAATCTAACATGGCACAGCAAGACTCCAAAGTCCGCTGGGGACAAGGATGTCATTCTAGTTTACATAACTTTATCAATGCCAGAGATGTGGGCCAGGAGTCCACTGATGGTTGGCCTGGAGTTAAAAGCCAAGGATCTGTTAGGTGCATTCCCTACTACGGAGTGCAGACCCCCGTTGGGATCTGGGACCCACTCATTCCTCAACCTGGCCATACATGTATCGAACACTAGGTGGCAGCAGCCGCACGAAATCTCTGCTTCACAGGAACTGCAAGGTTCTAGGCCTCCAGGTAGAGGGGTGCAAGTCGCGCTCCCAGAACAGGCTAGCGTAATCACACTGTCCTGTGGGAGAGCCAGTCCCCACTGCCTGTCCTGCTGGAGATGGGAGAGAAAGCGGCTGCAAATTAACAGTTCTCACGACCCACGCTCGCCAAATGCGTTTGGGCCCGGTTCTGAACGCTACAATGCAGAGGCAATGCGGTGAAAAGAACGAGCCGCACGCAGGGGATTCGAGAACCGTGCGGGGCGGGGCTGTGTGGGAGTTGGCGGACAGGGAGGGCACCCACCACAGAAGCTGGGCTCCCGCCACCCAACGTGCACGCCCCTCCGGGCACAGGCTGCGGCGTAGCTGGCCACGGCGCTGCAGAGACAGTCTTTGCCGTCGGAGCAGGAGCAGACGTCATAGCGGCAGTTCTGCACGTAGGGCACAGGGCTCACGGCGCGGTGGCAGGCTTCGAACTTGGGGGACGTCAGCAGAGCGCACGCCTGTTCCGCAAACCTGGCTGCGGCGGGAGAAAGAGCAGGGTACCGGCCCGGCCGG
>NW_027529427.1:2964593-2991021 GCF_008692635.1 Crocuta crocuta | reverse complement strand
GACTGTGACCAATCCCTCTTGATATATCCCAACCCGCTTCTCCCCGGCAGCGCGCGCTGCCAAACAGCTGGAAGTCACTGCGATTCTTCTTCCGCAGCCAATAAACTTTCCAAATTACGTTTGGCTGAAATACATGATAAATTGCATTTCCAGAGCACACCACCCACGGACAGACCGGAGAAATAATTCCATGATGGGTTGGATAAGAGGGGGAAACGAATGCAGGGCTGAAATGATGTCACAGATCAATCTGCAAATAGCCACCCCAGTGCAATTATCTGCCAATAATGTTAATTCTGTGCGGCTGCTGCTCCAACAGCCTGCGAAGGTCCAGGGGCAGGAAACATGTATATCCTAGTCTTTCCCAGGGTTTGGCCCACGGAGGGTGCGCGATCAAGGGACTTTGAAGAATAAATGACCCAGATGCAGATCATCAAATGCTGATGGTAAAGCCAAGTGCCCCTGTCCTCCAAAAGTGGGTGCACTGGTGCCCTGGGAGCCGGGAGACCTCAGGGCTCCTCCAGGGCCCCCTACCCCCAGGCTTACGTACTCAGGCGCGGGTTGAGGCTGCAGGGATGGCTGTGCGGCTTCTGCAGATCCTCACAGTCCGCGTGCAGCTTCCAGGCGTTCCCGAAGTCCTCCACGAGGGGCTCCACCAGGCCCGCGGGCGTGAGGAAGTCGTCACCCCTGTCGCCGTTGTAATTCCCGCACAGGCCGCACGTCTTCCCCTCGTAGACCGGGGACAGCTGCAGGGAGAGGCAGACCACCTTGGAGCCCGTGGCGCCCAAAGCAGACACAGCTTCCAGTCGCTTAGGAGATTACTGTAATCAAAAAGAGCTCCCCGGGTGAAAAATAAATACGATTTTAATAAACAGTAGCCAAGCCAGAGGCTGCAGAAGGAAGAAAAGCTAACTGTAGTGTAAGTTTACCACTAGCAACAACCCTGCTCTTGAATGGGCCTCAGAGAGCAGCAGTCTTGCCAGAGGGCCCTTTAGAGATCTAGCCACTTAAAGATGGCAACACTGAGTCCCAGAGAGGAAAATGGCTGGCCTTAGGTCACAGAGGTCATGGCCAGCTGGGACCAGTAGCCAGGCTGAGCGCCAGTCCAGGGAGATCTGTGCCACCCTTGCCCGTCAAAGGAGATGCCATAGCCCTGACACCCATGGGAATCAGGTGCAAAGTCAACACTTCTTTACTGAACACTTATAGCAGTTACATGTGTGGGTGAAGCAGACTGAGTCCATTATGGTCCAAAGACCACAGACAACCCCCTCCCATCTCAATGTGACTCACCCACTGAGTGTCATTGGGGAGAAAAGACCATGAGCCAAGGAGGACTCTGGGTGGTGTGATCAGAGGAGGTAGGGTCAGCAAAGACTCTGGGGCAGCCTACTATGGGTGACCAGGATGGTTCTGGGGGCCAAATGCTAGGCCATCAGCATGTGGCTTGTTCTCCATCCTTCTGAGCCCAAACTGCATACTCATGGACAAGTTGGGGAGTTAAACCTGCCTTTCACACTTTACAGCATGGGGCAGCTGCTGGTTTCTATTGAGAGGGTCCTGATTCAAAGATGGAGCCCCGGGCTGGGATGTACAGTCCTGCCTCCTGCTCTGCATGTAATTAACATAGCCCAATGACGTCCCTGTGTTGAAACCATCATGTACTAGAACTGAGCTCCTCTGGACCTATCTTGGAACCCCTTCCAGCTTCCAGCTATGACTTCACAGGATGCAAGGTGAACAATCTAGTGGAAGGTTCTGGGCTCATATAAAATGTACCCAAGAAAATACCATTAAAAGAAAGAGTATTCTCTTAATAAAGTAACTTATTCTTATAAATTTCAAGTTTGGCCATACTAGGCACCCAGGCTTTCCCTGACCTCCCTATTTATAATGTAAATGCTCTGACCCTGGCACTTTTTGTCCCTTTCTCTGCTTTATTTATCTCCTCAGGGTTTCCTTCTAATATATGATATAATTTACTGGTTTGTTTGGTTTATTGTCTGTCTTCCCCTGGTAGAATATAAACTAAATGAGGCAGGGATCCTTGTCTGTGGTGTTTCACTACTGTAGCCTTCTCCTCTAGAATGGTGCCTCTGGACACTCACTAAATAAGTGCTGAACAAATGACTGAGCAAGTTCGTGAATGAGTGAGGTTGTCCTGAGGACACAGGCTGAAACATAACGCCCGCAGTCAAGGCCAGCCCTGAGCTGAGCAGCGAAATTGGTGATATCGTCACTCCCTCCATCTGTGCCCTAGCATGCTCTCTTCCCTCCTCATTCCCAGACCCTGAGTGCCCCCATTCTCCCACAAAGTCCCTCTGGTCACCTCCAGGCCTGCCGCCACACTATCCCTACTAAGGCAGTATCTTCCTCTGTCCCCTGGGTCTCCTTGGCTTGTTCCAGAGGTAGGATCAACTCTCAGATCAAGAGCACCCTTTCTGTGACATGAGAGGTTACAGAGAAGGTTGGTATGGCCAATGGCTGGGTGGGAGGCACCCTCCTTGAAGACCAGAGTACAGGAAGTGAGTTAGACGGGGTGGGGTCAGGAGACCTGAGTTTTGATCCTCACTCTGTAACCAAAAGACCATGAGACCAGGGTGAATTCTTTCTTGCTCCAGAAATGATGGATTTTATTTGTAACTGCAGAAGAGAGGCTGACAAGAAGCTCTCCAAGATCTTCCCGCCCTATGGTCTGTGGTCATAAGGTTTATTTTTTTATAAAGGAAAGAAAGTCACTGATTTCGAATTCTCTCTAGGACTCTAAGACAAGGGAAAGAATGTGGTGCCATGAGAACACAGGGAACGAGGACCTCATCAGGAATGCCCAGATGCCCATTACAGGGTTATACCAAGGCCCTGTGGCACACAGGAACCCCGGACATCAGAGGGGACTCTCCAAGAACCCTAGGAATGACCTAGGGCAGCAATTCTTCAACTGAGGTCTTGGGACCCATTGGGGCAGGGAGGTCCCTAAGGCCCTTTCAAGGTGTCCACGAGGCCAAAACTACTTTCCTAATCATACAGAGATGTTATTCAGCTTTTTCCCTCTCATGTTCCTCTAAGTGTGCAGTGGAATTTTCCAGAGGCTACATGACACATAATGTTGCAAAAGATTGAATGCAGAAGGAGATGTGAGACTCCAGCTGTCTTCTATTAAGCCAGCCATTAAAGAAGTTGGCAGAAATGTAAAACAATGGTATTCTTCTCACTACTCTTTTTTGTTTTGGGAAATATTGTTATTTTTCAAAAAATATACATTGTTTATATTAACATGTAGTGGATTTATTATTGTTATTTTTTTGTTTAGGGTTTTTTATTGAAGTGTAATTAACAAGCATTGTTTAATAGTTTCAGGTGTATGATATTATTATCTCTAACTTAATTACTAACATGATAAATATTGACAGATACAACCTCTGTAAAAGATCTTTGGATCTTCAATAAATTTTAAGAGTGCAAAGTCATCTGAAGACCAAGAAATGAGAAGCTCTGGTCTAGCAGGAAAGACACAGCCAGAGAGCTGATCCGGCTCTGCCCCCAATTATGTGTGCAGTGCTGGGTACGTGTCCTGACTCACCTGAGCCTGAGTGCCTTCATTCATAAAAATGGCAGTGACAGCCACACTGCCCACCTGCTCTGGGAAATTTCCAGCGAAAGATAGATAAAAGAAAGCCCTGTTGAAACCAACGGATTGCTACCCAACTGTGACTCTGAGGCTCTGGACAACAAAGGGCAGTGGCCCTCAGACCACAGAGACCCAGGGACTGGGGGAGGGATTTGGCAGTTCCCAGGGCAAATGTTCACGGGCAGTAAGATGGCTTTCTCCCCCAGGGTGCACACCAGGGGATCTCGGCCCTCTTCCCTTGCTGCCCACAGCATGCACTCCGTGAGAGATACCCCCTCCTCCCCAGCTTTGTTGCAGCCAAGAGGCTGGGCACCAAAAGGCTACCTCCTAGCCCTTCAGGGGCCAGCCCAATCTGGAGGGCCTAGGGGTACCAGAGCCCCAGAAAGGAGAACCCCCAGGGCAAGCAAGGGCAGTCCAGACAATAAGCACCAGCCTCTCATAAACAAGAGAGGCCTGTTTCTCATTCTGGGGGTGTAGGGCCTGGGGATAGAGGAATTCTTCTCCCACTACATAAAGCCAGAGCTCTGCCAGAGCACAAGAGGAACTTTGTAAGGTCCAGGCTGCGGGGAGGCCGTGTTTGGGAAGGCACCTACCATCACCAGCAGCCTCCCACGGCCATCCCAGTCCATCTGCAGGTCCTCGCCATAGCTGAGGCGCACGGAAGCCATCACGGTGTGCTGGATGCGGAGGTCACCTGGAATGGATCAGGGACAGGACTGAGATGGGGAGGGGGCAGGGTGGTGACAGGGAGAGACAGGGTATCTCACAAGGGACTGTAACAATGAAATCAAGGAGCTGGGAACAGATGGGGATGTCCATGAGGCTTAATGGGTCTCAAGAGGAAGGATAATCAGAATGCAGTACCAATAGGATTCCTACAAAGGTGTCCCTGTATCCTGGCTGTAACCTGACTTCACTCTACTGCCAAAAGAGGGCAGCAGAGGCTCCTGCATCCTTGGCTTCCGCTGCTCTGCCTTCCATTGATTCCCCTGACCCCTGAGCATTCCCCAAGCCCTTCTGGCCTTGCACGCCGCTTCTAGGCTGAGATACTCAGTCCTCACATCTGAGCGATGCTGTGTGCAGAGTTGAATACAGAAGTTGTCATTGGAGGTGAGGTCAGAGACATACCTCTTGCCCTAGAGGAAGGTATCTCATGGGGAGACACACAGCATTAAACACACATGGACGTGCTGTGGGCAATGCCAGGATAATGAGCCACAGAGTCCATGGAGTTGTGGAAAAGAAGGAGGAGGGATCTGAGAGTCACTTTTAGGGTAAAGGTGGCAATTATGCTGCTCAAAAGGGTGTGGTGCCAACTGGCCAAGTCACTGGACTGGTTGGCTCTTCCCACCAAGTCACGGGACCACTGGCTTAGACCAGACATCCTCTGGTCTGACCCATGGCCAGCCACCCCCAACCTCTCCACATCAGCCTCTGTTCCTTTCCCAGCTCAAAGAGAACCCCAACCTCCATGCCCAACCTTCAACTTGCCCCTTTGGCTCAAGCCAAGTGAAAACCTACTTGGTCCCTTTCCTCCTCTATGCCCTTTCCCTGCTGGGGACCAGCTTCCTTGCCTCCAGCCAGCTTCCTCCACTCCTCCTCCTCCTCCCAGAAGCCTTCCTTTCTTGCAAGGATGCAAGTCGAGGATACCCACCCCTCCCCTCCAAAGCTAGCTTTCCTCACAGGAGAGGTGGGCAGTGAGCACTGCTGAGGGGCCAGGGTGCTGTGAGGTGAGCTGGACCCGCCCCAGGCCTGGAGGAGGGAGCACACCTTGCAGGAGAGGCATCTGGATGTCCTGGCCATCCATGGAGACTCCTCCCCCATGCTTCAGCTTCACAAGGCTGTTGTGCAGTCCAGGCAGGCGGACAGTGGCGGAGCGGGTGCAGACAGCATCAGGGTCATCAGCGCACTGCCAACGGGGGCACACAGAGTGACGTCACCACATTCCAGCCCAGGTCCCATTTCCCCAGAGAAAGAGCACAGCCCCACACAGCCTCTGGCCTTCTTAGGAGAAGCAGCTCCATTCTCACAGAGAGGTGTGCCAGAACATGACCCTGAGCCCAGCCCCCCAGGTTGGGCCTTCCCAGTCCTGGTCTGGTCTTTATAAAGGACTCTGGGCCTCTGGGTGCCTTCTTGGGCCTATGGTTCCAAAGCCAGTACAGGACTTCAATCCTCAGGGGGGAGCCCTGTGCCCTCTAGATTTCCCCTCCTTGCTCCAGTCTGGAGCGTCTAGCTCAGCAGCTCCTGAAGGAGACGGGACCACCTTGCCCCCACGGGCAGGAAGTCAGAGCTTCCTGACAGGTGCAGGCAAGCTCACCTGGACAGTCTCTATGACAACAGAGAAGGTGTGGTCCTGGCAGTCCTGAGTCAGCAGATACTGGCAGACTCCACTGAA
Organism: Crocuta crocuta; assembly: GCF_008692635.1. Lineage (NCBI taxonomy): Eukaryota > Metazoa > Chordata > Mammalia > Carnivora > Hyaenidae > Crocuta > Crocuta crocuta. The sequence continues at coordinate 2,984,998 of NW_027529427.1, read as the reverse complement.
GGTGAAGTACCTGTTGTCAAAGCTCTTGAAGTGGGATTGTCCTGTGACGAGACACTCCCCTGGAGGGACACAGAGGAGGAAGGTAAGAGGGGAGTACGTGTGGAAGCCCCTTGGGGGAGGCAAAGGTTTGCATGTGCAAACCAGGCACCCCGCATGGAAACGCCAGATGCACTTTCCCCACACCAGTCTGAAAATGCCTTCCACAGGAGGACTCTAACTCAGGTCCCTCTCCTCAGGCCGGAGAGGTCACAGCCGGATCTGCAGTTCAACGCCTCACTTTATGGAAGGGACAACTATGGGAAGTGACAGCCACATGCAGTCAGAGGCAGTGCCCAGCCCAGAACTGGCAGCTCCTCATTCTCCGTTCACTGTGGCTCCCAGCCCTTCCCCACAGCCGCCCCACAGGACCCGGTTCTGCTGGGGTCATTTGCCGCTTGGTTAAGTGACAGGCCTTTCTCTCTGAGCACGGGTGTCATGGGGGAGGCTGCAGGGCACAGCCCCACCCAGGAGAGTCCCCTAAGGCAAGCAAGAAGAAAGGCCAGCCCAGATGGGGGACAGAGAAAGGGTGAGGCGAGCATTCTCCAAGCTCAGCAGGGCAGAGGCCAAGCAAGGCGCCATCCTCGCCCTGCAGCTGAGGGGTGGCCCTAAGGCCTCCTCATGGGCAAGTCTCCTGTTGTGACTTCAGTTGGGGCCAATGGGGGGCCAGGAGGCCATCTGCCCATGATCTCACCACCACCCAAGCCAGCTTCCTAGCTCAGACTGACGCGTGTGTGGGTGGGTACGAGGACACCCCTTCCTTACCCCAGAACTCAGAGCCCTCAGCTCACCCTCCACCTGAATCCCCCTCCAACTTCCCCCAGACACAGTCCAGCCATGCCACTGGCCCAGTGCACCGCAGACCAGAGATCACACATCCTGGCATGTGTCCAGGCAGGGGGGACCTCTGCCAATGTTTCCAGTGATTCCCTACAGGCCCCGCCCCAACTCAGGGCAATCCCAACTCCAGGGCCCACAATGGACCCATTGAAGCTGAGGCGTGGATCTGGATCCCTTCCCAAATCTCTTTTTATGTATTTCCTCTCATGTGCGCCTTCTACTCTTCAGAAAAATAAATATACACACATACCATGGCCATTCTACAGATAGGGGGCCCTCCTTCCCACCCAGTCACCCTTGACCTCCGAACAGAACAGACACCTGTTCTCCACAGCACTAATCCTGTCTAAACTTGAAGTTCCCCTTATGAGGATCTTATAGCCAGTCCCACCTCGACCCGTCCCCAGGGGCTGATGCTGGGCTCGGTCGCACGGTCAGGGAGTTCCCAGAGACCGCAGGGAGATCCCAGCTCCCCATCTTCCAAAGACAAGCTCCATAGCCACCCCTCCCCTCCTTCTACCTCCTGCCTGCATTTGCACTGAAGGGTACAGTAGGCACAGCTTTGGACCAGGTGTGGCCCTGCCTTTGGTATATGTTGGAAGGCAGGGGTAAGGGAGAGTAGCCTCAGGTTACTGAGTGTCCTCTGACTAGTCCCCAAGGCAGCTGACCCCTTCCAAACTGGCACGGACCAGGAAGATACACTCAGCCCAAAAGAAATTAGAAGAAAATAGGGAGGCCCCAGTTCATTACCAGCATCACTCTCTGCAATAGTAAGAAATATGTACTTGGTCTTTATCCCTGACTCCTGACACAGAGCTCCTAAAGCACTTAGAATTTCTTAGGTGACAGCAGCATCTTTTTTTCTAATGAAAGCACTCTTGGTGGACCCCTAGATAGCTTCAGGATGGGGGCTAGTCACTGGAGAGACCCAGACATGATGAAAGAGCTGGAATTTTCAGCCCCACCCTCCAACCTCGAGGGATGGGAGAGAGACTGGGGATTAATAATCCATCATGCCTGCATAATAAAACTTCCATTAAAATCCCTAGACAACAGGATTTGGAAAGCTTCTGGGTTGGTGAATGTATCCACACACAGAAGGGCGGCACACCCCAATTCAGTGGGGACAGAAGCTCCTATGCTCAGGATCCTTCCAGACTTTGCCCTACGCACCTCTTCATCTGGCTGTTGATCGTAGCCTTGATAATATCCTTTATAATAAATAGTAATAAAAAGTAAAGTATCTTGAGTTTTGTGAACCATTCTAGGAAATTATTGAACCTGAAGAAGGCATTGTGGGAACTCCCAACTTGTAGCCAAGTCAGACAGTAGCAGGTACCGTGAGAACCCAGTACTTGTGATTAGCATCTTAAGTGAGACAGTCTGGTGGGACTGAGCCCTTAACCAGCTGGGTCTGCACTGATTTGCGGTTGTTAGTGTCAGAACTGAATTGCAGGACCCTCAGTTGGTGTCCAGAAAGTCAAAGAATGGGTTGGCTTGGGGGGAAAGCACACAAATTGATGTCAGAAGTCTTGTTAGTAGGAACAGATCACGTCCTCCCACTGCACTGGCCCCAAAGAAGGGCAAGAGTGAGAGTCACTGTTTGTGGAAGGCAGAACAGAATACACAATAAGGTAGGGCAAGGGTCATCCCAGCTGATGTGGGAAATTCCAAATCCACTGGTGTCACAGGAAAGCCTTTCTCAAATGGCTGTTTCTCAGAACCCACCACCATTCTGCAGGGTGATATGGCACTTTGTGTCAAATGTCTTGACCCTGTGGCAATAAAATGGGTGGGAATTCTTCCCCTGACCTTTCTCTGTTTTCTCAGCAGCGCTCTTATCTAAGCATGAAACTGGACTTGTGTTATCTCTGACACGGCGAAGGAAAAGAGGGGTCAACGAGAGAATGTACAAACATTCAAAAGCAAAACTTCCAGAGCTAGAATCTAATCCTCCGATCTGATTTCCTGCTCTGCCCCCCGCTGGTTTGTGTTCTGAAGTTTCTCAGGAATCCAGAGCCTAAATATTACATTTAGCTTATCACCTAGGTACAACTAAGGGATGGAGCTGCAAGGTGGGTAAGCTGGGAACACGGCTGGGTAGCCCTTGGCCTTGGGGGCTGGAACATCAGCTAGAACAACAGGCCACGGGGAGCAATGCTCACCTACTCTCTGCCCAGAGCAGGATGGCCAGGACATTCCCAGTCAGCTGGTCAGCCAGCAAAAGGCAGCTCCTAGCAAACAGCTAGCCCACCACCAGACAGGCCAGGTGGGCAATAAAAGTTCAGTGAATGGATAAAGAACAGGTGATTCTTAAAATAGTATCAAAAGTGTAACAGCCAGGATTTTTTTTTAATATTTTATTTATTTCTAGGAGAGAGAGAGAGAGAGAGAGAGAGACAGCATGAGCAGGGGAGGGTCAGAGAGAGAGGGAGTCACAGACTGAAGCAGGCTCCAGGCTCTGAGCTGGCAGTCAGCACAGAGCCTGACGCGGGGCTCGAACCCACGAACCACGAGATCATGACCTAAGTGAAAGTCGGACGCTTAACCAACTAAGCCACCCAGGCGCCCCTAGAACAGCCAGGAATTAAAGCAGACCCACTATATAGATAAAGATCCTCCCTGATGGAGAAAAACAAAAAAAAAAGGAAAAAATATCTCTCGTCTGATGGAAACAATATTACCTCTTGTAAAACAAACCTTTTTGTGTGCTGGAAGTGAGCCCTCCAAAGGGCTTTTCTGCTCAGGCCATCTGCTTCTATCTTTTTCCATGCAGCCTACAGAAACACTAGCCCACAGGCCTTTACCAAAGCAACACAGACTTCCCCCAGTGTAAGTTTTCACCAAAGCCTGCCTCTAAATCACAGCATAATCTCCACCAAATGCACAGGATGAATTTCTAAGTGCTCCATGGGTACCATCCCATTTACTGCTCCCAGGAGGCAGTGCCCGTGATCCCCAGTTCACAGATGAGGAAACTAAAGCACAGAGAAAAGCTCGCCCAAGGCCCCAAGGCGGTCAGACAGGGATTTGAGCACGAACATTGTGTCTGGCTCCCAAGCCCAAAGCACTCACACCACCTATCATCGCCTCATGGTTTCACTCCTGCAGTTTCTCATATGCCTAATTTTGTGAGGGCTAAGCCTGATGTCATTCTGATCCTGGGCACACATGGGTCCATGCCAAGGGACATAGGTACAACTGAATCTGGATATGGAAACTGGGTGAAGGGGAGCCCTGGCTTCTAAGGGTGGTACACTGGCCTGTCCTGATGGAGGCCTGGTATGACTCCAGAAACCCAGTATTTTTTTTTATGTTTTTTTTTTTTTTAATTTATTTCTAGGAGAGAGAGAGACAGCGTGAGCAGGGGAGGGTCAGAGAGAGAGGGAGTCACAGACTCCGAAACAGGCTCCAGGCTCTGAGCTGGCAGTCAGCACAGAGCCCGACGCGGGGCACGAACCCACGATCCATGAATCATGACCTAAGCAAAAGTCAGACGCTTAACCAACTAAGCCACCCAGGTGCCCCTCCAGAAACCCAGTATGGCCGGGGCAGGCCCCAGGAGACTTCACATGAACTCGGGCATTCGGATCTCTCAGGCAAGCCCAGGCACCTAGGAACGTATGCACTCACTGGACAGGCATTGGCCCTGATCACTCTCTGTTAGCCAAAGAAGTCTGTCTTCCTTCCTGAAAGCTTCAGAACAGACAGCTTGAATCCTAAGACTGACTCACAGGGCTGTGTTAGAAGGCATCAGAAATTATCCAGAACCAAATGAGTAACAAGTTACATCAAGGTCTCCCCTGCCTCACACCTAAGCCCAAGGTAGGCCGGGCTCTGTCTTACCCTCCTGCCCTGCCGGGCCCAGCCACACCTTGCCTCCCACGACCCCTCCCCTCCCCATGCCAGACACCTCTACACACGCGCCTGTGTCTCAGTCCTTCTCTGACCCTGCTTAATGAGGCAGCCGTGGCTGTGAGGATGAAAATGGCTAACAGTTATTGAGTGCTTATTGTGTGTCAAGCAACAGCTTCCATGAGATGAACCTGCCACTATCATCCCTCTGTTACAGATTAGGAAACTGAGGCTGCAAATGATCAGGCAGTTTGCCAGAAGTCACCCAGCTTTATAAGTGGTGGGACTGGAATTCCAGTCAGGCTGACTGAGTGCACAGCCCATTCCCTCAGCCCCTGGCAATGCTACCCGTCCGTGCGCACAGGATGGGCAAGTGAGAAGCCCTCCACTCCCACCTGCAAGAGAGAACCTTCCATACTCTTCCATCAGGAGTCTGAAATTCTAACCAGAGCTTTAATTGTTTGAGGAATAGTCCCTGTTAATAGGCATGCTCCTTCTTCATTGATCCTAACCAAACATTTATGGTTTGATGGGAGCCAAATTAGTAGAGTTTCTCTGGGGAGTATGCTTTGCAGAGGATGGGAAAGGAGGCTTGAGTTTACGGAAAGGGAAGTGTACAGACTATGGGGAAACCACAGTTTTGCCTGAGCTGCCCTAATTCTTAACCAGAACAGAGGGATGCAGNACCAAGCCTTCCATCATGTGCACAGTGAGTGTTCAATTCATTGTTGGATGCATGAATGGATGGATAGATGTTCGGATGGTGGATGGGTTGATAGGTGGATGGATGAATGAATGGATGGGTGGATGGATGGATGGGTAGATGGATGGATGGATGGTGGATGGAGAAACGGATGGGTGGTGGATGGGTGGATGGATGATGGTGGATGGAGGGATGGATAGATGGTTGATTGCCTGGGTGGATGGATGAGTGGATGGGTGGGTAGAAGATACTCCCTATAGAAAATGGTAATTAAGAATTCTTAATCTGGTAGTCAATCTGACAAAACAAGGTAAGTAAATTCCTAATTCCATCCATTGTGGCTCACAGATCTTATAAAGTGAACGCTTATTATTTAGATATTAATAGCTTTTTCACAAGTCATTTGCAGTAACCTCTTATCTTTCAAGGGATTCCTTAGGTCTTTCACAGGGTGTGATGATGTTAAATTGGAGCACTGATATCACTGGGAAGAACAATCTTTCGTCCTTCATGCTTCCTTTAAAGACTACACAGAAGAGGGGCGCCTGGGTGGCTCAGTCAGTTGAGCATCCAACTTTGGCTCAGGTTATGATCTCACAGTTTGTGAGTTTGAACCCCACGTTGGGCTCTGTGCTGACAGCTCAGAGCCTAAAGCCTGGTTTGGATTCTGTGTTTCTCTCTCTCTCTGCCCCTGCCCCACTTGTGCTCTCTTTCCTCTCTCTCTCTCTCTCAACAATAAATAAACATTAAACATTTTTTTAAAAATTGCATAGAAGATAAACTGGCTGTTTGACCATCTGTGAGCCAAATTAATTGATCCAGCCCTAGTGCCCACTTTCCATCTAGTTCCAGAATATTTCCAGTATAGTGGGCACTGGGTAAGTTCCTAAGTGACCCTAAAGCCATAGGTCCCCAAAATGATCCTAGTATCCAAGCTCAAGCCCCTGTTAGCTCATCAAAGCCAATGTGGCCTCCTGGGGCCTAAGGGAGAGGAGCCTGTTACCTGGCTATTTGTCTTACAGTTTTTTATTCCACTGTACAAACCATGGGAACCCAAAAAGTAGTATCCAGCATACAAGCTGAGGCTGAGCTGGTTTTTAACTAAATGTGGGACCTCTCCAGAGCTCATGAAGGATGGCAAAGACCTTCCTGCTGAGGAATAGATTGAGGACCAGGAAGGGGAGTAAAGGGAAGGACAAAAGTAGAAATCAGATAGTTGGAGTTTGAATCCTGTCTCTTAGCAGCTGTGTGACATTGAGCAAGTTACATAACATCTCTGGTTCTGCTTCCTCTTTTGTAAACCTAAAATAAACTGCACCTGCCTCACAGACTCAAGGGTAAAGAACCTAGCACAGAGCCTAACACATAGCAAACACTATGAGCATAAAAGGGAAAATTATCAAGTGAAGAGCCCGTGTTATGGGCGAAGGGGAGGCAGAAGGGAACCTCAAATGGCCAAAGTTTGCAGCAAATAGAATAGATAGGGCTAAACAGATGACCAAATAAAGAACAGAGATTATACAGCAGCTTTTCCTAAGAGATTTTCCAGGGAGGGGATGGGGTAGAAAAATGAAATCATTTGGGGGTCTGATTTTCCTAGCTCTTGAGTCATTCTAAGATATTCCTATCAGGCGTTCCAGAAACTTCTCACTCTGAGCTTAAAGAATTACTGGACCCTTCTTTCTCTTAATTTTCAAAGAATTGGCATCATCTTTGTTTAGTCAACTGTGACCTCCAAGTCCTTACAGTTCATTCAACCATAATCCTTTGAGCAAACAGGTGACCAGAAAACAACAAAACCTTAGACCAGGTGCATTTTCCCCTTTCAGCTATGCAGGATGCCTCCTGCTGGCCCATGAGTGGGTTAGCACAGCTAGTATCAGAAACCACAGCAGTGGTGCAGAGGCCACCTCCTCCCTGCCTTGAGATGTGGCCCTCTTTGTCTAGCAAGGATGACAAACCTCTCCATTCAGAGGAGGGAGGGAATGAACACAAAGTCACTTACCTGGGCATTCTTCATTGCTGCAGATCCACAGGCTATTTCGGCAAATGCTGTGGGGGAGAGCAGCACAGGTCATGGGTAGTTGTGCAAACACAAGGGCATGTAAACAGATCAAGAGCTCATCACAGATACCACAGCCCCCAAAAGGAAGGGATCTGGGAAAAGAAATGAGCTGGTGCAAGGGTGGATCTTTATGAGGTTGAAGATGAACAGCACAGAGCTGTGGCCACAGAGGACTCTTGGAGATAATGTCGAGGGGAAGAAGCCCTGATGGAGAGACAGAAGAAGAAAACCTAGGGGACATGTCCCTGAAAATCCACCTAGCCATCCAGCAAATTCCTACCCCCCCCCCAAAATGCCTCCTCCCCACACACAGGAGAGAGAGGACCCAGGGATAACACCCAGGACCATGTCGGCAGCCCATGGGGACTCCTGGGAGACAGCCAAGCAAGGAAAAGACAGCATCAGAAAAAGGCCTGGGTGTGGAAGGTAGGGTTAGTGCTCAAGGAGAAAATGGCCTGTGGCATGGTGACTGTCATATAGCCCTGCTTCAGAGAGAGTCATTAACTAAAGCATAGTTTGGGGGGAAAGCTAGAAATGATATTTGCACTTCAAGGGTCCTTTCCTCCCTGACCCCCTCCTCCAGGCCTATCCATAACATCTTCCTTGCTCCTCATCAACGACCTCCCCACCCCTCCCCAAACCACCCCCTCATTTCTGCCTGTTCTCCCGCAGCCCAACCAGGTCCTGTTGCACCTGCTACGACCCAGAGCATGCCCTCCCCCAGCCCACAGTGCACAGCCCCGGCTACCAGGTGTTGCAGTCCTGCGAGAGCGAGGCTCCTGGGGGGTACCGCTTCCCAGCATGCACACACGAACACTCAGCGCTTTCCACGCAGCGGCCTTCATCCAGGAGCTGTCCCTCTGTGTTCAAGGGCATCAAGGCAAAGACTCAACTTATCATCATTGCTCGTCTCCCAACTACAGAATCCCCGTGGTGATCACAGCCAAGGGCTTCTTCCAGAAAGCTCAAAGAGCCTGTCCTGTACTATTTCCCTTGCACATTTGTGCAACCTGGGAGAGGGGGATTATGAATCTCCTCTCTACCGCTGAAGAAATGGGGGAAAGAGCTTTGCTCAGGGTCTGCCAGTGAGGGAGTCATGAGTCTAGGCTGAGGGCTTCTCCCAGGAAGCTCCAAGAACTTATGTGGCATTGACCTTTCACATTAACGCAATGAAAGAGAGGGCATTATTAATCTCTGCTCCACAGGTAAAGAAAGGAGGCAAGAATTTTGTTCAAGGTCTTCCAAGTGTGTAAGTCAGGAGAGTCAAAACACACAGGCCTCACTCTCTGTAATTAAACAGGGCTTTTCACCAAAGCTCAGTCTCTCCTGAGAAAAACTTCCTAGTGCAAAGCTCTTTTTCAGCTGAGCTCACATGGCAAGCCCAGGAGACATTTTAAAAGCTCGTTCCCTCAGACCGCTTCGCCAACACTTTCCTGAGAAAACAAAACCGCAGCTCAGATTGGGTCACATGCTCCCCAAACAAAGTCACTGTTGGAGCCCAGAGCATCCTTCTGTTTCCTAGACACACGCGCTTTCACGGATACAGTACAACAGGAAAACATCAATTATAAATAAACGCCCGCTCAATCCCCATCACTCTGTACAAAGACTTTTTAAAAGTCAATAAAAGGCTTCTGATTTCAGCAATGGGGAGCACACACAAGTGGCCTTCATCTGGCTTCCCCAAGCCCAGGGCACTGGCAAGGTCTCGGATTTGTGAATAAAATGAGTTTATTACCAGGGCAGCTGCAGCCATCCACACATTGCTCCTGACACACTTCTTTGACGTGCAGGCTCTGGCAAGTTCTGGTGCAAGGGGACACGCACTCCTTATACTCCATGCCAGCAGGACATGCCGGTCCTGAAAGGGAAAAGCCAGGGGTCTTCCTAGAGCAGCTCCCTCCCAGAGAGAGCCTCATATGTACTCAGGGCCTCCATGTTCTTTTGTCTGCTCCCCTCTGTCTTCAGGGTCCCAGGGGCCTTCTCCACCCCAATGGCCAACATGCCCTCCAAGACCACCCTGCCAACCACTCCTCACCTGAAGGAACATCTTCCATCTTGTCGGGCCTGGCCAAGACTCAGTAGGGTCACCTGGGACCACCACCCCTTCCCCTTGGTCATCGATTTCCCTGAACAGCTTGGGAATTTTTTGTTCCCCAGTGCTCTGTCCCTTTCACCTAAAATCCTCTCAGAGTAATACCAAACTCCTCCAAGTTGAAAATAAATGCCTTCCTGGGGGCCAAGCAAGGGGTAAATGTGTCCTCTATCACATCCATCCTCTAAGAACCCCACTTTCCTCATGAAATTGGCTCCAACCAAAGGTCCCACCCAGCATAGGGTGCATGCCATTCACGCCCACTTTCCCCACGTGAGTGACATTCATTCCACATTTATCTTCCACTGTGTTGCAGGACTGCCTTCAGAGCCTTATCCCCTAAGCATCTGCCCCTTTCTGCTGGACCCAGCTCCTCCCGGGCAGGGCCTGGCTCTCAGGCTCTCGACCTCGTGGCTAACTGACGCTCAGAGCAGCCCTTCCCCTCCAAAATATGTCAAGCATCTCCCCCTACCGTATCTTCAAAAACCTAAAAAACAATAGCCACTCCACCTCACAGAGGAGAAACCAGCTGCTAATAACCCCCTTCTCACACCCCCACAGCAAAGATAAAAGCTCTAATTTATAAACTGAAAACACACACACAGAAAAACGTGTGTGTGGTGTAAATATCCGGCTCTCGGCTCTGTCTCTATCAGCCAGGATGACCTGTGCAATTATTGCAGACTGTCCATCTGCATGGTTTTTGATCCTGGGAAAGTCTGGAGAGAGAGAAAGCTTCTTGCAAGGTAACCAGAGAAGCTCCTACTCAATTATGATAATTTGGGAATGGTGACAATGACAGTGGCTAGGGACCCAGTGAGATTGGGAGATCCAAACCCTGGGCGTCACCAGGTGAGGTGGGGGGAAAGGTAAGCAGTGCGGCCAGAGGAGAGAAGGCTGGGTTAATAAAAGGGCAGGGCTTAATAACAGCCTGCCCGGCTCTCCAAGATCACCCCGTGGATGGTTGAGACAACGCCCTGCTCCTCGTCCATTCAGACACACAGGTGAAGACGTGAACTGAGATCAGGACGGTTGAGAGTCCCATGACGGGAGGAGAATGTTTCTCAGGTCAAGGGAACAGACTTCCCAAGGGAGTCGGGGGCCACGGAGGGAGGCATGGCACAGAACAGAGGCACCGGAAGGTCTTTCCAGCCGCAGCTTTTAAGGGAGGGGACTCCTCCTGCAGGCCAGCTCTCTGTGACCAGGTGGCCCAGGCATGGGAGGCCCTGCAAGCACTGACCAGTTGGGGGGGTGGCGCAGGATCATGACACAGTCCCAGGGCTTCCCTAGGGACGCCCAGGACAGTCACTACTCATGCCCAGCGGGGCACGGGGGCTGCTGACTTACGGCATGTGGTGTGGTCGGCCCAGCCGTACAAGACCATTCCCTGCTGGGCACAGGCCCGGGCGTACTCCAGGAGTGCCGTGCAAGGGCACCGCAGCCCCTCTGCACATGTGCACAGAGTCTTCTCACACAGGACCACAAAAGGCTCGGGGGGCACCAGGGGGTGGCAGCGGGCAAACACCGAGGCAGTCTTCAGAAGCTGGCACTGCTCCCACTGGCCCTGCAGGAATGAAACGCCACTTCAGTGCGGAACAGCACCCCGCAGCCCTGGCTTCCTGAATACGGCTCCACGAAGAACCAGCCCCTCCCGGAAAACAGTGGAAACTCCCTCACACCTGGCACCTAGGAGGTGCTCATCAACTTCTGTCAGATGAAACGGTCCAGCCGTCAAAGGCAAAATCCTGAACTCATGCTGCAAGAAATGGATGGACTCTCAGGTTACCTCCCAGACTGAGCCCTGAACACGCAGAGCCTACAATCTCTGAACAGCAGTGGCCGGCGGGGTCTGAGCAGAGGGAGGGGAGTGGAGGACGCTAAGCTTGGAACCAGGCCATTCAGATGCTGATGGGGGATCTGCTTCGCACTGACCTAGCCGCCTCCTTTCCCCCACTGGGTCTTCCCCACCATCCAGGAGGAGATGGTACCAGGAGCTGCATAAAGCAGACACTGCTGAGATTTACTGATATTGGGTGCAATACGTTTTCCAAATGACCACCAGGTGATTCCTGGAGCCAGATGGAAAAACAAGCTACGATTCTAGAAAATGTCCCCAAGATCCTCTGCCAGGCAACGGCTGTTCTTGGATTTTAACCACCTTGTTGATACCCTCAACCTAACAACACAGGGCCGGTTCAGAATTGTCACTTACTACTCCAGTAACACATCAGTACAAACATCCCTACACATTGTATATTGTACTTGTAAACATCTCTGCGTTCTGTGTCTTAATGATTCCAAATGCACTTTCTTTTTCTTTCTTTCTTTTTTTTTTTTTTTTGCAGTTTAAAATCTCTGAAGTTGGGAGGCACAGCTTTAGAAGTCATTCCCATGGGCTCCTTCTTTGCTGCAAATAAAATATTTTCTGCAATAAAATTAAATTAAATTAATAAAATCTCTGAAGTTGGTGTGCATCTTACAATCGATATCACACTTTAATTGGCAGCTCTTTTTTTTTTTTTTTGACTTGAGAATGTCTTCTGCAATCTCATCCTACAGATTTTCATTCAGCCATCTATCCGACCTGCTGTAATAAGTCCTTTTTACTCAAATTGCCTAGAGTGGAATCTGTCCTCTGCATTAGGATATTGATCAGCACAAAACCCAAAGAGAATATACAGCGCACATAAAAGAATCTGTTTTTAATTTGTTCACACTATGTTTAAAGTAAATCAGGCAACTGAGTTGAATAATCACTGGCCTTGGTAACAGGTGTCGCAGTGTGATTTCTCCTCCCCTCACTCTCAGTTACTTTGGGCTTCCTTCTCTCTGTTCCTCAGCTTTTCTTCCTTAATGACACTGGAACGATGATGTGTCCTGGACTTGCCACAATACAGTACGGTCACCATAAGTGCTCCCTGCCGGAGCATCAGCTCTTTCATGCATAGACATGCTCTCTCACTGGAGAATTAGTACATAGACTTAAAACCTTCAGCCAAGGGGCACCTGGCTGGCTCAGTCGGTAGAGCATGTGACTCTTGATCTCAGGGTCGTGAGTTTGCGCCCCATGTTGGGCATGGAGCCTACTTAAAAATAAAGAAAAACTTAAAAAAAGAAAAAACCTTCAGCTAAAAAGAAAGAGCATCTAAATGGAAGGCTGAGTTCTGAAGGATAAATCAGTGTCCATAAAGGGGGCAGTAAAAAAGAGAGAAGAAATACTAGGTTTGAAGAGAAGGAAATCCAATCTGGTCAAAGTGTACAGAAGGATGGCCAGAGCAAGGCTGAGTAAATCAAGAGCCAGGAGTCAGGCGGGGCATGGGGAGGTTCTCTTTTGTGGCACCATGGAAAGCCCAGAGGAATAGAAATCTGACCCGACGCTGCTCACCATCCACAAGACCCACCCTGGCAGCTCCAGGGACAAACTGTGGTCCCAGAGAAAATCCACATCCTGCCCACAGGGCCCTGAGCTGGGGCCCCCCTGCACCCCCCAGAGCCTGCACGGAGTCTGCCATTGGAACTAGGCAGCAGGGTGGAATGTCACAGCTGCACCTGATCACAGCGGGCCTGGGGCGGGAGGGACTCAGAAGGAGACCCAGGGCCAGCTGGCCCAAGCAGTTGGGTGTGGCTGGTTCCCTCTGCCTCTTAGAAAAGCTGCAGCTGCACAGACTGCTGAACTGCGAAGCTGCAGACTTACAGGCACGGACAATTAGCAGCTCCACGTCTTGCAAGCCAACCGCGGAGAGCGGCGCTCCCTCCAGGACTCCACCTTTCTGGCTTCCTTCCCATCCGTGTGGAGACTCTACCCCCACTGCATGGCTGTAAGTGAGCTCTGGCTCAAGCTCAGCTCTGCTACTTCCTGGCGGTAGGGACTGAGGCAAAGCCCCTCGTCTCGCTGGAGAAGGGTGTCCTTGGGTAACATGGGAATGATACCAACAGGCACTGCCTTGTAGGTAATGGGAAGGCATGACAGTGCCTAACACTGAGCAAGCAATCGATGAATGAAGACGGTCTTGGTGAGTCCCATGACCACTGAGGTCTTGGGTGATGGCATGCATCCTTCCATTTGCCACCCCGAGCCCTTCACATACGGGAAACTGAGGTTTCGGAAGACAACGCCAGGAAGAGTCCCACCCTGGACTTGTTATGACTTCACAGCCCCAGATGTGAGCTTTGCCTCTTCCACCTGCTTAGCTGTGTGACCTTTGGCTATTTGCCTAAACCCTTCTCCTCTATAAAATGGGGATAATAGTAACAGTTTCTATCTGATGAGATGGTAGAGAAGACTGAATGAAATAAACTCATGTAAAAGTTTCACCTAATAAATGGTGACTCCATATCATCATCATGAATCTCTTGGCCACCAGAGAATCCTGGTTCCTCCTGCCAATAGGCTTATCCTCCAGAATGGTGGGCAACTCACCAGCAGGACAGAAGAACACCTTTGTCCCTTTCTGCCCATCTCCATCTCCCCAGGCTGAATAGGGATGAATGGTTGCCATGAAAACCTTATCCCTCTAATAGCATCTCGGAGTCTCCAAGGTGAACAGAGAGGCTGCTCTCCTTCACCTTCTATTTGGGAGGTGCACACTCCTCCAGAACAAAGTGGGTGTCTTTCAAGTGGGGTGATGGGGGAAGCACCCACTCTTCTTTGCACTAGGCAGGTCTACAACTCTCCTCAGGCTTAGGGGAGGAGGCTGAGGCCTGCTTCCAGTTCCTTCCATTCTCCCACACGGCCTGCCCCATGAGAAATGCCCCTCAGAAAGTGAGGTTCCTGGACCCTTAAAGGGCAGCCAGGGGTGTCCCAGAGAGGGCCAGATGCTCAGGCTCTTGCCTACCTTTCTCCTCACCCACAATTTATAACCAGAGAAAAACCCAAAAAGGCAACTCCAGGGGTTTTTTTCTAGTGATGCTGCCATCACCTGGGCTGTAGGACAGTGGCCTGGAGCAGCCCCTTGCACCACAGGACATCTCGCACAGGCACAGGGAACAGGCACCTAGGGTTCTCACCAGCCGAGCACAGTGTCAGCCAAGAGACCCAGAGACCCAGGAGTCCAGGCATCTCCTCCCATGTTGAAAGTGATGCGGGGCAGAGGCCACCATGACCCATCTCCAGCTGGCCCAAATCTGTTTTCTGCTCAGAGGAAGAGTGGGACCAGTATTTCAGCCCATTTCCTGGGAAGTCCCTTGAGGTATTAAATGGTTTACAGAAAGCTGCAGCAAGAAGCGTGTTTTCTAACTATTCGCTTGCAGGATGGGAGTGGATTTCTGCAGAAACAGCCTCCTCCCTTCTTAGAACAATGACTTTGCCTCTGTGTCTGCACCTGAAAATCTGGCTAGGAATTCTTTCTCAACAGAGACTAAAGGAAAAGCTTGTCTTTCCATTTTGCCCTCCAGTCTTCCTCTGGTCAGCTCTGGCCTCAACTTGGCCTATTAGGATGACCATAGTCTGAGGGCCCCATGGTGCAGCATGGTGCCTCTGCCTCCCAGCCTCCCCCACTCAACCACAGGTAGCCCTGCCAAACCAGGCCAGACACCAAGACAGAAAATAGCCCAAGATGGAGCCGACCTCATGTCCTCTCAGATCCTGGGGAGAGACGTCGTCAGGCAGGAGGTGACCAAACCTTCACTCAGCAAGCACTGGTCATGTGGGCTCCATGTCTCTAGCATGTGCCGAAGTCAGGATACAAGGCAAATCTGACGATGTCCCACCCCAGCCTAAAGGGCCAAGTTCTAGCTCCTTAGAAAGTCAGCAAGGCCAGGCCATCCAGAATCTGACCCCAGCTGCTCTCCAGCTCATCCCTCCCATGTCCATCTCTCCCATCACCCATGTCCTCAGAGGAAATAGGCATTTCAGAGACAGCCTCGGCACCCGCTCCCACAAACTGGCCCTTCATAAGCCTGCAACACCTTCAAAGAACACAAACCTCCTCAGAGAAAGGCAAGATAGACTTTCAGATTTGGGAGCTGAGGCATAGAGAGAGTGAAACATTAAGTCAGTGGTTCACGAAGTGTGGTCCAGGAACCTCCTACAGATTCCCAAGATCCTTTCAGGGCTCCATAAGATCGAACTATTTTTATAATAATACTAAGATGTTATTTGGCCTTCATGCTCTCACTCTTTCGTGACTGTCCAGTGGAATTTTCCAGAGGCTACATGGTATGTGATATCACAACAGACTGACTACAGAAGCTGACATGGGAATCCAGCTGATTTCTCTTAAGCCAGATAGGAAAGAGATTTGCAAAACTGAAACAATGCCATTCTTCTCTCCACATTTCCTGTTGGAATTTATAGTTCTTTTTATTAAAAAGATGGCATCCATGTTAAATATAATGTATTTATTTTTTAAGTGAATATGTTTTAAATTTCTGTTTTATTGTCTAATATAGTATGCACCAATAGGTAATCCAAAACCATAATCAACAGATAATCCATAGAAAATCCCTTTGCCTTCCTCTATTATTTTTAAGAGTGTCAGCTAAGTAATTTACAAACTGCTGTAACACTCAGGGCTCAAAGCCTGATGCCATCCCACAGGCCAGTCACCTGTCACCAAACCACCATTTACATGGCTTTCCACACTCTCATTGCCCCCACCCCTTGCCACCTGTTTTCTCAAACCAGGTTAGACAACAGTGTAGTACAGTAGATAAAGCACAGGTTTTAGAAGCATAGTTGGACTGCAACCCCAATCCCTGTCACTTCCAAAGTCTATGTGTGTAGGAAAATTATCTCACCTCTCTGCACCTGTTTCCTCACCTGTAAAGAAGGCAGAATGTAACAGAGATTGAAAGTTGCCCAGAATTTGTTCTTCCCTTTTTTCTTTTTTTTTAATGTTTATTTTTGAGAGAGAGACAGAGCATAAGTGGGGAGGGGCAGAGAAAGGGAGACACAGAATCCAAAGCAGGCTCCAGGCTCTGAGTTGTCAGACAGAGCCCAATGCGGGGCTCGAACTCACAAACCGTGAGGTCCTGACCTGAGCTGAAATCAGATGCTTAACCAACTGAGCCACCCAGGTGCCCCTTCCCTTTTTTCTTAGTCATAGAAGCTTCAATTTACAACTGTCTCCTGGGCACATGTCCACTGGGAACAAAGATTCCATTTCTTCACCTCCCCGGCTACCAGGAGTGGACATAACTAAGCTTTGCCTTGTAGGACATAAGCAGAAGGGTCATGGGCAATTTCTAAGCAACAACCCCAAAAGGAGAGGATATTTCTTTCTTCACCCTTTTTCTTCCCTCTGCTAGAATGTGGTTATGATGCCTGAGGTGTGAACAGTCATCTTAGACCATGATAGTGGAAGTTCCACGTCGACGACAACAAGAGAAATGAGACAGAAAGACCCTGGATTTCAACACCGTGGCACCCTGTGCTGGCCCTGGACATCCTGCCCAAGCTTCTTTACACCAGGAGAAATAAACTTCTGTGTTGGGTAAGCCCTCGTTACTTTGGGGGTCTCATCACTCACAGTGGAACCTGCTCCTAACTAACACACACAGCAATACCTACCAAAGCTGGTTGCTACAAAATAAAACTAAACGAGGTTACACACGAAAGGCAATCAAGGGCTTATAACTACTATCATTGGCCTCTTGTCCATACTAGCCACACAGCTCAAAAATGGCTTCTCCTCAGCTCTCTGCTGAACCGTTCTGGCAGAAATACTCAATGGTCAGCTCATTTGCACACTTCCAGCATCTCCCTGGCTTCAGTGCCCGGCATCGGCTACTTCTATCTTCCTTCATCTCTTGTCTGTGGTGCCAGAGGCTGGCAGGAGAGATCCAGCCTAGCTCCATCAGCCCATGACTTCATCCTGCCCAGATGGGTGTGCAGACCCAATTGTAGCCCAACTTAATCACATTTTCAGTTCATTAAAGAAGTCCAGGCCTCTTCCCTGGAGATGCCAAGGCGGTTCAAGGGAGGGAGAGAGAAAAGAAGCACATCTCCCCAGTGGCAGACAGCAGGGAAGAGAAAAAGCAGTGGCAAGAGATCTAAAGCTTAGCTATTGTTTGTTCCCAAACAGCTGACAACGACAAGGGAGGGGGCATTCCTAGGACTGAAATGAGCAAAGAAAGGAGACGCTAAGAGATAAATTGCAAGATTGTTCACCCAGGCCCTGATCTTTCCAGCCCTGGGGTGTGTGTCCTATGGCTGCCCCTGGAGGAGGTATGGAGGCGCCTGGTGCCTAAACTGGTCCAGAGTAGGGGGTTCAAGAATTCATCCCTGTGGCGGGCGCAGTTTCTCATTGGTCAGCCAGCAAGGATGGATGGGGCCGGGGGCGGTTGATTCTATTTATATCTTCTGGCTGGCCTGGGATTCCCACCCACATTCCAAGATCTGACTCATAAGGCCCCCCATGGAACTGGTTGATAGGTTTCTACCAAATGGATGTTTTGTTTTGTTTTGTTTTGTTTTGCAGAGTTGGACATTCCTATCTCTGAGATGATTGGGGTATAGCCCTCATGAGAAGTAGGGTAACTGGATATATCACAGAAGTCCCTATATCCCAAAGGATCCTCCTCACCCTCTGCCTCGGTCTCCTGGGAGGCATCTAAGCAATTGTTGGGGATCAGGGCGGGGCTTGGCTGGCTGGAAGGATGAGGGCCAAGCACCATCCCCAGGTTCCCAGTTTGGGGTCTGTCCAAGCTCTGAGGGTGGAACCATTCTACTCATCCTGCTCCCAGAAGGAAAGATCATCAGCTTTGTGATAAGAGCTGACTCCCTGAACCAATAGCACTCACCATTCTTTAGGTAATTTGTCCTCTACTGACCCAAGATGGCATTTGTGTTGTTCTCTCTCACAGTTGTTCAATTTGTCATATGTGTTTTGTCCCCTAAACAGGACTGCAATCCAACTTTCACAGTTTGGTATCACCCAAGCCACAAAAAATACCTCAATAAATATGTTCAAATAGGCACCATCACATTCTCCCTCATTCCTGTCCTCACCAGGGGGAAGGAAAAGAGGAAAGAAAGAAAAGGGAAAGAAAGGCACTTGTTAAAGGATTTTGAGATTCTTATGTTAGGAAGGCCTTTGAACTGAAAATTTGAGTACTTGACAATAAACTATTTGTAAAAAAAAAAAAAAAGAAAAGAAAAAAAAAAGAAAACTTGAGTACTAAAACCTCATCTGACCCTCCTCAAGGGTTCATCAAATAAGTACACTAAAAAGTCATGTTCTGCTTGATTTGAGGAAAATCTCTGAAACCCTGTGGCAGCCCCTGATCTCTGCTCTAAGGCTAGATCTGGTCAAGGTCACCCCCGTCCCACCACAAGCACATGGGCTCACTGTCACTCTGAGTTATGAGAAGCCTAAGATTCCTGACATCAATTTAAAAAATTTATTTTGCTCCAGACACCTGCCTGAGGTTGCTGCTGCTGCTGCTGCTGAAAAAATCACCACTGGAAGGCTGAGTGATAAATGGTGTGCTCAGTCTTCTCAAGAAAGACAGGCCATCTTGAGGAACTGGGGAATACAGAGAGGACTCTTGGAGCCAGAGACATGAAAGCATCCTCACATTCAGATGGTAGCAGCAAAAGCAGGAGATGGCCCTCTCAGCCCAGGGCAGGTGATCCTGGGGAGGACGATGGCCGCAGCAACTGCATTTCCCAGTGGAAGTGAGGCCAAGGCCATGGCCATCGAGTAAATTTCTGCAGGTCATACAGTGCATGATGGCAATATGCTGAGGGGTTATCATTCACATTGTGGACACCATACATGTCCAAGTATATTCTATGAATATTTCTAATGATTATCCCTATGATTTCCCAATAGGCAGTGGTAAAGTGCTTTCAGGAAGGGGCACCTTTTTCTAACTAGCAAGAGCATTGGACGGACCCAGATGGACCAGCTGCAGCCTTGGGCTTCATGCTGTAGTGAGAAGACAAAGACAGGATCCCTTTATAAGGTTCAGCCCCTGCTGAGAGTACCCAGACTGAATTAAAAAAAAAAAAAAAGGCAACCTAAGAATCTTTCTAAAATGTTCATTGTGTAGTAGAGTTACCTGCAAATTACCATTAATTATCTGAGCATTTAGAGCTTGGGGCTTCTTATTACTAGGTTTGCAACTCTGAGCTCCAGACTCTAGCAACCCTGCCTTCTATTTCTAAAGCTGAAAAAACTGTAAATTTGCATGCAATCAAACAAGTCACTGTTCAGTCCCAGTAGAGAGGCTCCGGGTTTTGTTGGCATAACAAGGAAACATTCATCCCCTAGGTATAAGTAATATGACCTGGCTCAGAAGAAGCTGACTCCTTGCTACCAGCCTGGAAAGAAGGTACACCCCAGAGAAGTGGGAGAATAAATTCTGGTGGCTCTCAAGAAAAGTTCTTAGATCAATGCAGTCTTCCCCACAGAACATTCTGCCACCTCAAATAGTCCTTCAAGCCATAATGGCAAGCACTTGGTAAATGATGCCCATTTACCAGACCTGACTTCTGAACCCAGGGGCCCAGGGGACTAAGCCGGCTGTGAACAATTCCTTCCAAAGATGGCACTAATCACCCCCCAGGAGATGAGTCACTGTGCTTCCCAACCAATGACGGTCCCCCAGTCTTGAGTGAACACAAGCTGATTGGCTGAGACAAAGCCAGGTCTCCCTTCTCAGGTAAACAACCCTGAAGCTAGTTCTGGGCTAGTTGAAGGAGTTTGTGCCTCCAGAGGTCTGGTGTGTTTGGGGGCCTCAGCCCAGCACTAAGAACTTAGTAACCGATTTCTCAGGCTGCTCCCAGGGCACTGGTTAGTAAGGACTTTAATGCACCCAGGAGACAAAGTGAGTAGTGAGCCTGCAGCTGGAGCCTCCAGAAGGCA
>NW_027529427.1:2900494-2964257 GCF_008692635.1 Crocuta crocuta | reverse complement strand
GGGGGGGCGGGCGCGGGGGAAGGGGTGTGGTTGTGGGGAGACAAACAAGGCTCCTGGCAGATTCTTCGTCCCTCCCTCCCCTTTGTCTCCCTCCTCAACTCAGCCCAGTATCAGGTTCTCCATGTGAAAACCCTGTCTTCACCTCCCACTTCTTATGGATAAATGGGAGTGGGAATATTCATCCAGCACTTACTCTGGCCTGGCCCATGTTTGCAAAATAAAGTAACACAAAGCCCATGCCCTCAAAGAACCATTCAATATTAGAAGGACTTATGTGGTCCCACCACCACCTCACCACTGAGGGACCCCCTGCCTTAATCCCACCCCTGCCTAGAGAACACTGGAGGGCTGAAGGGTGGGCAGAGAAGGTGAACCACCCTGCCAGCCACAAAATGGCAAGTTAGGGCGCAAAAGACAGAAATGATAAAAATTCTCTTTCTGCCCCTCACTGCACATGATTCCTTGAGGGCACACAATCTGAAATTCACTTGGGTTACCAAGTAGCTCTAGAAGAAAATTTGGCTTCCGTCACTTCCCCACCCCTCGATGTGGCTGTGTTCAGATATCTTCTCTCCTTTTTTTCTTTTTAATTTTTATTTTTTAGAGAGAGAGTGTGAACAGGATAGAGGTCAAGAGAGAGGGGGACAGAGGATCTGAAGTGGGATCCATGCAGACAACAGAGAGCCCAATGCAGGGCTTGAACTCACAAACCTCGAGATCACGACCTGAGCCGAAGCTGGGTGCTCAATCGAGACACCCAGGCGCCCACAGACACCTTCTCTCTTAACTTCACACTGGACTGAACTCCCCAAAAGGAAAAGGGTTATAACTGGGAGAAGGGTGGGAGGAAAGAAATGAATTTCAGAGTTTATGCTTAAAGCCCTGGGTGTGTCTGGCTTCTTCCCACTCCCATGGTACCATGCTGCAGCAGTGAGCAGACAGTGGGAGAGCATCAGGAGCCCATAAATAATGAGAATATAACAAGAACAGCTCATAAGATTGAGCCCCACTGGGCTAAACACTCTACACATATTCTCTCTCTCTCATCCTGAATGGTGGTCCTGTGCAGCGGCCACTCTTCCTATGCCTGTTTCTTATATGCAGAAACTGATGCTTGGAGAAGTCCAATGTTTCACCCAGAGTCACAGACTCAGGAAGTGGCCTGACCCCAAACCCATATCCTTAGCATAATGCTGAGGCCCATGGCTGAGAAAAAATACCTGAGGAGCTACCAAGGGCAAGCACCAGATATTTCAACGTTTTCCTGGATAGAGGAAGCTACCCTCTTCCACACAACAACACCCTCCTCCCGGTGTCACAACTTGGTCCGCCTCAGTCAGTGGCCGGTACTGGGCTACATTCCAGGTGCCACAGATGTCTATGGACTAGCCAGAAACCTAGTATGGTTGAAACACTGGAAACTCAAGAAAAAAGAGGCATTTGGAATGTGTTTGTTTATAAATTGGAAATTGTATTTACAATCGAGGCAGCTGGACTAAACATCAAGCTAGAATATTTTCCTGTGCCTGACATAGTCTTTGGTTCAGGAGATCAGATTGTTCCACAAAAACAGAAGAGACTCCTGTGTGAGTAACCAGCTAGTAATGAAGCTCTCTCAGAGTGTGTGTGTGTGTGTGTGTGTGTGTGTGTGTTTTGCTTCTGGAGTGGGAGAGAGGTGGAGTTTCTCTACTTCCGTGCAGACTCAGGAAGAGCAGACTTCTGCAAGCGCTGACTGACTGGGGGTTAATACCGTGGAGGCAGTCCCAATCTCCAGACACATACCACTGCCTACTCCTCATTTATCCACCCACTGAATGTTTATTGCGATTTATTATAAACAGACTCTTTAGCCCAATCCACAGAAACACACAAAGTCTTAGAGCTGAAAGGAACCTTAAGAATACTGGAAGCCAACTCCTGAGGGGAAACTCAAGGGCCACAGGCAGAAATAAAAAGCAGCCTAAAGCAATGCAGCCAGAACAAGGGAGGAGGGAGGGAGGGGGTGAAGCTGGAGAGAGTGAATTCGGACTCTGAAGTTTGTTAGCAGTGACTCTGGCAGCTACTTAACCTCCCATGGCTGCGATTTCCTCATCGCCCTGCAGAACCGTACAGGCCCAATGTGGCTTGTCAAGTCCTGTCATGGCTGTGGTCCTGGTCCAAAGCAGGGACCGCCGCCCTCTTCCTGTAGGGTGGAACAGGGTGGTTGTCCCCTGGGTGGAGGCGGGGAGATGGCGCTGTTAAGTGGCTGCCTCCACAAGGATATAGTGTGCAGCATAGATGCCCTTCAAAGCCAAGGGCTCATCCAGTCCCGGCTTAGTGTGTTGGCTGCTCAGGGCTCACAGCTGAGTCATTCTGCAGCCATTGCTGGCAGTCCAAGCCTCCCTGCCCAAAGGAATCCTACATCCAGTGACCAGCAGGTCACTACAGGCCTGTCTAGCGGGGCCACCCTAGCTTTCAGAGCTCCTTGAAGGACCAGCTGAGGGCCCACTTGTAACTACGTGGTGGCAGCTCTCTGCCCCTCCCCTCCTCTCAAAAATAAATAAACATTTAACAAATTTAAAAACAACAACAACAGAAAAGTCTATTTGCTCACTATACCAACTCACTGGACAGACATTTTTCAAGTTCCAGGCCCAGAGCAGTTGTAGACTAAAGCCAATCTGACTCCAGCCATAGTTGGTTTCCAGGAGAAAAGGGGCCCATGGGAACCCTTCTTTGAAGAGTCAGGGGGACCCACAGAGGTAGACCCACTCTGCGCCCCAGTGGAGGACCAGAGACCAGATGCCTTTCTGCCTCTTAATTCCAGAAGTCCCACTGCACTCAGACCACATCCAGCCTGGGCTGTACCCACCTTCTGTGTTTCCTCAGATGAGACGTTGCATGGGCTGCTGGGAGGGGATACCCGTTTGCACTGTTGTTCCCCACTGCTCAGGGCCCAGGAGTTGGCAAAGTCGTAGGGGTCCGAGGTCAAGGTCCCTGTGGAGAGAGTTTCAAGGAGAACAAAGTCACAGTTAAGCCTGACCCAGGACTTCTATGGGAAAACTCTAGGTCTATTGTCACCCAAATCAACCTTCCATTAGATTGGTACATAGGCATCTGGGGTGGGGAGTAACTTTTGTGCAGCGCTGAGCGCAACACCAGAGTACCAGAGCTCAGCCTGTGTTTGGGGGTGGGGGGGCTGGGCAGATGGGCACAATGAGCAAGGTGACATGGAAGACAATGAGGAACATGCCCAATGACTCTGTCTCCATGCCCTGTGTGCCTTTCCCCTCTGCGCAGAACATTCTCCACCCCCTTATTACCTTGACTCTCTCCATTCATTGTTTGAGAGGCAGCTCCAGAGCCACTTCCTCCAGGAAGCCCTTCTGAACTAGTTCTACTTCCTGCCTTCCACCCCAGCCTGTGCTCCCTCAGCACCAAGGCCACCTTTCCATCAAAACTCTCATCCTCCTTTGTGTTGGTATTTCCTTTGTTTATATTCATACTCCATTCAACTGTGAGCTCCCTGATTCAGGGTACAGGCTATATCTCTTATCTCTGAATTCCTAGCCAGTGCATTATAGGCACTTGAAACATTTTTGCAGAATGAAGGTAAGAATGTGACATGGAACCTGAGCCCCCAGTCACTGTATCCCCAGTGCTCTCACAGCATCTGTCCCTTGGTCTCATACCAATCATGCCACCATCAGCTCCCACAACAGAGGGAGGGCTTGTGGGCTTCCATGGCAAAGGAGATACCTAATGTCACTGCTGAATCTTTGCTGCAAAGATACTAATGAAGCATGGACGCAAGTGGTCCTTTTGGATAGCCAGGTCCAGAAGAGTGAAGCATGTTTCAAGGTCAAATCATATACTCAAGAAAAGAAAATAGAAAATCCTTGGGGAAAGAAAAGCAGGACCTTGGAAGTATTGTCAGTTGGCATCTGGGGTGTGGTAAGCAGGGAAAATGACCCCCGTCAAAGATTCATTTCCTAATTCTTGGAACCTATGAATTATCTTAAACGGCAAAAGATATGATTAAGTTAAGGATCTTGAGAGGAAGAGCTTATCTCAGATTACTTAGGTCAGGCTTATATGCAATCACATGTATCCCTATAAGAGGGAAGCAGCAGGAGGTGACACCAAGATACACGCAGAGAAGATGATGTGGTAACAGGTGGAGATCGGGATGATATAGCCACATTAAGGACTGCTCACAGTAGCTGGAAGAAGCAAGGAACAGATTCCCTTCTAGGGTCTCCGGAGTGAGTAGAGCCCTACCAACACCTTGACTTCAGACATTTAGCCTCCAGAAATTGTGAGAGATTAAACTTCTGTTGTTTTAAGCCATGAGAGAGGCCAAAAGAAAGGAACCTTACACTTATGCAGCTTCTACTATGTGCCAGGCATTATGATAAGTGCTCTCTGCATTCTGAGTAACCATGTCACACAGGCTTATCCATTTTCTTTTTTTTTTTTTTTTTACTTAAGCCCATTTATATTAATGATTACATTAAACATAAATGATCCAAACAACCATTAAAAGACAGGTATTGTCAGACTAGATTAAAATCAGAACCAAAAAGCCAAGACCTTAGATTAGAATCTTAGAATTCTAGATGGAATTCACATGAAATATAAATTTATAAACAGGATAAAATTGAAATAGATTTATTCAACAAATAACAACTGGCTTATCCATTTTCTAACATATCGTGAGAACTCCAAAAACTTCAGATAATACCATTCTTGTATAGAGGTTATAAAAAACAAATATACTTAAAATTCTTGTTACAAAGAAAAAATGAAACCTGATAAAAGGGCAAGACAATAAGAAAAAACAATAGAGTTGAAAAAGAACCAGATTTACCTTCTAAAATTACAAACACAGTCAAGGAAACAAATAAAACTCAACTGATGGGTCAGACATCATCTGGAGATTAGACAGAGTTGAGGGAATTAGGAAACTAGAAGACAGATCTAAGTAGGAATGTGCTGATGAGCCAGCCATCTGGAGAAAAGCAAAGCCCTGGTTTTTAGGATTTGCTGATTTCCGTGGTGCAAATATTCCAACCATGGCCAACTTCAAGCTACTAACATGACAGTACTGAATGCAGACTTGGAAAAGACGCTCACAATCCGTTCTTAGCAGCCAGCATGAGTGCACCACCCAAAAACCAACAAAGAGGAATAGAGAGATAGAAAAATAAAAGTAAGGTAATGAGAAAAATAAAAGGATGGAATACAAATATGTAATATACATCTAACAGGAGAGACAATGACTGGAATGTTTCTAAATCTGATGGAAGATACAAGTCCTGAGATTCAGGCATCAGTCTCAAGCAAGATAATAAATGTAACACCCACATCTAGACACAGCATAGTAAAATTTCAGAATACCAGGGACAAAGAGATAATCTACATACAAAGATAGAAGATACTATATGTGATGCAATAACAGTTGGACTGGCAACCTTCTTCTCAACAACATCAATAGAATGGCATCTTCAAAGCACTGTGAGAAATAACTGATGCTCTCGAATTCTATACTGAGCTAAAGTATCATATAAGAATGCACGGCTGTTTGTTTCAGTTATCACTATTGCCACTACCAGCCCCTTAATGAAGGAAGTGCTAAGGGATATTTTTTAGAAAAATAAAAATTGAGCCTTGAATAAGATGCAAGGAGAAATTATGAGCAAAGAACCTGTTAACCATAAAGACATAGCTAAAGAAGCACTGATTGTGTAAATCTATCATAGTAATGCCAAATTTAGGGATATTCCAACAAAGTAGGGAGGTCAGTGAGGTAGTAGGGAAAGAAGTAGCATTTTAAAAAATAGTAATGGGGGCCCCTGGGTGGCTCAGTCAGTTAAGGGGCTGACTTAGGCTCAGGTCGTGATCTCACAGCTCATGGGTTCAAGTCCCGTGTCAGGCTCTGTGTTGACAGCTCAGAGCCTGGAGACTGCTTCAGATTCTATGTCTCCCTCTCTCTCTGCCCCTCCTCCACTTGCACTCTGTCTCTGTCTCTCAAAACTGAATAAATGGTTAAAAAAAAAAGCAGTAATGGTAGAAAGCACAAAATAAGATGGTTAATAGAAATCCAAATACATCAACAACTGAATATAAAATGAATGAAAAGAAGCAAAACTTTACAGTGAGAAGACAGAAAAGATTAGTTTACATTAAAATATCAAAAAGGAGAAGCGCCTGGGTGGTTCAGTCAGTTGAGCGGCTGACTTGATTTTGGCTCAGGTCATGATACCAGGGTCATGGAATAGAGCCCCATGCTGGGCTCTGTGCTGACAGCATGGAGCCTGCTTGGGATTCTCTCTCTCTCCTTCTGTCCCTCTCCCCAACTCATGCTTTCTCTCGATAGATGATAGATAGATAGATAGATAGATAGATAGATAGATAGATAGATAGATAGATAGATAGAAGATAGATAGATAAAATAATAATGAGATACAGTGAGATACCATTACACATCTATTAAAATTACTAAGAGAATAATAATAATAATGTGGCAATTCCAAATGCTAGCAGTGATTCAGAGCAACTGGAACTCACACATTGCTGGGAGAAATGCAGATAGCATGGCCAACTTAAGGAACAGTTTGGCAGTTTATTATAATATTAAACATATGTTCATCATACCAACCACTAATTCCACCCCTAAATATTTACCCAGAAAAACTAAAGTGTATTTCTACACAAAAACCCACACATGAATACCACCTCACACTTATTAGGATGGCAACTATCAAACAAAACAAAACAAAACAGAAAATAACAAGTATTGATGAGGCTGTAAGAAATTGGAATCCTTGTGCACTGTGGGTGGAGTGGAAAATGGCTGTACTGCTGTAGAAAACTGTATGGCAGCTCCTCAAAGAATTAAGAATAGGGGCGTCTGGGTGTCTCGGTTAAACATCTGACTCTTGATTTCAGCTCAGGTCATGATCTCAAGGTTTTTGAGTTCAAGCCCCACATTGAGCTCTGCACTGATAGCAGAGAACCTGCTTATGATTCTCTCTTTCTCTTCCTCTCTCTCTGCCCCTTCCCCATTCATTCACGTGCAGTCTCTCAAAATAAAGAAATAAACTTAAAATTTTTAATTAAAAAAATTAAGGATAGTATTGCCACATGATCCAGCAATTCCACTTCTGGGTATATACCCAAAAGAATTGAAATCAGGGTCTTGAAAAAGTATTTGTATGCCCATGTTCATTGCACCATTATCTACTCTAGCTATACATGAAAACAATCATGTCTATCATTGCATAAATGGAGAAGCAAAATATGGTATATACATACAATGAACATTCTGCCTTAAAAATGAAGGAATTGTGAGATAAATGGGATTAAGAGGTATGAACGTTCAGCTACAACACAAATAAGTCACAGAGACTGTGGGGAATAAGTTTAGGAATTCCCTGAACTTGCACCCATGGGTTAACAAGGCTTAGGATAAAAGTATCCAAGATTAGGTAAACAGGGCCAAAGCGCTCCAACATAGTACAAAAGCAGAAAGCTGCTTTCACAGGACAGAAGGTCCAGAATAGGTAAACAGGTGAACAGGGTTATAGACCACTGCAGCTGGGTGAAATTTCTTGGAGCTGAGCTAATTAGCAAAAGAAAGGTGCCTTCCTGACCCTGGGGTAGCATGCTCTGTCTTATCCCCTAGGCAAGTTAAGAGAAACAGTGCCTAGTGTCTGCAGTAAACAACCATCTGCTCCACACTGCGATTTTGTTTTGTATTAACCCAAACCCCTAACACCGCATATCTTCAAAACCCCCATTCTCTCACACACGAGTTAATGTTCAGGGTTTCATTGTCTCTTTCTGCATGTCCGTCACTTTGTAACCCTCCTGATCCTAATAAATACAGAGCAAGGACCCTTACTCAGGGCTCTTGTCTCCTCCTGGACATTAGCCTCTCTTGCGGTTAATTCTGCATCCACTCTCTTGCTGGACAAGACAGAACTCTAGACTCAAAGTCTGTGACAAAAGATGAAAAGTACAGCATGGGAAGTACAGCTAATAAGATTGTAAAACATGGTTTGGTGGCAGATGGTGACTACAATTATCATGGTGAGAACTGAGTAATGTGGGGAATAGTTGAATGATTATGCTGTACACCTGAAGCTAATATAACACTGTGTATTAATTATACCGTGATAAAAAAGAGACCTTATTCCTAAGAGTTTATTATTAATAATAGCAGTACTGCTTCAGAATATCCCATTTAAATGTACAGTGTGAGTATGTAAATATTTTACTTTCAAGGCAAATTTGTGAGTGTATTACCACTTAACTTCATGACTCTTTGTGAAGGACACATCTGTGTTTCTGAAACAAACAGGCTTTAAGCACTTTTATTAAATTGTTGAAAAATAATCCTTTTATGCTCTTGTTCTCAAACCTGTTCTCTAGATGCTGAAATGTGTTACAAAACAAGGTGCAAATTTAAAACAATGCCATGCTAAAATAATTTATTTAAATACCAAAAAAAAAAAAAAAAAGGAAATTGTCATTTGCTACAATGTATGGATGAATTGTAAAGACATTATGCTGTGAGATAAGCTAGTCACAAAAAGAGAAACACTGTGTGACTCCACTTACATGAGGCAGTTGGAGCAGACAGAATCATAGAGACAGAAAGTAGAATGGTGGTTGCCAGAGACTGGGGAAGAGGAGGGAAGAATGGGAAGTTTGGCTTAATGGGTATAGGGTTTCAGGTCTGGAAGAGTTCTGGAGATGGATAGCGGTGATTGATTACACCACAGTGTGAATGTACTTAATGCCACTGAGGTGTGCACTGAAAAATGAGTGAGATAGTACATGTCATTTTATGTGTGCTTACCAGATTTTTTTAAATGGGCAGAGTGGGGCGCCTGGATGGATCAGTTGGTTGAGCGTCCAACTATCCATTTCAGGTCAGGTCATGATCCCAGGGTCGTGGGATATAGCCCTGAGACAGGCTCCATCCTAAGCCTGCTTGAGATTCTCTCTCTCTTGCATGTGTGCTCTCCTCTCTCTCTCTCTCTCTCCCTCTCTCTTCCTCTCTCTCTCTTCCTCTCTCCCTTTGCCTCTTCCCTGCATGACCACATTCTCTCTCTCTCAAATAAAAAAAAAATTTTAATGATGATGGAGGGAACCCTATACATGAATGTTTCTGGCAGCTTTATCCATAATTGCCAAAGACTAGATATGACAAAATGTCCTTCAACTGAATGTATAAACAAATCTCAGTAGCACTCTCCAGTTATAAACAAAACAATCTACTGTTGCATTCAACCACACAGATGGATCCCTGGGGGAATGATACTAAGTGAAAGAAGCCAGAACGAAAAGGCAAAGTACTCTTCGTACGGTATGATTACAATTACATAAATTTTGGGAAAATCAGAACTATCGGCACAGGAGCTACCAGGGCTAGGAGCTGGGGAACAGCTCAGCTACAAAGGAGCACAAGAATTCTGGTGGTGAGGACACTGCTCCATAGTTTATGAAGGTTACACGGCTCTACACCTTGATGGAAGCTCACAGACTAGGAAGTGTGGCTTTTACCATATGTAAAGGACACCTTGATAAATGTGACTTTTAAAAACAACAAAATAAATACCAGCTATGTGCTTCTTTCATGCAATACGTCTGAAACTGCACAGACTGCTTGAGAATATTTAAAAAGATGAAACAAATACTGACCTAAAAAAGGTGAGGTGCCTATATATTATTGTCAGACAGATTTTAAGGCATTGTGAAAAATGATGAGTCATTACATAAAAGGAAGAGTTCATTAGAAAGATTCAACACATCTAAAATCTAACTGCAAAGGCTCAAAACGGATAAAGCAAAACTTGACAGAGTGACATGAAGAAATTGACAAATTCATCACCATTGTAAAAAAAATTTAACATAGCTCTCCTTAGTAATGGGTAGTTGAAGCAGACAAAAAAGTAGCAAATATATAGAATATTTGCATAACACAATTAACAAACTTAATTCAAAAAGTTTATATAGAATCCTGCACCAATCAGAGAATACATTCTCTTGGAACGTACATAGAACAATTGCAAAAAAGATCATGTAGGTGGCCACCAACAAGTCTCCCCAAACTTCTAAATTAGAAATCAGTTTAGTTACAAAAGATAACTTTAGAAAGTCTAACCGTCTGGAAATTTTGAACACACTTTATAGGTAAAGAAAGAATTCAATGGAAATTAGAAAAGCCATAGAACTAAATGAAAATGAAAATATGTTACATATCAAATTTCATGCCACTAAGATGGCATTTAGAGGAAAATTTATAGCCTTAAATGTACATATTGGACAATATAAAGTTTGAAAAATTGGTGCTGGCAAAGACAAAAATAAATGATCTCACTATTTTCCAATATATACAGTGAAATGAAAGGGATGGTCAACTGTTCTCTAGAAGCTTATCCCTTAATCAAAGGGTAGTTGATTCTTCATAAGGAAGAAGAATAACAAATGTTCAGCTTTTGTAAGGGAGCACCACTAATTAAATGTTTATGTAATTGAAATTATCTAAAGAAGATTAAAGATTACTAGTGGTTTCCACATTGTCCATATTGCCTTCTATTGCTCATGAACACACACATAAACTGGCTTTTTTGGACAGTGGGCCACCCTTTATAGATTTCATCCATGAAGTTCTACTGCATTCGTTCAGGAGGGTCTGTTCAAACCATCCAGAATTTACCAACCATCTACCATATGTAAGCTGCTATGGGGAATTCAAAGTTGAACCACGTCAGCTTTCAGGAGCTCCAAGATGTGGTTTGCCAGGAGGTCCAGGCAGTGGAGCAGAACGCTAAGACGTAAGGTTGGCAGGAGGGGCACCTGAGTGGCTCAGTCAGTAAAGTGTCCAACTCTTGATTTCAGCTCAGGTCATGATCTCACAGTTCATGAGTTCAAGCCCCACATCAGACTCTGTGCTGACAGCTGGAGTCTGCTTGGGATTCTCTCTCTCCCTGTCTCTCTGCCCCTCCCTTGCTCATGCTGTCTCTCTCTCTCTCACTCTCTAAATAAATAAATAAATAAATAAATAAATAAACTTTTTAGAAAAAGTTTGGCAGGATAAACATAACATGGCAGGGGAGAAATGTTAGTGAAGGTTTGTAAGCAGGGAAATTACATGTGTAACCACAACTTTAAGGAAATGGTATCCTACTTAGAAAAGCTTACCTTCTTGAGTCCTGAAGTCATCCTCAGCAAAGATGTTAAAGTTGCCACACAACCCACAGGTCTTGTTGAAGTATCTATCTGACAGCAGGATTTGAAAATTGCCACTGCCATCAATTCTGGCCACAAAGCCATGGGCCTCACTGGACAGCTTGTAGTACCCAGCCTCGGTCTCTAGATACAGCCCGTTGGAGGCGTAGGGCATGGAGATGCTGGAGGGACAAGGATGCGCTCAGGAAGTAGGCTTCTCGTGAATTTCCTGGATGTCCCTCCCACCTTTCAAGCCCAGCCCCAGGCTCCAGGGTTGGGACCTTGGTGCCAAGTCGCTGAGGACCTAGACCAAGTCAGGAGACTGGCCTCTTGCAGCCTTCCCACTCTCTTTCCCTGGGCACATTTAATTCCTCTCTCTGGGCTCCGGTTCCCTCATCTCAAAAAACAAGGAGGGTTGCAAGAGGGAACGCCAGGGCCCTTTCTAATTCTGACATTCCGGGCTTCTGACTTACCTCTGGTCCCCCTGCAGCACAGTACCGTTGACAAACAAATGGATGTCGAAAAATTCCCCGAGATACACGGAGAGGCTTACTCTCTTGCCATTTTGGAAGTCTCCTGAAAGAGAAAAAGGTCAGTAGTGGTGATTATCGTCAAAAAAAAGTTATATGTTCAATTCAATCATCTTATAAACCTCACTAACCTTATCCCAGTGGGAAACTCCCCCAAAGGACTTAACAAATGGGCAACAGAAATCTTCATCAAAATATCATTTACTCACTCATTTTTCCATTCACCTAAAAATATTGAGTGCCTTCTGGATGCATAACCCCCTTCTAGTCTCTTCTATTTCTCAAAAGAAAACTATGAAAGCATGACCCCTTCTCCGGGGAGCTTACGATCTAAGTAAGATAAGCAGGTGGCTATCGACTATACTGTAAAAAAGATAATAAAAGCAACATTGTGAGTTATTGGTAACAAGTAATCTAGAAGAGTGTAATGTTCTCCCAGGACAGCCCAAACCAGAATCCCTAGGCTCTTTGTTTAAAATGGAGATTTATGAGCTCATGAAATCAGTTTACTGAATTTGAGTCTCTGGGAGAAATTTAGAGATCCTGTCAGCAAAGTGCCTCACTCTGCACGGGAAATGAGGTCAGGATGCAATAAATGATTGATATTGCCATATGAGACGTGTGAATAGGTGAACACATAAGAAAACCGTCTGTGAACAAGGGTTCAGTTGTGAGGGGCGAACACAGAGGCCAGGGTGCTGGTGGTGACCTCAAAGCAGGAAAAGAAGCCGGAGACCCATTTTCTGCAGCACCATGGAGACTAATCCGACCGTGAGGCCCTGAGAACAGGCAGTCTCCAAAGATAACCGACCGGCCACAGGAAGTAAAGGAGCCAGAAGGAACAACGTAGAGTCTTTGTCTCTCGCCTTGGAGACTAAGAAGTTGGTGAAAACAGGGAAGATGAAGGGCAGCAGTGAACACAGAGACAGAAGATGCTGGAGAAAAGGGGCTCGGTGCCTATGGGCTCCTGCAGAAATGGGGCAAAGGAGCCAGCTGCAAAGGTTAACCTTGGAAATGAGGAAATATTCCCTCCCCTAGAAGAGCGAGGTCTCCAGCTGCTCAGCAAAAGAAGAGGCAAGAAGGTCTGTAGCATTAAGTACAGGAGACGTTGGCATGAGGTGCTGCTGCCATGCCTTGGGCCACTGACAAAGTTGTTGAGGAGGACTTCAGCTGAGGCCTGGGCGGCACCCAGCTGCTGGAGGACCGCGATTAGCTCTTACATGCATGTGCGCACATGCGCCTGTGCCACCAACCAGAAAATAGACTCTTTCTGGTGACACTTCTGTGAGGGAGTCACATGTAAATAGCTGACCTATTCTAAGAATAGATTCCTGAATGGTACACTGTTAGCAGCTCGGGGCGGGGGGGGGCGGCCAGGAAAGGCCCACAGGCCACCCACAGACTACAGACCGCATTCTGCAGAGCTGGAGACCAACACTGTCAGGAAGGAAACGAGACGCCAACCACATTAAAGGGGTTTTGTCCTGAGGAGTTTTTGTCCCGGTAGCCTTGCCTGCCCTGCATTTTCTGCTTAGAGCAGTTTCGCAGCAAGCACATCTTTAAGCAGTTGAGCAAACTTTCCGACAGCAAGAAATTAGCCCAAGAAAAGCAAACACACGACACAGATAAGTGATCAGACAAATAGAGTCAAACGTTAATGGTAGAATCTGAGTGGTGGGCATACGGGTGGTCACTGTCTTATTCTTTCAGTGTTTCTAAATGTTTGGAAATTTCCATGGTAAAACACTGGGAAAACAAGCAAACGGGATAGCCGGGCAACGACCCCCCAGTTGTCAGCCAGTCCCTCCCGGAGCCTTCCATGCCCTTGGGCATGCACAGCGGACCAAAGACCAGCTCCCTTCCAGGGCCTGTTTTTGGGGTGGAACCCACTGGACGGGGCAAGCCTCCACTCGCCACCTTCCTGCTGGAGATGGCGGGCAAAAAGCCCAAGAAGTCAGGGGCTCTGGGTCCCTTATGACCACAGAAAGTGTCTCCTCATCAGTACACTTTTCCCTGCCGTACATGCCCAGTGTCACAGAGCAGATGGACAGGCGCGCAGTCCTGCCCCAGCTTCACTGGGTAACTCAACCTGTATGTTGCCTCTGAGCCAAAGGCCTCTCCCTCCTGGAAATGACAGGAGTCCCTTTGCACCTCTCCTTTGCAGTCTCCCGCCCTCTCATGGAAATTCAAAAGGCCTCTGGAGAACAAGTGGGCCAGGGAGCAGGCAGCATGTGGCTGGAGGATGGGTGGGGAACGCTTTGCATGCAACCAGGTGGCTTGGGGTGAGCCACTGTCCTGCGGATGCAGGTCTGCAGCTCTTGAGAGTTTTCAAGGGATGTAGAATCACCCAAACTGTGGCTCTCCTGGAGGCCAGGTGCATAGGAAAGCCAGAGCTCATTATCCCCACAAGGTTGAAAGGTTCCCACTGGGCACGGGTGCGTGAGAACCCCCACCCTTTGCAAGTAAGGGGGTTATTGAAAGCTGCTGAAAGCAGCCTGCTCCCACAGACCAAGGGACTTGGGTCCACCCAGATGGCTACACTCAGGGTAACTTGCCCGTCATCACAGAGCCAGTGAGTGGTAAGAGTCAGGACTCAGGCCAGGTGCTGGTTTAAGTATTCGAGGGGCTGGGATCACCATTAGGAAGCCAGGGAGCACTGACTGAGCAGAGCACTGTGTGAGGCAGCTTCCTTTTCAGGGAAGGTGGGGCTGGCTGCCCAGGACCTTCACTTGTCCAGGGGCCCTTGGGAGCTGGGACTGGGGTCCTTAGTGAGGAATGAATTGAGGAGCCTGAAAAATTCCTGAGCCTGGATGGCAGAGGGAGGCCCTAAGAGCAATCTCTCCACACCCAAAGCAGAGAGCAAGGAGAGTCTGGAAAGTGTGTCCTGGAGAAGACTTCAATACAGAAAAAAAAAAAAACACATTATGACAGCAGGAAGGCTGTTGGAGATGGTTGAAACAGGTGGCTTTAAAACACTTTTGCCCCGAAAGCAGAGTAAAAACAGTTTATTGCATGACCCAGTACGCACACACTCACACATTTCACACCACCTACCCTTCCCGTGAGCCGGGCCCTCTGACTACTTTCTGAGGTTTTTCTATCCTATTCCATGTAATCTCTTTAAATACTGGTTACATCCACTAAATTATTTTTAAATCCACATGTTATGACTCAGTTTGAGAAACACTGAACTAGACTGACTCCATTTTAGAGCTAGAGAAACTGAAGCCTAAGCTTCCAAGTCTGTCTGCCCCAGCAATATTGACATTCGGGACCAGACATTTCTTTGTAGTGGGGGCCTTCTGATTCGTGGTAGGGTGATCAGCAGGATCCCTGATCTCTAGTCACTAGATGCCAGTAGCATCTACCTACAAGTTGTTACAATCCAAAATGTGTCCAGACACTGCCACGTGTCCTCTGGGGAGAAATTACCCTGAGTGAGACTCATTGCTTTATACCGTTATCAAGAGGCAGAGCCCTTACACAGGCTTTCTAACTTCAAGGCTAAATTTCCTTTGGCAACACAAAGCTGCCTAACAGGGCATCTGAGTGCTCTGGATTCATTTAACCACTGATGCAGGAGAAAACTCTAGCTTTTATTTGCTTCTTATTTTATTTGCTTCCTTCCCTCCCTGCAGAGCTTAGGAGAGAATCTGATGATGTGCAGCCATTAGGAAGATGAGCTCAAAAGGGGATCCCACACTCCACAGATGCACAGGTTAGCACTTCCTATAACTGCTGGGAGAAGGTAGGCTGGATGTCCACCCCAATGTCTCAGTGCCATTTACTGATGTGGAACCACCACCCCCGACCCCACCCCCCAGTAAGTGACTCAGCACAACATCCTGTTGTTCAATGGCTCTCTCTGGACTGGCTTGGGAACCAGACCCTGCAGCGTGGCTTAGGAAGAGCAGACTTTCTGAGCAAGGGGGCACCAGGACTCCAGCGCTCTCTCTCCCCCCAGGTCCTTGGGCTGGTGCCCTGGGGGGCCCCTAGTAGCTTTGGCCTGCCTGGACCTGCCCAACCAAGAGCCAGGATCAAGGAAAGGGCCCTCCCCTTCGTACCAGGTGGTGCTTCTCGCTTGGACATAAACAACTTTACCCAGGATGTGAACAAGGTCCGCAGGCACTTGAGAGGAATGGACATTTGGGATTTCGAAACAGGGAAACAGGATGTCATTGGAGAACAATGGGGCAGAGGCGTATGTGAGGACGCAGGCATGCGCGTGTAAACTGGAGCTGCTGTGTCCAAGTGCGCTGTACGGACCCTGGGGCCTCAGGCTCCTGAAGCAGCCACGCCGACTCACCCCTCTCCACGCCTGGCCTCCTCAGATTATTCCTCTCTTCCCAACGCCCCTCATGCCACCAGCCCCAAAAACACAAAAAGTAGCCACCCATTCTCTCTGATGTTAGCAGCATGATTTGGGGGTGGGAATTAACCAATCTCAATTAAAGTATGATTAACCCATAGTCTGGTGTAGGCCAATTGCCTGCCAGAAAACTGACATGTGACAAGTTGTTATAAGAACAATGACCCAGGGGCACCTAGGTGGCTCAGTCAGTTGAGTGTCCGACTTCAGCTCAAGTTACGATCTCAGGGTTCTTGAGTTTGAGCCCCAAGTCGGACTCTCTGCTGTCATGCAGAGCCTACTTCGGATCCTCTGCACCCCTCTCTCTCCGCCCCTCTCCCACTCCCACTTTCTCAAAAATAAATTAAACATTAAAAAAAAAAAAAAGAACAATGGCCCAGTGAGGGTGCGGACGGGGTCCCAATAAGATGTTTGAACAGAGAGGCCTAACACAGCCCTGCAGGTTCCCCTTGGCCCCTGAAACCCGGGAAATGACGGCCAGAAAGGCCAGGCCTCTGACATGAACCCAAGCGATGTTGCCCTGACCTTCACAGAAACAGCCCCTGTGTCCACCTTGTATCCTGTGTTAAGGCAGCTGCTTTCAGTCACTAAGGATTGGGTAACACTTCACACTTGTAAATGATTTGCCTACCTTGCTCCTCACAGTATCTGCATCTTAAAGGCAAGGAAATGGAGGCCGGGAGACGTTGCGCACTTCCCTAAGGACACTTGGTGAAGAGGAAGAGCCGAGAGGAGACCTCTGATCCTCTGGCTGCAACCATGGCTCTATCCACACTTCCGTTTCCTGCTGGGGGCAGAGCCACCTGGTCCTAGGGGATGGAAAACAACCAGTCCCCACAAGCTGATGAGCCCAGTGCCAGACAGGGCCAGAGTAGTGGGGGGTGAGGGGGTCTTCCTGGAGGAGGAGATAGTGACTGCATAGAGGCACAGGCGGCCTGAGTTTTTCTGCCTTCGAGGCCTACCCTTAGCAGGAAAAAGTCCAGAGTGGGTTTAAGTAGGGGAAGGGGACTTTTCCAACATGCTGCTTGCCTCCCTGACCCCAGAAGATGAACTCTGTGCTTGGCCCTAGGATTTCATTACACACTGTTTACAAATCCCCCTTGAGGGTAAGGAGTCTACCTCAGGAATCAAGACAGCAACCCCCAGTGTCTGCATCAAGTCCCCCTCTGGAAAGTCCCCTGCAGCCCAAAGCCACAGGTTGGAGAGGATGTCTTTTGAAATCTTTCTCCTGTCACTCCTAACCTACTCCATTCCCGCTGACACCCCAGAGTCATCTCAAGTAGGAGGCCTGTATGGAACCCCATTATGATTTTTTTAAGATGCATAGAATAAGAGGTGCATGACTGGCTCAGTTGGTAGAGCATGCACCTCTGAACCTCAGGGTCATGACTTCAGGCTCCACGTTGGGTGCAAAGCCTACTTTAAAAAAAATGGTATGGGTGCCTGCGTGGTTCAGTTGGTTAAGGATCCAATTTCGGCTCAGGTCGTGATCTCATAGTCCATGAATTCGAGTGCCGTGTCAGGCAAGGAGCCTGGAGCCTGCTTCGGATTCTGTGTCTCCCTCTCTCTCTGCCCCTCCCTCCCTCTCTCTCAAAAATAAAATAAAAATAATTTTTTTAAAAAAAGAACTAAGTACACACAGAAAAGTCAGTAGATGGTGTCAATGTCAATTTCGTGATTGTAATATCTGAGAATAATTTGTACAATGTTACCAATTGAGGGATACTGGGTAAAGGGGACACAGATTGTGTGTGTGTGTGTGTGTGTGTGTGTGTGTGTATTTACAACTGCCTGTGAATCTATTATAATTTCAAACTAAAAAATTTAACTTAAAAAATAAGAAATATATCTTACATATTATCCCCATAACTTCTGGGTTTTATTACAGGGTAATAAGAATCCACTGTGGATTTTTTTTTAACTGAGAAACAAGAAAAAGAGAGAGAAATGTTTTTTTCCTTGTGATGAGAACTTTTAAGATCTGTTCTCTTAGAGACTTTCAAATATACCCACAGCAGTCATAACTAGGGTCACCGTGCTATGCCTCCCCAGCTCCTAGACTGATTGATCTATCTTATAAATGGAAGTTTATACCTTACCCACCTCTGACAGCCACAAATCTGATCTCTTTTTCTAAGAGTTTGGGTTTTGTTTTGGTTTTTCCTTTTCTTTTCTTTTTTAGATCACACAGTATTTGTCTTTTCTCTGTCTGACTTATTTCATTTAGCATAATGCCCTCAAGTTCCCTCCATGTTGTTGCAAATGCACAATGATTTTTAAGGTAGAGAAACTACTTAAAGTAAACATTGGGCAGAAGGCCCTCAGGCTTCAGCCTCCCGGGGAAGGTGAGGGGGCACTTGTTCTCTGCAGCTGCTCTCTCAAGTTACTCCCAGCTGCTGCTTCTGAAGCAAAGGGGGTCCCCAAGTTCAGTGATCAGAATGGCTTCCACCATCTGTCATGCCCTGGGGATGTCTGTGGTCCAATTCACCCCCTGCCTGGTTTTCATGGCCAGGACCACCCAGCCTCCTGTCTTCCTCCTTTTCTGGACCTTTTTGGCAAAGTAGCAATTCCTTCTTAATCCTTCCAACTGCACAAGCCTCTATAGTAGCTCCTCACTGCTGATGAATCGGGAAACAAACTCCCGATTTGTCAGCCTCATTCCATGACCCAGCCATGCCTCCCACTCACTATTCCTCAGCCCCATGCTTCTCAAGGTTTGGTCCCCAAAACAGCGGCAGCATCAGCATCCGGGAACTTATTAGAAATGGGCGTTTCAGGCCCCATTGACTCAGAAAGCCTGGGATGGAGCCCAGCAACCTGTTTTTAACCAGCCCTCCCGGAGATCCTGATGCAGGTTGGGAGTTTGAGAACCACTGCGCCAGACACATTGCCCTCCCCGCTGGGCTGAGCTGAGGGACTTGCGTTCCTTCCAGCCTCTTCCCTGCCCTGTCCTCTCTGCCCAAACCCCTCACCCAAACTCTTCACATGTCATGGTTTTCACGAAATCAGCTCTTGGGTACAACAGAGTACCGCGCTTTGTGGATCCCCTCCCTCCCTCACCTTCAGTGCTGCCTGAGACCCCAGTGAGCCAAGCACCAGGAAACAAAGATGAGTAAGGCATGGTCCTTGCCCTTGGGGTGCTCACAGAGGAGGAGGAAAAATGGCAGTCTGGTGAAGTTCAGTGCCCTGAAGGCACACTGCGAAGGGGGTTCCAGCCGAGGCAGGGCAGATGGTGAAGGCATCAGCAGCGGCCAAAGAAGAGGGGAGCCTCATAATTAAGGCAGCTGTCAGCTCATGTAGCTCCCACACTGAGCACTGAGGGCTGCACCCAGCCTGGGAGGCCCCCGAGACCGGGGAGTGGCCTCCCCAGGAGCGCTACCGCCTGCATCTCAGTGAGGGCCTGAGTGTTGACAAAAATTGTCTTTGGCCAACCTTGGATCGGGCTCCTCTGAGCCCTCCTCTCAGTCAAGTCTCAACCTTAGGCTCTGTCCTTGGTCTGACTGGTTCAGTTTAGCAAGAATCCTGCCGGGTCATTTTCTGTGACCAATTCCTCATACCCCTCCCTCGATACTTATCACCCTGGCCTAACTTCGGCAAGAACCCTACCACACCGGCTTAGCCAGATGTTATTCCTGATGTTTCCCCTTTGTAATTTTCCATCTGCTGACTCCCACCTGGCTGTAAATCCCCACTTATCCTTGTTATATTTGGAGTGGAAGAGTGGAGCCCCATGTCTCTGCCTCACTGCAACCCCCCCCACCATTAATTACAGTAGCCCCTTTAAATAAAGCTTTCCTCACTGTCTATACCAAGTGCCCTGAAGATTTTTGCTTTAACAATATGGGTCTGTCCCTTGCCGTGTCCTCTTCCGAAGGCTGCGGACCCCATCTTTGCTAGATTTTGCAGCATCCTCACTCACACATTGCACACATCGGATTCATTCTCAGAGTGTGAAGGTCACCAAACCACAATCCCCCATCACTGCCTGCAGCCTCACTCTCAGCTTGGAGAGCACCCTCTCTCCTTAGTGAGGAGAAAGGCTCCTGCATCCTGACAACCCAGGATCAAAATCCAGCTCTTCCTTTTACGAGCTGTCAACCCTTGGGAGGATCAGACCATGTCTTTGGGCTCAGTGCCTGTACGTGCACCTCAGAGCTGCTGTGGGGTGCAGAGACAACACAGGCACATACCAGCACTTTTCCAGGAACACAGGAGGTGCTCAGCATCAGCTAGATACTCTGAATTCCACCAAGAACACAGCGATGACCCCTACCATTTTTCCAGGGGCTCTGTGTGTTACAAAGCGTCTTCTGGTACATCATTTCTTTTGATGCTTTGAAGCTCCCAGAGTGCTGTCTGGACCCAGAGTAATGACCACACCACTGGAAAAAGACTCACTCCATCCCACCAGCCCTCCCTGAGAGAGACCCAGGTGAAGCCTAAGGGAAGTTCTTGGTCATGGAAGGCTATTTCCATCCATGCCTCCGCAAGGATCTGCAAGCTGGAACCCTGCCAGAAGAATACCCCCCGTAGGGGTTGAGCTTGGCTGGCGCCTGCTCTGAATCCCTCTCTTTAGTGTTCCGGACTCACCGATAAGGGAGAAGGAGCGTTTCTGGCAGTCCCCAGCCAGGAGGTAACTACAGTCTCCCATAAAGCTGTACATGCTTTCATCAAAGGTGTTGATGAAGTCATCTCCAAAGAGGCTGCACCGGGCCATCGACGACCTGCCAACCATCTCTTTTGCACAAAGGATCCCTGGAGGGAGAGACTACAGGTGAGCACAGCTGGGATCACCCAGCCACTCCAGCCTTGTGCCTGATACCACTTGGGCTGTAGGGAAGTATTTTCCATCCTAAGCAAGACTAAAGCTGTTGCTTTTGGGGGTGCTTGGATGGTTTAGTCAATTAAACATCAAACTCTTGATTTCAGCTCAGGTAGTGAGCTCATGGTTCATGGGTTCCAGCCCCACATCAGGCTCTGTAGTGATAGCATGGAGCCTGCTTAGGATTTCCTCTCTCTCTATGCCCCCCAACCAAAAATAAATAAACTTAAAAAAAAAAAAGTGTTGCTTTGGCCCTCAAAAATGACCCAGAACTCACACCAATAACAGAGGAACAGCTTTTCAGAATATCTATTTGTTTTAATGACATTTACTTACTAATGTGATACATGCTTTATTTGAGAAAATTTGGAGAATACAGAAAAAAAAATTCAATCAAGGTAAAATCTTCGCTAACCAACAGTCATGATAAGTAAAGTTAACATTTTAGTTTTATCTTTCTGTTCTATTTCACAGCATATGTATATATAATTACAGATGATTTTCTACAAATTTGTGATTATCCCATACAAACTATTCATAACCTGTTTATTTCTCAATGTATTGTAAAGAATNGCCAGAAGAATACCCCCCGTAGGGGTTGAGCTTGGCTGGCGCCTGCTCTGAATCCCTCTCTTTAGTGTTCCGGACTCACCGATAAGGGAGAAGGAGCGTTTCTGGCAGTCCCCAGCCAGGAGGTAACTACAGTCTCCCATAAAGCTGTACATGCTTTCATCAAAGGTGTTGATGAAGTCATCTCCAAAGAGGCTGCACCGGGCCATCGACGACCTGCCAACCATCTCTTTTGCACAAAGGATCCCTGGAGGGAGAGACTACAGGTGAGCACAGCTGGGATCACCCAGCCACTCCAGCCTTGTGCCTGATACCACTTGGGCTGTAGGGAAGTATTTTCCATCCTAAGCAAGACTAAAGCTGTTGCTTTTGGGGGTGCTTGGATGGTTTAGTCAATTAAACATCAAACTCTTGATTTCAGCTCAGGTAGTGAGCTCATGGTTCATGGGTTCCAGCCCCACATCAGGCTCTGTAGTGATAGCATGGAGCCTGCTTAGGATTTCCTCTCTCTCTATGCCCCCCAACCAAAAATAAATAAACTTAAAAAAAAAAAAGTGTTGCTTTGGCCCTCAAAAATGACCCAGAACTCACACCAATAACAGAGGAACAGCTTTTCAGAATATCTATTTGTTTTAATGACATTTACTTACTAATGTGATACATGCTTTATTTGAGAAAATTTGGAGAATACAGAAAAAAAAATTCAATCAAGGTAAAATCTTCGCTAACCAACAGTCATGATAAGTAAAGTTAACATTTTAGTTTTATCTTTCTGTTCTATTTCACAGCATATGTATATATAATTACAGATGACTTTCTACAAATTTGTGATCATCCCATACAAACTATTCATAACCTGTTTATTTCTCAATGTATTATAAAGAATTTATCATGCCATTGTATATACTTGCGAAACTTTTAGTGACTATACCATATTTTGCATCTAAATGTATGCATTTATACATTATAATAATATTAACCCTATTATTAGGTTCTTAGCATTTTCCCAAATTTTTTAGTAGATTATAATGAGGATCCCTATACATTAATCTACTATATCTTGAACAGTTTACATTCAAACAAATTGGCTGGTGTGTCTAACACGCAGAATCTATGACATGTTAGCTCTTCTAGGTCCATAAGCTAATTCCTCCCAGGAGATCCTCTTACCACCTACGCACTGTGCGTGTGTGTGTGTGGTCAGGTGGGGCACCACAATAGTAAATTTTTAAGTTTTCTGGGTCCCCTCACACAGAAACCACCTGGTAGAAAGATGTAGAGGGTATGAACATGTGAGCACTTTTTCATACTAAACTGTGAGCAGCAGGCTGGATTCTGCTGACCTGAAGGGTCTAAGTGGAGACAAGCCAGAGTTAGAAAAGGGTCCCTCTCACCATTCATAGACTCAGTATCTCAGCAAGGCAAGGAAGGGATTGCAGTCCAGTGGGAGTGGTGGACCTAGGAGAGGTGACTTCTGATCTTTGCTTTATGTGGCTTTATGTGACTTTGGAGCATTCATGTTTCCTCTATGACCCTCAGTCTCTTCGTCTGCACTATGGAAGACTCGACTAGATGACCTCTGCAATCCCTTCTAAAAGTAATCATCTGTCCAAGTCTTGGATTCCTTCTTCCCCATCCTGCAGCCCCATCACAGAAGACTGTTCTGCGTGGCCCCTGTGCTTCTTAATAGTCCAATCAGAGAAACCATTTGCAGGTGGCTGCTCCTTGAGGAATACAAGTCAGAGGCAGGGAGCTCTGAAGAACCTTCACAAGAAGAATTAACCAGTGACCCTGGCAGACCCAACCCAAGAGTAACACAGGACTGGGCACACAGGTGAGCTCCAGACACACCTGCTGATTCCTGGAAGGGATTTATTCCAAAATGACCCTGAGGCAGGAGTAACAGATAGAAACAATTTAGTACCTACCTGGCAAGGTGAGGGCCAG
This sequence comes from Crocuta crocuta, assembly GCF_008692635.1. Lineage (NCBI taxonomy): Eukaryota > Metazoa > Chordata > Mammalia > Carnivora > Hyaenidae > Crocuta > Crocuta crocuta. The sequence continues at coordinate 2,940,799 of NW_027529427.1, read as the reverse complement.
AGCAAGCAGCACCCTCGCAGGCCTGGCAGGAATCATCTGCAGAGAAGCAGGAGAAATGACCGGTGATCACTACCCTCTCACAGATCGTGGCTGGGGTGTACTACTGTCCATGTGTGAAGTGGGAAGAACAATTTTTTTTTTAAAGCAAGAAAAAAGATTAATCCTCACTGGCCCCTGTTTGCCCTTGACTATGGAGGACTGGTCCCCAGAAAAGCCCCTGGCCAGGCCCAGGCCAAGAGGAACCATCACTGTGAGCCAGACCCCAGGCATCCTTCCCCAAACAGCAGTCCCAGACCCCAGGCACGGGAGGAACCAGGCCAGCCTGGCCTCTCACTCCCCTGCACTCCTGAACCAGCTGGGAGCCCTTGCTCACCTGATCCCCTCCTGCCTTTTCATCCTTCCTCGCTTGCCACAAGCTGGAGAGAAGAAGCTATCCCATGCTCTGTTCCTACCACAGGCACCCAGACATGGAGAATGCTCAGCAACCACATTTGCAGGTCAGTCCCCAGCACGGTACCACTGCTCAGGCAATGTGTGCGGGGCTGAGCTGATAAATGGACAGGTGTCCAGTAGCCCCGACCCAGAAAGGCTCCCCATAGGGTGCCCCCCTCCAGAAGGAGATGATTGGCCCTGGCTTCAGAGCATGCCCCAATCCCTTAGAGACCCTGCCACAGACCTCTCCTCTTGTTAAATAGGTGTAGACTCTATCACCTGAGATTTCCCGGGGATGACTCCTTTCCTACTCAATGCCTCATCCAACCAAAGAGAGACAAGCCCAGTCTGTTATATACCTGCAGAAGAAACACTCCAACGATGTCAGATATGGCCACATCTTGGTCTCAGAACTGGTGACCCTCTACAACCTCCCAACACACATGCACGTCAGGCTGCTTCAGAACACACCCAGAGGTGAGGGCAAAACTCATTCCAGTCTTGCCTCGTCAAGTAGTACAAGCAGGAAAGCCGGCCATGAACAAAAGCAGCCACAGGACTCCCCAGTGACAAGTGGAGAGTGGGCCTTAGGACGGTCCCCGGCTCTGAGTCACCCTCCAAACAAGCCCTTCTAGCCCCGGGACAGAGGATCCCAGTTCCCCAGGGGTAAGGACCAGCCCTGATCTTCCTCCCCCAACTGAGCCAGCCCTGCCCCAGAAGACCAGACCTTTCCCTGCAAGCGGGGGCTGCAGGTATCTCCAAGATCCCTTGGGAAGCTCAGTGCCACACGACGTGCCGCCAGCCTAGGTCATGCTCCCCAGCAGCTAAGGCCGCTGGGACCGCTCGCAGCTCTGGACTGTCTGGCTGTTAAGTGACCCAGGGGCTGCGCACTCCCCGTGGCCAGGGGGAGATAAAGGCCGAGTTGTGACGTCCACCAGCCCCCCCTCCTTTCCCACCACAATAGCTGTGAGCTGCCGCAGCGGGGGATTGGCCTCCTGTTAATTACCAAAAGGAAACAATGAACGGAAATGGTATTAGAAATACCTCCAAGCCGATAAGACTTTGAAGAGTTTGGTGGGAGACCTAGGTTAGCTGCTGTAATAGGCTGCCTTGCCCTCCCCATGCCCCCCACACCGCAACCCCAGCCCTCCCCACACACAGTGTTCCTTATAGACGGAATGACCACAAACTCTGGCTGGCCCAGGGCAGGCTGGCCCAGGCCAGGGAAGAATTCAGACCTGATCAACACAGCTTCTGGATCCGGCATCCAAGCCCAGACACAGGGGAAGTTTGGAACAACAGCTCAACGGGAGCCAAATTAGTGATTGTGTTTGGAGAAAGAAGAGAATGATGCTTCCTATCCACGCTAAGGTATGAAAGCATACAGTCCCAGCCCTGACAAAACAGGCCCTTTGACTCCCAGCTAGCGTTCATGGACAAGGTAAGATGAGAGGTCTGGGCACAAGCCCAGGCTTTTGTAAAATGATGGCCAGGCTGGTTTAAGTTTAATCGTCCCCCAAGGACCTCTTCCGCCCACTGCTAGAGCCTGACTCCTTCCTGACCTTACACACACCCTACACCCACATGCAACACACACACCCCACATACACCACACATGCGCACACACCATGTGCCCACATATCACACATATACCACACACACACCACATACATATACTCACACCCCATACCACACACACATACCACACACCATACACACACATACCACACACATGCATACACATATGTATATCACACGCACACCATACATATACACTTCGTACACACACTATACACATGCCACACATACATACCACACATGCACACACATCACACATACACACACACTGCACCACACACAACACACACACATAAAACACCACACACCACATTCACCCTCACGCATCACACACATACCACATACACTATCTATAGCAAACACACACACAAAACCACACATACCACACATACCACATGCACTACACACACACAAACACACATGCACACATATACCCCCGGTCCTTCTTCCCAATTTCCTGTTCCTAAGAGCCTACTTCTCTGCATCATCTGCTAAACTCATTCCGGTAAAAGAGGGAGCTGATAAAACAGAGGAGGAAGGTGACTCTGTCTTCGTGGGGTTCCAGGCACTGTGACAGGCAGCCAAAGACAGATTTAGGTATGGAAGCCCACATCATTGCTTCTCACGGATCATTACCACTTGCCCTAAGACTGTGGGAGACCGTTACGTCTCCAACTTCCCCACTCCCCACACACATACGTAATGCTCTACCATGCCCTTCCCACCCAGGAGAGGAGAATGAATGTTCCCAAGGAAGAAAATGGCAGTAGAGGCAGAATTAGTATGATAGAGTAGAAAAGGTACATAAGGATTTCCATTTCTCGCTTGTTTTTTTTTTTTTACTTGATAACCTGAAAATCTGTCCACTGTGAAATATCATTAAATGCCATGTTAAGACACACTGACCATGCAGAGACTGCTTGCAGTCCTCTCTCCCTCTCTCTCTACGCCTCCCCCATGCACACAAATGCACATGCTCTCTCTCTCAAAATAAATAAATAAATAAATAAATAAATGCCATGTTAAATACGACAAATGCTTTTTTGAATTCACACCTAAACTAAGAGCAAACTAATGAACATCTCCAAAGATCAAGGATCCCCATGAGCAAGAAGGGGTGCAAGCCTAGTGAGTCCAGGTACCCTCCAGACTTGAGGCCAGGCATTGCAGAAACAGGAAATGAGGCTCTGGGCCTGACCCAGCCAGACAACTGGACAAGACCCCTGCATAAAAGTGATATTTGAAGGGAAACCTTCCAAAGAGTGGGCCAGGAAAAGTTGCACCTATCAACATAGAAGATAAGGAGTTTGTCTGTCTCCATTGGTTTTAGAGATGGAAACATGAAGTCTTTCTCTATAATTCGTAGTCATAGCCCTACACTCATGCAGGTCTCGGGTTCAGATTGACATTGTCACATGGTCCAGGAACTCCCAAGCTGAGAAGTTGACATAGAAGTTAGTCTTAGGCCAGTACGCAGGGCTCCTGGCAGAAACAAATTTAAAACTCTATCTAAGAAGATATACCTTCTGGGGCACCAAGGTGACTCAGTCAGTTAAATGTCCAACTTCAGCTCTGGTCTTGATCTCATGATTCATGAGTTCAAGCCCCACATCAGCCTCTGTGCTGACAGCTCAGAACCTGGAGCCTACTTGGGGTTCTGTGTCTCTCTGTCTGCCCCTCTCCAGTTCATACTCTGTCTCTCTCTCTCAAAAATAAATAAACATTTTTTTAATTTTAATAAATAAAAAAGATAAACCTTCTTCCCAGGTCACATATGATATCTGCAGATAAAGTTCTCTAAGGGATCACTTCAAAATCACAAATGTCAAAACACTTGAGAAACAGAGAGGGAGGGAGGCAAATCATAAGAGACTCTTAAATACAGAGAACAAACTGAGGGTTGATAGGGGGTAGGGGAGAGAGGAAAGTGGGTGATGAGCATTGAAGAGGGCACTTGGCATGAGCATTGGGTGTTGTATGTAAGACAATTTGACAATAATTTAAGAAAAAAAAAAGCACACAATTGAGAAAACAATCCACCGTGAGCAAGAATAGGCAGTCACAACCAAAAGCAGGATTAGATCCTCCAAGAACTGCAGATAATAAAATGACCAGATAGAGATGAATAAAACCAAAGTGTTTCAAGTTATCATAGACTAAAGAACAGGAATTGAAAACACAAAAGAAAAAGACATCATGAGAAGAGAACAGGAAGACTTGAAAAAGAACTTTTAGAAATGAGAATACATAGTAAATTCATTGAAAACTCCAAATACAAACAAGACATTTCTGGGGGAAAAATTCTGGAAGATAGAGCTGAGGAAATTATTCAAAGAGATAGGAAGATGAGAACAATGAATAAGAAACAGAATGAGAAAATCCAAAGAGAAATGCTGAGCAATTGTCCTTCGATGTAGACACCTGCATGCCATGTCTTAGCTTGAATGTCCCCGCAAAGCAGGTCCTGAGAATTCTAGTGCAGGTCGTTCATTTGATGGAGCAGGAAACACCCGCAGGGAAGTGGGGATGTGATATGGTGAAGAGAGAGCAGCCAGCAAAAGAGGTTTATGAAACAGCCACCACGTGGGCATCTGAGCTTAATCCTGTGAGGAAAGTCTGGAGAAAGGGTGAGTCTCATGCTCAGAATTATCCGACTCTGGGGTCAAGAGAGCATGGGCATTTCTAAACCTACCTGGGTGATTAATTGTCAAGGGCTGCTCCCAGGGGCACTAGCTCCTCCACGCCTCTGGTCCTCAGGCACAATAGTGTGGACGCTGACAGGCTAGAGGAAACAAAGTTCAGAGCATGGGAGAGGCACTTTGCCGGGAAAGTAGAGACATTTTTTAGAAGAATGACAGTGTGTTTAACATAAAGAGTCCTTTCTGAGGGGCATCTGGATGGCTCTGTTGGTTGCATCCAGCTTTGGCTCAGGTCATGATCTCGTGGTTGGGGGGTTCGAGACCTCATCAGGAGGAGTGCTTCAGATTCTGTGTTTCCTTCTCTCTTGGCCCCTCTCACCTTCAAAAATAAATAAATAAACTTTAAGAAAAAAAAGATTTTTTTTTCTGAGAGCATTACTAAAAAAAAGTACTTCAGGAGGAAGAAGGGGGGGTGCTTGGGTGGTTCAACTGGTTAAGCATCCAACTTTGGCTCAGGTCATGATCTTGGAGTTTGTAGGTTCGAGTCTCAGGTCTGGCTCTGTGCTGACAGCTCAGAGCCGGAAGCCTGCTTGGGATTCTGTGTCTCCCTCTCTCTCTCTGCCCTTCCCCCACTCATTCTCTGTCTCAAATAAATAAACATTAAAAAAATATTTTTAAAGGAGGACAAAGGAAATTAAACCCAGAAAGAAAATGCCAGAAGAAAAGGCAAACCAAGAAATTGGTAAATATAGAGGCGAAAAGGAGCAGGCAGTGATTGCATAAAACAGTAACAATCACAATGATTAATTAGAGAGTTAAAAAAATAAGATAGAACCAAAATACCAGACAGCAATAGTACCTAAGATGGGGAGTGGGTGATGGGCATAAAGAAGTGATAACTGTAGACTTGGTTAAGGCTACATGAACCAAAATTTTAAGAGATGCTATTAAAAGAATAGAATGGAATGTACATTTTCCAAGCCAATGAGGAAAAATAGGAAATAAAGAAAACTAGATTGACCTAGGGGAAAAAAAACATGGAAAGAGAAGGGCAAATAGCATAAATTAAGACAGCACACAAAAATCCAAACAGTGGTGGGGCACCTGGGTGACTCAGTTGGTTAAGTGTTTGATTCTTGGTTTTGGCTCAGGTCATGATCTCACAGTTCATGAGTTCACCCCCTACTTTGGGCTCCATGCTGACGGTGCAGAGACTGCTTGGGATTCTCTCTTTCCCTCTCTCTGCTCTTCCTCTGCTTGTTCTCTCCCTCAAAGTAAATAAATAAACTTAAAAAAAATTTTTTTTGATCCAAACATTGGTAATCAGCAGTAAAAAGAAAGATTATCAGACTGGATTTCTTTCAAAGGTCACAAAATACAGCAACGTTCAAGAGACAGACCTAAAACATGAAGACACAAGACTGCACAGGGAAAAAAAGCTAAAGCCCAATTGTAACCAAGAGAAAGCTGGTTATACTACCATCATACAAAACAGACATAAGATAAAGGTCATCTTTAGACATAAAGAAGACAAAAAGTTGGTGAAAAGATGAACCCTCCAGGAAAGATAATTATAGATTCATGTACACTTCATAATATAAGCTCCAAACGTGTTTTAAAAATGATCAAATTATAAGGCAAAGTGAAAAAGCTTTAAGTAAAAGTAAACCACATTCACTTATGGAAAACAAGCAAACAAAAACATTAGTTAGCCACTAGAATAAGGGAATGTTCTTAACCTAAGAAAGAACGCAGAAGTGCCTGGGTGGCTCAGTCGGTTGAGTGTCCAACCTCAGCTCAGGTCATAGTCTCACAGCTCATGGGTTCAAGGCCTGTGTCAGGCTCTGTGCTAACAGCTTGGAGCCTGGACCCTGCTTCAGATTCTGTGTCTCCCTCTCTCTCTGCCCCTCCCTTGCTCATGCTCTGTTTCTGTCTCTCTCTCTCTCAAAAATAAACATTAAAAATTAAAAAATAAAGTGACTCTATCAGCAAAACAAGTACTATAAGGCACTTAAGAATGAATTCCAGGGGCTCCTGGCTGGTTCAGTTGGAAGAGCTCATGACTCTTGATCTAAAAGTTGTGATGGGGCGCCTGGGTGGCTTAGTCGGTTGAGCGTCCGACTTTCGCTTAGGTCATGATCTCGCGGTTCGTGGGTTCGAGCCCCGTGTCGGGCTCTGTGCTGACTGCCGGCTCAGAGCCTGGAGCCTGTTTCAGTCTGTGACTCCGTCTCCCTCTGACCCTCCTCTGCTCACACTGTCTCTCTCTCTCTCCTAGAGATAAGTAAAACATAAAAAAAAAAAAGATTTAAAAGTTGTGAGTTCAAGACCCACAGTTGGATGCAAAGATTACTAAAAAAAAGTAAACAAATAAGAAAGAAAGAAAAAAAACTTTGAAAGAAAAAAGTAAACAATATCAGAAATAAAAAGAGGGATGTTGTCATTTAAAAAAGGATAAATTCCATAAAATCTGTATAATACCATCATGCAGAAAATCATAAATTTTGTTATAAGACATAAAAGGAAACACAATAGAGAGATACACTGTGTTCATACATACTAAATCACAATAATGTAAACATGCCAATTATCCTCAAATTACTCTAAAAATTAAATGCAACTCCAATCAAAATGCAGCAATCTTTTTCCTGAAAGTAGACAATCTGATCAAAATCCATATGGAAAGCAAAAGATTGAGAATAGTTCAGACAGCTTCAAACTTGAAATTGTCAGTAGGAAATGAATAGTGGCTAGTATGAAAAAGACAAGAAATAAAAAGCATTGGCAAGGATGTGGAGAAAGGGGTGTGCTGTTGGTGGGAATGTAAATTGGGTGCCGTGGGGGGTTCCTCAAAAACTTAAAAACAGAACTACCCTGTGACCTAGCAACCCCACTTTTGGGTATTTATTTGATGGAAATGAAAACATTAACTCAAATATAGATGCATATTCATTGCATCATTATTTATAATAGTCAAGACATGGAAGCAATCTAAATGTCCATTGATGAATGAATGAATGAAGAAGATGTGGCATGCACATCTCTAGGAATATTTCTCATCTGTGTGAAGAAGGAAATCTCATCTGTGACAACATGGATGGACTTTGAAGGCATTATGCTAAGTGAAATAAATCAGTCAGAGAAAGACAAATACAATGTGATTTCACTGATATGTAGAATCTAAAAGAGAAACAAAATTTAAAAAGCAAGCTCATAAATCGGTAGTGGCCAGAGGTGAAAGGGGTAAAAAGATACAAGCTTCTAGTTATAAAATCAATTAAGTCATCAGATATAATGTACAACAAAGTGATTATACTTAATAATACTGTATTATATATATGAAAGTTGCTGAGAAAGTAGATTTTAAAAGTTCTCATCACCAGGAAAAAAAAATTGTAACTGTACGTGATGTCAGATGTCAACTAGATGTATCGTGGTGATCATTTCACAGTATATGTAAATATCAAATCATATCGTACACTTGAAACTCACATAATTTTATATGTCAATTGTTTAATGTTTATTTTTGAGAGAGAGACAGAGCACAAGCAGGGAAAGGGCAGAGAGAGAGACACACACAGAATCCAAAGCACGCTTCAGGCTCTGAAGCTGTTAGCACAGAACCTGGCATGAGGCTCAGACCCACGAACCACAAGATAATGACCTGAGCCAATGTTGGACCCTTAACTGACTGAGCCACCCAGGAGTCCCTCCCTGTATGTAAATTTTTTAAGTAAAAACATAAATGGACAAACAACCCAGTGGCAATAGATAAGTGATACAAAAAGACAATTCACAGAAAAGGAAGAAACCCATTTGGCCAGTAAACATATGAAAAACCATTCAACCCCACTGGTCACCAGGAAAATCCAAAATAATACCACAATTAGTTATCTACCCATCAGATTGGCAAGGATGTGGGGCTACTGGAACTCCTATTTGCTGTTGTTGTAACAAATGGTGTATCACTTTGGAGAAAAATATGGAAATAGCTATTTCATTTAATAACAATTCCCCATGACCCAGCAATTGTACTCCTAGACATATCCCCTGGAGAAACTTGCATCCATGTGCACAAAGCAACTTTCACAGAATGTTTACTTGCAGCGATGAACATAGTTACAAAAATGTGTAAGCGACCTAAATATTCTTTAACAGCGTGCATAAATAACTTGTGATGAAATGCCAAATAGCAGCCAAAAAATAATCTGGGCTCTGTGTACCAACATGGATAAGTCCCGAAAATAATGGTGAGCAAGAAGTAAAAGCAAGTATCAGAGGATCTCTACAGTGTGCTAGCATTTATGTAAAGACCATGTAAAATAAAACTGCNTGCCAAATAGCAGCCAAAAAATAATCTGGGCTCTGTGTACCAACATGGATAAGTCCCGAAAATAATGGTGAGCAAGAAGTAAAAGCAAGTATCAGAGGATCTCTACAGTGTGCTAGCATTTATGTAAAGTTAAAGACCATGTAAAATAAAACTGTATACTGTTGCCTATAAATATGTGTAATTGCCAGCAAACTAAACATACACATGATTGGTGTGATGACCAGTAAATTCAAGATGGTGGCTGCTTCTCGGGAGATCTAAGAAGATGAAATCCAGAGAGCAGTATATAAAGGGCTATTCCTCTTTGTATATGCTTTATTCATTTCATCATTTCAAATATATGAGGCAAATATGAAAACATGTTGAGGTGGGATCATGCTGGTTGTATTATCTCTGTATCTATTATGGACATATGACCTATTGTCTTAAAACAAAGTCCCTGCAGTAAAAAAAAAAAAAAATCACTGGGTCAAAAGACACAAAAGTTGTTAAGACTTATATATTCTGCCAAGAATTATGCCAACCTACTCTTCCAAAACATTTTTAAAATTCTTTAAAATGTTTGTTTACTTTTGAGGGTGGAGAGGGGCAGAGAGAGAGGGAGACAGAATCTGAAGCAGGCTTCAGGCTCTGAGCTGTCAGCACACAGCCTGACACCAGGCTCAAACTCACAAACTGTGAGATTATGACCTGAGCTGAAGTTAGACACTTAACCGACCAAGCCACCCAGGTGCCTCTCAGAGTTTTATTATTATTATGAACTGAATGTGTGTGTCCCCCAAAATTCATATGTTGAAGCCCTCTAGCTCAATGTGATGGTATTAGGAAGTGGGCCTTTCGGAAGTAATTAGGGCTTAGAGAAGGTTATGAGGGTGGGGCTCATGATGGCATTAGTGTCCTATTAAGAAGTGGAAGAGATACCAGAGTTTTCTCTCTCTGACATGTGAAGACACAGTGAGAAGGCAACTGTCTGCAAGCCAGGAAGCAGACCCTCACCGAGACCAAGAACTGGATCTGCTGGCACCTTGATCTTGGACTTCCAGCCTCCAGAACTGTGAGAAATAAATATCTGTTGTTAAGGCCACCCAGTCTGTATTATTTTGTTGTAGTGAAATACCATTAAAAAGTCAGCAGCTTAGGGGGCCTGGGTGGCTTAGTTGATTAAGCATCCAACTTCAGCTCAGGTCATGATCTCATGATTCATGGGTCAAGCCCCACATCGGGCTCTGTGCTGACAGCTCAGAGCCCGGAGCCTGCTTCAGATTCTGTGTCTCCCTCTCTCTCTGACCCTCCCCCACTCGTGCTCACTCGCTCTCTCTCTCTCTCTCTCTCTTAAGAATATTTAAAAAACATTAAAAAAAGTTTTTTTTAATCAGCAGCCTGAGCTAAGACCATTCTTTTTTATTATCTGGTAACTTAACTTGCAAATTCTGGTATAAGATTATGGTTTTAATATTCATTCCTTTCATTATTGGGAAATATTTTCTACTATTATACATTTGTATTTCCTCTTTTGTGAAGTTGTTGCTTGTGTCTTCAGCTCATTTTCAACTGAGATGTTTGTCTTTTCTTCCTGATTTGTTTAAGCTCTTTATAGATTAAAAATATTGTTCCTTTTTCCTCGCATTAGTATGCAAATGTTTTTCTCTGTTCTTCCTGTACCTTTAACTTTTATTTATGAAACTTTTTGTGTGTGTGTGTGTTTTTTACAGTACAGGAGTTTGAAGAATCATTTAATGCTTTTTGGTGTTGAGGGGAGCTGCTAGGTAGCAGAGATCCAAAGTAAAAATACAAAACACAAAATATTGAAAAAGGTGCATAGGGAAAAGTCAAATGTCCCTTCCTCCCAGGTAGAAGGACCACAGTCCCACTTTGCTGTGAACTGAGGGACTCCTGGGGACATGGGATTTTCATTACTAAAACTGGGACACTTCTCAGCAAACTGGGACCATTGGTCACCCTTACCGGCCCCCGAGTTTCCCTCTCAGAGGCAATACCAGTACAGGTTTCTTGGGTAGCCTTCCAAAAATATTACAAAAGTTGTAAACGTTTATCTTCAAATCTGTTGTGGGGACCATGGATCTTAGTGCACAAACTTGCATTCACGGGACATGTCACATCCTTTCATTTGCTTTAAAACAAATTAAATGCAAACTTCTTTACAGGCAAGGTGACACAAGAATCTAAGAGGTGCCATGTGCTCAGAAAGCAAGGTCAAGTTTTTCAAATCTTAGCCCAGCCCCTTGCACCTCCTCCTTCCCAAGCCCACACAACTCCTCTAAAGACTAGCAGCTTCCAACTTCCAGGTCTTGTTGGCGTGACCTCTGACTCCCCAGACTCCTGCTCCATCCTGAACCCCAAGAAAGTGTACACAAGGCAGAAGCAGCCAAAGTACAGGGAAGGCAGCAGAGCAAATTCTGGAGCCCCTACTTCTTACCTTTGATAGGACCTTCCTTCTCGGCCTTGTGCCTGATACTCAGTGCACTTAACTGCCTCCTGGGCCCTGCTGTGCACCTGTCCACCCTGGTGCCACCGTGTACCCCAGAATGTCTGATCCTCGCCCACCAGTGTCACTCCCAGACACCTCCTGTGCTCAGCTCACCTGGTCCCACTGTCCGAAAGACCTTCCTCTTCTCCCAGACCTCCCTGCTATCATCTTCCCACATCCTTCCCCTGCAGAGAGCCACCCAGACGCCCCATGAGAGACTTAATATTCCAGTAAAGAGTGTTATACTCCGATAAAATAGAAATCCCAGTGTCATATCGAAATAGGCAGTGCCGGGGCGCCTGGGCGGCACATTCCGTTGAGCATCCAATTCTTGATTTTGCCTCAGGTCATGACCTCATGGTTCGTCATATCAAGCCCCACATCAGGCTCTGCACTGACAATGAGGAGCCTACTTGGGATTCTCTCTCTCCCTCTCTCTCTCTCTCTCTCTCTCTCTGCTCTTCCACCACTCACACCTGTACTCTCTCTCTCCCTTTCTCAAATATATAAACTTTTTTTTAATTCTCTAAATAAAGAGGAACGTAGATGAGTACAGCTGGGACTCCTGAACGGCCACACAGAAGGCTGCATAAGCCGCATGGGGGTGGAAGGTACTGCTGCTACAGTGTGGGGAGCACCCAGGGCTGCAGGTACAGGCTGCGGAGCCCTCAGTTCCCCAACCCCTGGCTCCCTTAGCACACCTAGAATTGGGCCATTCGCCACAAGGACCATTACCTGAGGAAATCCCAAGTCAAAGACCACACCACCCAGTTTTACATTTGCCAGTATAAGCCTAGTGATTTTAATTCTACATAGTAAGTGCAATGATCAGTTAGTCAATTTGAAAATTGTCCAGGGAGCCTTTTCTGAGTTAGTATTTCCACTAAGGTGGTTGCTTTCCTGGGATTCTATCAAGTCCTTTGTGTATAAAAGCACGTTGTGTGAAGCAAAAGCTGTAGACATTAGCCAATGGCCCTGAGCTGTGTGCATGTTTGAGATACATTTATATGTAGTCCGGGGATCCAATCGTGTTGGCCTGATGTTTTAATAGTCCAGAGCACATGCCCCTGCCATGACCTGTGTGACCTCTCCTTCCTCTCCCCTCATACTACTCACAAGATATCTGTGGGCAATTTTTGTATTTTTTTTTAAATGTTTTATTTATTTTTAGGAGAGAGAGAGAGACAGCATGAGCAGGGGAGGGTCAGAGAGAGAGGGAGTCACAGACTGAAACAGGCTTCAGGCTCTGAACTGGCAGTCAGCACAGAGCCCGACGCGGGGCTCAAACCCACGAACCGTGAGATCATGACCCAAGCGAAAGTCGGACGCTTAACCGACTAAGCCACCCAGGCACCCCATTTTTTGTATTTTTTTATAAACATGTGATATGTTGATGCCTTATCTCCCTAATCAGACCTCCAGTTCCATGAGAACAGGAATGGAATTTGGAAAGCAGCCTGTCTTCCCAGACTCCACCCCACCTCCAAAAACAGGAGCAGGGCCCTTAGCAAAAGAGACTCTCCAAAATCACTAGCCAGCAGTCACGCTGCCTTGCATCCTGGCTGGCTGCCTGCTGCGGGGAGTGGTGTAGGGGATGAATGAGTGCTCCCTCTCAGGCCATGCTCCCTAGGGCAGAGAGCAGCCATCAGCCTTATACCGCAGTGATGAAGCTCTATTCCCAGAGGTTGCTCTGGAGCAATTTCATAAATAAAAATACAGGAGGTATGCTAAGTAGTTACAAGCCATGCTAGAGAGTCAAAGGAAAGGGCACTTACCTTCGCCCAGGACGATGGCTAATGAAAGCGAACCAACACCTTCCCTAGCAGGAATGGATGGAGTTTGAACTGACTTGGATAGGGTGTGTAGAGTGATATTTTAAATTTAATCACTTTTTTATTATTATAAAAGTATCATGTGGTTATAAAGTACTAGGGAGAAGGGAAGTGCAGACAAATAAAAATAAGAAAATAAAAATTGTACATAATCCTACTACACAGAAACAACCACCATCAAGAGTGTAGCATGTTAAAATTAACAACTCAGGAAACGACAGATGTTGGTGAGGATGCAGAGAGAGGGAAACCCTCTTGCACTGTTGGTGGGAATGCAAACTGGTGCAGCCACTCTGGAAAACAGTGTGGATGTTCCTCAAAAAACTAACAATAGAACTACCCTGGGGCACTTGGGTGGCTCAGTCGGTTAAGCCTCCGACTTCGGCTCAGGTCATGATCTCACGGCTGGTGGGTTCGAGCCCCATGTCGGGCTCTGTGCTGACTGCCAGCTCAGAGCCTGGAGCCTGTTTCAGATTCTGTGTCTCCCTCTCTCTCTGACCCTCCCCTGCTCATGCTGTCTCTCTCTCTCAGAAATAAATAAAAACATGTAAAAAAATTTTGTTAAATAGAACTACCCTATAACCCAGCAATTGCACTACTAGGTATTTATCCAAAGGACACCAAAATGCTGATTCAAAGGGGCACATGCACCCCAATGTTTATAGCAGTGCTGTTGACAATAGCTAAATTGTGGAAAGAGCCCAAATGTCCATCAACTGATGAACAGATTAAAAACATGTGCTTTATATATACAATGGAATATTAATCAGTGATCAAAAGGAATGAAATCTTGCCATTTGTGTCAACGTAGATGGAACTAGAGAGTATTATGCTCAGTGAAATAAGTCAGGCAGAAAAAGACAAGTATCATATGATTTCACTCATATAAGGAATTTAAGAAACACAACAGATGATCATAAGGAAGGGAAGGAAAAATAAGATATAAATGGAGAGGGATGCAAACCAGAAGAGACTCTTAAATACAGAGAACAAACAGGGTTGCTGGTGGGGAGATGGGTTGGCGGATGGGATAAATGGGTGATGGGCATTAAGGGAGGGCACTTGTTGGGATAAGCACTGGATGTTATATGTAAGTGATGAATCACTAAATTCTGCTCCTGAAACCAATGCTACACTGTATGTTAACTAACTTGAATTTAAATAAATAAATGTGGGGCACCTTGGTAGCTCAGTTGGTTAAGCGCCTGACTTCGGCTCAGGTCATGATCTCACGGTTCATGGGTTCAAGCTCCTCATCAGGCTCTGTGCTGACAGCTTGGAGCCTGGAGCCTGCTTTGGATTCTGTCTCTTCTCTCTCTGCCCTTCTGCTCACTCTCTGTCACTCAAAAAGTAAAATTAAAACGTTAAAAAATTAAAAATAAATAAATAAATAAATGTAAAATTAAAAAAAAGAGTTTAGCATGTTACTTTCCTTTTCATATATATATATTATATGCATATAAAATATAATTTTGGGGTTTTTTGTTTATTTTTGAGAGACAACACAAGCAGGGGAGGGGCAGAGAGAGAGGGAGACACAGAATCTGAAGCAGCTCCAGGCTCTGAGCTGTCAGCCCAACGCGGGGCTTGAACTCAGGAGCCGTGAGATCATGACCTGAGCCGAAGTCAGGTGCTTAACCAACTGAGCCACCCAGGCACTGCTAAAATATAAATTTTAAATAAAATCTTTTTATACAGATGGTTTTGTAACCTGGTTTTTTTGCTTTTGACTATATCATAAATATTCAATTCACTAACACTTTTGTATTTTTTTCTTTTGTTCACTGAATAATGTTTCGCTTCATGATATTCTACAATTTATGAAACCAATTCCATATAGTCAGATATCTATTTAGGTTGGTTCTACTTTTTCTTTTCATTAACAGCGCTGTGGTGAACATCTTTGAAGCTGCATCTGTGCGTAACCCTCAGGATTATTTCCACTGCGTGAAATTCCTATGGAAGTTCAGGTTCAGTGGTCATCTACATTTTAAGGTCTTTGATGATAAGGCTGAGCCGGATTTCAACAGGTGAAAATGAGGGAAAAGGGCATTTCAGATGCAAAGAGAGAAGTAAAAGCAGAGAAGCAGGAAAACTGTGCATGTTAAAATAAATACATGACAAAACAGGCTGGTAGTTAAAGCAAATAAAGGAGACTTGTAGGAGATAAGACAAGAAGAAATGGGATGACAGTGGGAAGAAAATGGGAAGAACCTTGAGCCAGAGTCAGGGGCTTGTGCTTACCCAGTAGCCTCTGGGGTAGACACAGTAGCTGCAGAGGACATGGATTGTAGAGGAGCCAAATAGACAAAGGAAGACCGGGTGGCTGATGGACTCTTCCAGAAGATACACAATGAGGTCCTAAAGGGGCCCTCTCGGGCTTGAGCAGATACCGCCAGCAGATACCCTTTGACAAAAGGGACTTTGCAGATGTGATTAAATTAAAAACTGAGATGGGGAGACTATCCTGGATTGCCCAATCTAATCAGAAGGGTTCTTACGTGAGGAGGCAGTAGGGTCAGAGTCAGGGAAGGAAATGTGATCGCCAAAGCAGAGTTTGGGGTGGTAGGGGGTCACGTGCCAAGGAATGTGGGCAGACTCTGGAAGCCAGAGTAGGCAAGGAACAGATTCTCCCCTAGAACCTACAGAAGGAACACAGCTCTGCTGACACTTTGATTTTGACTCATTTCAGACTTCTGACTTCCAAAACTAGAAGATACAAATTTATGTTGTTTTAAGCCATTAAGTTTGTGACCATTAGCTACAAGAACAATAAGAAACTAACGCAAGCAGAGCCACACAGCCCTGCTCTCCAAGCAGCCTTGCTAAATTAGTGTTAAGAGAACAATGGTGCTCTGGGGCTCAGGGAAGAGTGATCCCTGAAAGGTGAACCGATGCCTAAACAGAATCGTACACACGGGAAAGTGTGACCGCTGGAGGCACTTCTGGAAATGCAGCCTAGAGGCAGCGGGATGCTGGAGTTGACCTCTGCCTACCTGTGAGTAAATTCTCCAGAGTGTAATTAATATAAATGCAAAAGAACCTCAAGATAGGAAAGATTTTCTAGCGGGGCTCGTATTTCCCTTTTTTTTTTTTCTTTTTTGTCTATTTGGAGCACATCTTCTGTGCAAACTCCACAGGTAAGAGAACTTTCTCGGCAGTTCATGCCAAATGAACAAACACACCCAGGCTCCCAGCTCCCAGCATCTACTGCCAACACCTGAAGGGAAGCCATCCTCCTCCACTTCCTTTCTTCTAGGGACATCTGTGGGGGTGAAATAGCATGCTCACTTCCTTCCTCACAACATCATGGTGATGACGTGCCTGCAGTCCAATGTCAAAAGAATGGCACAACTTCAAACTAATTCTCTCACATTCTTGGTGACTATGACACCACATTATTATTGCCATGGAGTTAGAGAGTGGAGTTTCTGATCCTCACAGGACCAGACGATTCCTGAACCCAGAACCACTATCCCAGGTCCTGGGGTTCTAGCTTTACAGACACAAAGTTATGACAATTCTCGTCTGGTGGGCATCTTATAAATTAGTTTCTAAAACACATACATAAATCACTAAGTCAATTTCAAAGTCTTTACTTTTTTTAATGTTTATTTACTTATTTTTGAGAGAGAGAGAGAAAGAGAGCATGAGCAAGGGAGGGGCAGAGAGAAAGAGAGGGAAACACAGAATCTGAAACACGCTCCAGGCTCTGAGCTGTCAGTGCAGAGTCTGACATGGGACTCGAACCCACGAACCGTGAGATCATAACCTGGGCCGAAGTCAGACACTTAAGCAACTGAGCCACCCAGGCGCCCCTTAAAGCCTTTCTCAAACATCTATAGGCCAAGCAGATCAAACTGGTAAAATAGAATTTTTTTAAAACAATTAAACCCAGTCATTGCATTCTTGGACACTTAGGCAGGAGAAATGGAAACCTAGGTTACACCAAATCCTGTACGTGGATGTTTATAGCAGCTTTGTTTATAATAATCAAAAACTGGAAACAACCCAGATGTCCTTCACTGGGTTAACAGCTGAACAAATGGTGGTCTATCCATACATGAAATACTGCTCAGCAATAAGAAAGAGCAAACCATTGATACACACACAACATGTAAGTGAAAAAAACCAACCCTTTTATGTATGGTAAAAAGTTGATAATACTGTATGATTCCTTTTATGTAACACTCTTGAAATGACAAAAATTACAGAAATGGAGAACACATTGGTGGCTGCCAAGGGTTAGGGGCAGAAGAGTGGAGTGGAGGGCAGGGTACAAAAAGGAAGTGCTTGTGGTTACAAAAGAGCAATGGGAAGGATCTTTGTTGTGATGGCATGGTGGTAGAGACACAAGCCTACATGTGATAACATTGTACAGAACTAAATACATGCACGCACACACACACACACATACGAATACAAGTAAAACTACTGAGGTCTGAATAAAATGGGTGGATTGTATCCATGTCACTTTCCTGGAGGTGATATTTTACTACAGTTTTGCAACACCACTAAGGGGAATTGCAAAGGATACAATGGACCTCTCTGTACTACTCCTTACAATTGCATATGAGTCTATAATTTTCTTAAAGATTTTAACTAAATTTTTTTAAAAAAACAATAAATAAGCTTGATTCTAATAATCTATTTAGAACTCTGCACCAATAATTGGAGAATCCACAGTATCCTCAGATACAGAGAAGGTAACAGTCTCGTTTGCCCAGCACTCTCCTGAGTTTAGCACTGAAAGTGCTTCATCCCAGGAAACCCTCAGTCCCCAAAAAATGGGGATGGTTAGTCACCCTGACAGTTACAAAAATTAATCATGTACAATCCTTGGCATATTTCAGAGAATAAATAAGTAACATGTACTCTGTATCCTCTGACCACAGTATAATTTACACTGAAAAGTCAACTTAAATTTTTTTTTAAATCGTCATATATTTGGAAATTTCAAAGCATACTTCCAAATAACTTGGAGGTCAAAAAATAAATCAGAAGAGAAATTTTAAAATACTTCAAACCAAACAATATGAAGATACTCCATATTAAGCAATATTCAAAGTAAGTAAAGATGCAATGAAATATGTCCTTTGTGGTTTCAGCTCTTCAAGCTAGTGGGAATATAACAATGGCACCTTGGGAACACATGATGTACCGGACTCCTGTAATGTGTTCATACTCGATCCAGTTAAGTCCACTTCTAGTCCACTGAAGGAAACTACCTACAATGAGGGCAAAGATCTGCATCCAAGATAGTCACTGAGGCATTGTTTCTAATAGTCAAAATGAAAGTGTAAGCATCCTACATGTCCCAGTTTAGAAGATTAGTCGAATAACTTTTGGCATACACATGGGATGAATTATCACGTAGCCAGGAAAAACAGCATTGAAGAACAGTTACAAATGACATGGGGAAATACTTATGGAATAATCTTTAAGTGACAGGAGAGATGAATATGCATATTCATATCATTGCAACTATATAAATTACATGGAGAAAAAAACACTAAAGAGATATGCTAACACAGAGTGTGCGCCTGGCTGGCTCAGTCAGTAAAATACGAGACCTTTGCGCACCTGGCTGGCTCAGTCAGTAGAGTATGAGATTCTTGATCTTGGCGTCATGGGTTCAAGCCCCACAGTGGGTGTAGAGATTACTTAAAAATAAAATCTTCTTTAAAAATATGCTAACATATTTACACTTATCTCCGGATGTCAGGACATTGTCATTTTCTTCTTTAAACTTCTCTATATTTTCCAATTTTTTCACAATATTCGTATGATAATACTTAATGTTTTTAAAATGTTCTTTACTTTTTTAGTGTTAAAAAAAGGGAGAGGGGAAAATCAAACATGGAAAGTCATTGAGAATTCAGCTTACAAAGTAAAGTTACAGAAGAGAGAAGGAGGAAGGAGAAGTCACCTGTGAATTCTGAGGAAAAGGGATATGCTCTTTCTTCACCCTGATTCTCACTTCCCTAGAAAACAATTTTGAAAACAAAAAATGCTAAACAAGCGCAGTGAAAACCAGCTTGATTTACCTTTTTTTTTTAATATTTTTTATTTATTTCTAGGAGAGAGAGAGAGAGACAGCGTGAGCAGGGGAGGGTCAGAGAGAGAGGGAGTCACAGACTCTGAAACAGGCTCCAGGCTCTGAGCTGGCAGTCAGCACAGAGCCCGACGTGGGGCTCGAACCCACGAACCGCGAGATCATGACCTAAGTGAAAGTCGGACGCTTAACCGACTAAGCCACCCAGGCGCCCCTTGATTTACCTTTTAATACCTGTTTACAATGAATCAGACTTGTCAATGCTTCTATTTGTAATAACTCCAAATTGGAAACAACCCAAACGTCCATCAGCAGTAGAACAGATAAATACAATTGTGCTACGTTCACATGATGTGTTATTATATAGCAATAAGAATAATCCCCAACCACACACAACAATGTGGATGAATTTCACAAGTACAATGTTGAGTGAAAGGAGCCAGATTCAATAAAGTACTTACTGGATATTCTATTTACATAGAACACAAAAATTGGCAGAACTAATCTAAGCTGTTAGAAGTCTGTTAGATTAGTTTAGAACTAATCTAAGCTGTTAGAGTGGTTCCCCTTTGGAAGAGGGGGTAGTGACTGGAAAGCAGCATGAGAGGACTTTCTGGGGTGCTGGTGATGTTCAGTTTAGTAACTTGGGTGCTGATGATGACAGGGAGGATCTAGTTTGTGAGAAAGTATTGAACTGTGTTCTTAGGATCTGTGTATTTCCATTATGAATATTGTACATCAATATGAGGTTTTCAAAATGAAAAAAAAAAAAACAATAATGGTGCTTGGAAGTGTACTTGGAATTTATCTTCCCTTAATTGGATAAAAGTTCCTGAAAAGCTAGCAGACTTCCTAGAATTTTTATTAATAATTCAAGTCTCCCAAGCAGTGTTCCAGACAAAGTGGCATCTACTAACAGATTTTGTGCTCCTTGTTCTGGAACCTACTTCTTGCTCTGGCTGGCTGTCCTCTGGACACAGAGCTATTTGCCTCTCCTGATGGACACAGAGGCATCCCCTACCTCCCATGACCAATTAGTTGCCATGATCTTATATATACAATATATATGGGCATCAACATGTCATCACAAAGTGGGGCACAGCTTGGCTCAAAGGAAGGGGAAGAAAAGTGCTAACACAGCGCTTATTCAGAGAGGAGACTCTCCTGACTGTTCTCCCTCTTTCTGAGGATTCCTAACCCAGACTCCTAAATCCAGAATCCCTGTTATCCACACTCCTCAACATACTCTACAGTTACTAATATTTTTTCGGATCTGGGTTAGGCTCTAGGAATACAAAGATGATTCCCTGGATTCATGGAGCTTATGGTCTAGTGACAAGGACTGACGTAAATCTAAACAAACTAGAACTGCAAACAGTGATAAGAGCTACATTGGTAAGATAGTGATGCCGTGGAAGCACACATGTAATAGAGGATTTCAACCTAAACTGATGGGGGTGGGGGATGGAGTGATTGCCAGCTGAGCTGAGTTCTATGTGACGAGTAAGGGTAAAACCAAGCAAAGAAGCACTTCAAGCCAGGGAACCAGGAGGTTTAAAGCCTCAGTGGCAGAAGGGAGTTGCCTGCAAAGAAACTGAAAGATGGTTTGCACGGCTGGAACACAGAACACAGGCAGAAACATGGTAGGCGGTAGGAATGGAGAGGTGTGAATGTGCTGGATGTAATGTGAATCCTTTCTGCCGTGCTATTTAGTTTTCAGGGCTCCTTCACAGACACGACCTCCTCAGAGCCTTCTACCACCACCATGAGTTAGCAAGAACAGGCAGTGTTGTTCCCAGTTTGCAGATGAGGAAGTAAACGCCCAGCGCTGTGACTTGCCACTTGCCACACAGCGAGGGAGAAGACAAGCCCATGTTCACCCCTTACCCTCTGACTCTTGGTCCAGTCTGCTCTGCCCGATACCATCACTGCCTTCCCCTCTGTCTAGTCCAGGCTGAGATTTCCTGCTGGTTCAGCCCTCAAACCCAAAAGCAGAGGCGTCAGGTGTCACAGGTGGAGGTCTTGGGGCTGGGCACTTTCCCCAGGACTCTCCCAATGGGCAGGCAGTGCCGAAGGGCCCTAGACTCTCTGGCTAAAGCCTCTCAGGTGTACTGTGAAACACTGGTTGGAATCCCCTCAGCTCAGACTTTCCTGGTGGGAAAGAGCTTTGGGAGAAGATGATTGGGCTGGACCAAGCAATCCCTGCTTTTAATTCAGTCAGTCCACAGGTCCGGGCATGTGCTTGGAGACACAGAAAATGGCTCTGCAAACCCGGCCACACCCTCTGGCTGGAGGCTTTTATCCCCACGTTCATGAACCAAGGGGAACTTGCCTCTTATCTCTGCTTCTGGTAACACAATCATTGTCTTTATGAAAGTCTCCCATACTACAAAGCATTTGTTGATTTAGGAACAAAACGGGTATCTCTTTTTGCCTCCCCAAATTCTTCTGTCCTATGTTTTCAACCTCTCTCTCTTTCTGTGAAATTGAATTACTTGCTATAATTTGCATGGAAAACTTAATGCGTCCTGAACTATGGGCCTGGAACGAGCTACCCCCCTCCCCACCTCCCTCAGGTCATTCTTGGAGAATGGAGCCTCTTGCTCAAAGCAAACGCCACAGACATTTAGGAACTGCCCTTGGAGCAAGCAAACAGTGAAATCAAATCACACCCCTGATTTGAATGAGTAGCTGCATATATTTAATCACAGAATCACATAAATGGAAGAAGCCTCAAAGTCAGAGTCTCTACCTGCTTAGTAGCCAGCCTTGAGAAAGTGATTAGACTTCTCTGGCCCTCACTCTTCCCAAAGTCCGAAAGCATCAGACATACGTGCACATGACATATTGTGCATATATGTGCATGTGTGTGTGTGTTTCATTTCTGTATGCATTTCTAAATTTTGAGCCAATATTAAAAATTTTGGATCTTTTATGCTAAAAGATGTGGATTTCTGCCAGCAGTTGGAAGAATGGCACATCTTACACCACGGGGCCACATTCTCATAAAGGAAAAGTCAGCTGGAAAGGACGACCTACTCTCTTTAGCCAGGCATGCTCCCTCCAAATTTTCAGTCCCTTCCCCATGTTATCACATCTCCAACAATAGAGCTCCAAATCAGTTGCCATTTTTGGCCGTACCAAGTGCCTTTTCTTTTTTTTTTCTTTTAGTTTATAGAAACATTTCTTTGTAGTCATTTCTCTATCAAAAATGAAAAAATACGACACACCAAAAAAACTGAGTTTCAAGAAAACGGGAGACCATATTTCTTTGTGGATGCTGAGAAATATTCCTCTGCATTTGGCTAGCTGGCTGAGACCCCAGTCATCTGAAGGCTTGACTGGGGCTGGAGAGTCTGCCTCCCAGATGACTCACCCACAAGGCTTGTAAGTTGGTGCTGTTCGTTATCAGGAGGTCCCAGTGCCTTGTGGTGTTAACCTCTCCATAGGGATGCTTAAATGTACTCATGGTATAGTGATTGGCTTCCTCCAGTGCAAGTCATCTGAGAGAAAGCAAAATGAAAGAAATACTGTATTTTATGACCTAACATTGGAATCCAACTTTTTATTTCCACGGTACTTTCCACAGGTCAGCCCTTTTTAGTGTTGGAGTAGATATATGAGGGGTGTGGATACTGGGGGACAAGACTCATAGGGAGACTATCTTGGAAACTGGATACCTCATAATTCTATGACATTTCTGAGAGACATACCTAAAATTAAGCATAGGAAATATTTGAAGTTGGGGTGCTATATTAGACAAAATGGACTTTTGAAAAAGTCCATTACAGAATAAGATTAAATAATGATAAAAAGTCTAGTTTATTAAGAAGATATGATTATCATTAACCTAATAAAATAAACAATAAAATAGGTCCAAAATATATAAACAAAAAATTGATAGAACTCAGAGAGAGATTGGGAGCACCTCGATTGCTCAGTTGGTTACACTTCCGACTCCTGATCTCAGCGCAGGTCTTAATCTCAGGGTTGTGAGTTCAAGCCCCACCTTGGGCTCCATCCTGTGCGTGAAGTCTGCTTTAAAAAAATTGCTTTCAGGGTGCCTGGGTGGTTCAGTCAGTTAAGCGTCCGACTTCAGTTTCAGGTCATGATCTCACGATTCGTGGGTTCGAGCCCCACGTCGGGCTCTGTGCTGACAGCCAGCTCAGAGCCTGGAGACTGTTTCAGATTCTGTGTCTCCCTCTCTCTCTGACCCTCCCCTGCTCACACTATCTCTCTCTCTCAGAAATAAATAAAACATTTTTAAAATTTTTTAAATAGGTTTAGAACTCAGGAAGAGACTAACAAATTCATCACTTAGGGGAGATGTCAACATACCTCCCTCTATTACTGTTAGATCAAAGAGACAAAAAAAACCCAAGAAATTTGAACAATATAATTATTAAGTTTGATTAATTGGACATATATAGAATTCTATACCAACAATTAGGGATGACACCCTTAGAACATTTATAAAAATTAACCAAGTACTAAACCACAAAACAAGTCTCAAAAAATTTCAAAGAATCAATATTAAGATGTTTCTCAGTATAATACAATTAATTGGAAATAAATAACAAAATCTAATTATTTTTATATTTCCATATTCCTGGAAAAAGTTAAGCATACTACTAACTCATGGGTCCAAGAAGACATCATCATGAAAAATGTGAAGTTCAGTAAGTCACGCTGCACTCCATGATAATTCATTTATTAGTTATTAGTTTAATACGAAAGTTGCATGGAGTTCATATGTCTAGAAGCAAGCTTTCTTACCATCAGAGAAAAAGTCTTTTAAGATCTTTGTAGAAGCTGAAAATGTTTCATAATGGACATTCTTTCATGCTGGTTGCTGGTTTAGTAACTTCAAGAATTGATCTTTTTTCCACTATGTTAAAATATCTAGAAAAGCTAAAAATGTGTATCAAGAAGCAATGAAGATATTTCTCTAATCCTACCCCAAGGTAGAAAAATATGTATTAATATATTTAATAATATTTACATTATTATAATATGTACTGATTATTAAGAATATTTATGAATACAATATTGTTAATTACTAATATTATTTAAAATACTCATAATATTTAAAATATGCTAGATCATATTTTTAGCTTTAATGAAACTGGTCACTATTAGAAACAAATGCCTTTGAGGACCAATTTCTTTTCTTTTTTAAATTTTTTTTTAACATTTATTTATTATTGAGAAACAGAGAGGCAGAGCATGAATGGAGGAGGGGCAGAGAGAGAGGGAGACACAGAATCCAAAGCAGGGCTTGAACCCCCAAACTGTAAGATCATGACCTGAGCCAGAGTCAGATGCTTAACTGACTGAGCCACCCAGGTGCCCCAAGGACCAATTTCTTATGCAAGACATAAATCCCAGTGGCCAAGGCTATAGAGAGGTGACTTACTACAGTACCAATAAAAAAACAGTGACCAAAGCTTAATCACATGGGGACTATGAGGGAAGCTGGGAAATATAATCTTTAGTTATGTTGCCAGCTGAAAGTTGGTGTTCTGTTCAAGAAGGACCAAATAACTATTAGAGAATCATCAGCAGACTCTTCCATGAAGATAATTATCCTTAATTCAGGACTATGAATCCAATATGACCTTAATGACAAAACCAGACATGAGAAATGAAAAGTGAAAAAAGAAAATCACTGGCCAGATCACTCATGAATATAGAGTAAAAAATTAAATGTAAAAAGTCCTAAACAAAATATTAGCAACTGAAGCCAACAGTATGTTAAAAAAGATAATACATTATAAATACAGTTTTATTTATTCCAGAAATTTAGGAGTGGTTTAGCATTAGAAAATCTATTATTATGACACAAATTAAAGGGTAAAAATATGAGCATCTCCAGAATAGCTGCACCAATTTACCCTTCCACCCGCAGGACGCAAGTGTTCCCTGTTCTCCACATTCTTTTTTTTTTTAATATTTTATTTTATTTCTGAGAGAGAGAGAGAGAGAGAGAGAGACAGTGTGAGCCGAGGAGGGTCAGAGAGAGAGGGAGACACAGAATCTGAAACAGAATCCAGGCTCTGAGATCGCTGTCAGCACAGAGCCCGACGCGGGGCTCGAACCCACGAACCGTGAGATCATGACCTGAAGCCAAAGTCGGACGCTTAACCGACTGAGTCACCCAGGCACCCCCTCCACATTCTTGACAACACTTGTTATCTCTTATCTTTTTGGTAGTATCCATTCTAACAGATGTAAGGTGATATCTCATTGTGGTTTTGATTTGCATTTCCCTGATGAAGCATGATGTTGAGCATCTTTTTATGTACCTATTTGCCATTTGTAGGTTTTCTTTGGAAAAATACCTATTCAGATATTTTGGTGGGAATGTAAACTGGTGGACAACAGTATGGAGGTTCCTCAAAAAAATAAAAAAGTAGAACGTCACATGGTCTAGCAATTCCACTCCTGGATAACTATCTGCAGAAAATAACAACACTGACTTGAAAAGATATATGTACTTTCATGTTCATTGCAGATTTATTTACAATAACCAAGGTATGGAAACAACCCACCCAAGTGTCCATCAGTGAATAAATGGATAAAGAAAGTGTTTATATCAGAAATATTATTCAGCCTTTTAAAAACAAAATCAGGGTCGCCTGGGTGGCTCAGACAGTTAAACGTCCGGCTTCGGCTCAGGTCATGATCTCACAGTATGTGGGTTTGAGCCCCACGTTGGGCTCTGTGCTGACAGCTAGCTCAGAGCCTGGAGCCTGTCTTCGGATTCTGTGGCTCCCTCTTTCTCTGACCCTTCCCTACTCACACTGTCTCTCTCTCTCTCTCAAAAATAAATGAAACATTAAAAATAAATTAATTAATTAAAAAACAAAAACAAAATCATACCACTTGCAACAATTATGGATGGATCTTGAGGGCATTAGGCTAAACGAAATAACTCAGAGAACAACAAATAAATACTGTATAATCTCACTTATATGTGGAGTCTAAAAAAAATAGCTCATAGAAAGCAAATTGGTGGTTACCAGAAGCAGGGAGGGGGGTAGGAGGAGGGTTAAGTGGGTAACAATGGTCAAAAAGTACAAATTTCCAGTTATAAATCATGGGGATGTAATGTCCAGCATGGTGACTATAGTTAATAATACTGTATTTCATATTTGAAAGTTGCCAAGAGCATAAATCTTAAAAGTTCTTATCACAAGAAAAAGAAATCTGTTAACTATGTATGGTGACAGATGTTAACTAGGCTTTTTGTGGTGATTATTTTCTAATTCATATACATAATGAATCATTTATGTTGTGCACCTGAAACTAATATAATGTTGTCAATTATACCTCAATATAAAATAATTAATTGCTTAATATGAGCCTCTCATTTGATGCAGAAAAAGCATTTGGCAAATTTACTCAGCAAACTGGGAATAGAAGAAAATACTTTAAGTTAACTAAGATTAACAAAAACCTCATCATTCTAATGAGAATGCATAAGAAATGTAAAATCATTCCCATTAAAATAACAAGATAGAATGCCCACTCTTACCACTTCTATTCAAACTACTTGGAAATCCTGGCCAATGCAACAAAACAAGGAAAATAATTTCAAGTCATAAAGAATGAAGTCTTTAAAGATGCAAGCCTTGGGGCACCTGGGTGGCTCAGTCGGTTAAGCGTCGGACTTCAGCTCAGGTCATGATCTCACAGTCTGTGAGTTCGAGTCCCCACATTGGGCTCTGTGCTGACAGCTCAGAGCCTGGAGCCTGCTTCGGATTCTGTGCCTCCCTCTCTCTCTGCCCCTCCCCAACTCGATCTCTGTCTCTCAAAATAAAAAATAAAAGACATAAAAAAATTTTTAAAAATAAAGAAGCAAGTCTATCGTTAATCATATATGATATAATTATCTCAAAAATGTCTACAAATATTACAAATCAATAGAAATCTTTTAGAAGGCAACCAAATATAATAAGATCAATGTTTGAAAATCTACTGTTTTGTTTACTTACACTAGCAAAAGAAAATACAATTGTAAAAAATAAGAAACTCATTTAACATAATTCAGGACTATAAGAACATAATAACAAATTGAACAAATTATGTTCAATACATGTAGGGAAAAAATAACAAAATATTATTAGAAGACATTAATTAAGACCTAAGTAATGAGAGTTATGTCATGAATATTTAAATTCAATATCACAATGATGTTAGGTCTCCCCAATTCAGATGTAGGCTCAATACAACACCAATCAAAATCTCAACAAGCTTTTTGAGGACCTCAACAACTTGATCTATCTATCCATTGACTGATTGATAGATAGAGTGCTATGGGCCAAAAGTAGCCAATATACTCCTCAAGAAAAGAATGGGATGCAAGGACTTACACTACAAGATATCAAGACTTATAAGTCTATAGCTCTTCAGACTAAATGGTTTTAGTTCAGGTTTAGACAAATTGATCAAACAACTTATATCAAGAGACAAAAAACAGACCTCCCCTGCTCCCGCTCTGTTTCTCTCTCTCTCAGAAATAAATAAGCATTAAAAAACAATTTTTAAATATGAAAAGTGAAACTTTAAAATTTTTGGAAGAAAATATCTTTGTGACCACAGAGTAGATTTATTAAGCAAGTAAAAATACTAATCAGAAGGGGCGCCTGGGTAGCTAGGTCGGTTAAGCTCCAACTTTGGCTCAGGTCATGATCTCACGGTTCGTGGGTGTGAGCCCTGCATCGGGCTCTGTGCTAACAGCTAGCTCAGAGCCTGGAGCCTGCTTCAGATTCTGTATCTCCCTTTCTCTCTGACCCTCCCCTGCTCATTCTCTCTCTCTCTCTCTCTCTCTCTCAGAAATAAATAAAAAACATTAAAATTTTTAAAAATACTAGTCATAAGACAATTGATGTATTTAGCTATATTAATATTGCAAATTTTTGTTTATTAAAAAAACAAGATATAAGCTGGGAGAACATATTTATAAAACATATAAACAATACAGAACTAGTACCCAGAATACATAAAGACCTTCTACAAATCATTAAGATAAATAACACAACTGTGTAATGGCCAAAAGATAAGCATAGGTGTTTCTTTTTTTTTTCTTTTAGTGCTTATTTATTTTTTAAAGAGAGAGAGAGAGAGATAGAGCATGAGTGGGGTAGGGGCAGAGAGAGAGGGAGACACAAAATCCGAAGCAGACTCCAGGCTCTGAGCTGTTAGCACAGAGCCCGATGCAGGGCTCGAACCCACGGACCCTGAGATCAAGACCTGAGCCAAAGTCGAAAACTTAACCAACTGAGGCACTCAGGTGCCCCAAACACAGGCGCTTCAAAAAAAGAAAATCAGGGGTGCCTGGGTGGCTTAGTCGGTTAGGCGTCCGACTTTCGCTTAAGTCATGATCTCACGGTTGGTGGATTCGAGCCCCGCGTCGGGCTCTGTGCTGACAGCCAGCTCAGAGCCTGGAGCCTATTTCCAATTCTGTGTCTCCCTTTCTCTCTGACCCTCCCCTGCTCATGCTGTCTCTCTCTCTCCTAGAAATAAATAAAACATTAAAAATTAAAAAAAAGAAAAGAAAAGAAAAGAAAATCTACCTGGCAAATGAGTATATGGAAAAATGCTCAGTTTTATTAATAATCAGGGAAATGAATTAAGTCCACAATAAAATACCATGTTACATTAACTAGTTTTGCAAAATATTTAAGTCTGCTATTGCCACATGGTTGTTAGAATGTCAACCAATGTGAACTCATATATACTGCTTATAGGATTATAAGTTGACGTAATCACTCCAAACACCATTTTATTTGATGAACAGCTATATTATTTATAATAGCAAAGTGTCTGAATGCAATATGACTGTATTTTCACAAGTTCAAAAACAAGCAAAAGTAAATACTCAGTTTGTGAATATACACCTATGTATATGAAGCTGCTCTAAAACACAAGAAAATAATAAACACAAAATTCAGGATGGTGGGAGTCAGGCGTACAGAGCTGGGAAGGGGGCAAGGAGGCAGATGGGATCATATGATCACGTTCTAATTCCTGGATAAGCCAGTGTGCTCAAAGATGTCCATTTTGTAAATACGTTTCATCACATGCATTTTACATTTATTTTTATATATAAAATTTTAAAACAAAACAAGGAACGGATACAACTTGTTACAGAAGGTAAAAGACTTAAGTTCTTAAAGCAAAACTTTCCGGCCAAATTTGACACGGGCTGCTAAATTGGGCTTGAAGCCTGGGCTGGCAAGACATGAAGGTGAATCAAGCTAAGGGTGGAGGGTCAATTTGTACCCTGGGACGTAGCAAAGGCTCCTGCCTGGTGCCTGCCCCGTGTCACACAGCTCACTGACGGAGACTCAGAGTTCAGGGACACCAGCGATGTGTCAGGAGCCGAGAGGGAAGACGTGAGGACTGATGTGTAGCACCAAGGCTGTCCAGCCAGGCAAGGCGTGGGGCTGCAGCCGGCTCTGGAATGCATTCCAAGACTGATCATAATCTGATTCCTGTTTCAGCAAAGGAACAGGGACCCGCCAGAGCCACCGTGCTGGTCGAGCTGAGCCCCAGGCAGGAACCCACTAGAATGTCCATCATCTTTGGCGATCAGAGTTCCTGGAAAATACAGAAGCCAGGGACTAGACCTGGAGGAAAAAAGATGAAGAGGAAAAAAAAAAAAAAACCTCACTTTAGGATGGTTGTGAAGGTTGTATCCCCGGCACCAGATAAAAGTACTCCCCACCTCTGGGGCTCTCTTCCCATCCCACCCTGTGAGTCTAAGGCTGACGGCACGATCTCATCTGTCTTATATGCCATTTGAGGGCCCTGGACACATAGACACTTCCCTAGTTACTGGTCAATATTTCTAATGCCATAAGTTTCTTAGTTAAGGTTTTCTCCCTCCTTCTATGTTCTTACAGCACCAAAGCTGCTTGTAACTGTCCTGTCTCAGTCACATGTGGTGATATGGTGACGTAATTAAAAATATATATTTCATCTTAGTCCCAGTTCCCAGCAAGATCCTAAAACCCTTCTAATTTCCTGAGTGAGAGGGTGATAGGAACATCTTTTGTTAATAACATTTGGTCTTGGTTCCTGACACCAGAGCTTCTAAGACCCTTGAATTCTCTAGAATGATAACAGTGCCTTTTTGTATGCTAATGAGGTGGCAGGTGGTTGAGGTCCCTACAGAGCTTCAGGATGCAGGTTAGGTTAGAGAAAGACCCAAGCATGATCAGCGAGTTCGGACTTTCAGTCCCACCCCACAGCCAGGAGGAGAGGGGTCCGAGACTGAACTAACCACCAGTACCCAGTGGTTTAATCTGTTGTGCCTGTATAATGGAACTTCCATAAGAATCCTGAACAGCGGAGGTGAGAGAACTTCCAGATTGGAGAATGTATCAGGCTGTGGGAGGGTGGCGTGCCCAGAGAGGGCAAGGAAACTCCATCATACCTTGCCCTATGCATCTCTTTCATTTGGCTGTTCCTGAGTTATATATAATAAGTTTGTACATGCAGAGAAAGTGTTTTTCTGTGAAGCATGAATTCTGTGATGCATTCTAGCAAAGTATCAAGCCAGAGGACAGGATTGGTCATGGGAACCTCCAACTCACAGATTCTTGGTCAGAAGTACAAGAAGCCTGAGCCTTGCAATTGGCATCTAAAGTAGGGTCGTTTTTGTGAGGCTGAGTCCTTGAACTTGTGGGATCTCTTGCTAACTCCAGGTAGATTGTATCACAAATTAAATTGTAGGACACTCAGCTGGTATCATAGAATTGGTTAGCAGCAGGGAAAAAACCCATCTACTAGTGTCAGAAGTGTTCTGTGGATGGAAACAGATCATAGTATATGTTCTACCTCATTTTATGATTATATGTATGTCCACAGATTGTATTCTCTTTGCTGGGCTATCAGCATTTTATTTATTTATTTGTTTGTTCATTTATTTGTTTATTTACTTATTTATTTTAAAGGTTAACCCTTCTTTTTTGAAAAACTTTTTTTAACATTTTTTTCATTTTTGAGAGACAGAAACAGAGCATGAGTGGGGGAGGGGCAGAGAGAGAGGGAGCCACAGAATCTGAAGCAGGCTTTAGGCTCTGAGCAATCAGCCCAGAGCCTGATGTGGGGCTTGAACCCATGAACCCTGAGATCATGACCTGAGTCAA
This sequence comes from Crocuta crocuta, assembly GCF_008692635.1. Taxonomy (NCBI): domain Eukaryota; kingdom Metazoa; phylum Chordata; class Mammalia; order Carnivora; family Hyaenidae; genus Crocuta; species Crocuta crocuta. The sequence continues at coordinate 2,909,287 of NW_027529427.1, read as the reverse complement.
CTGAGCCACCCAGGTGCCCCTGGGCTATCAGCATTTTAAGGTTGTGCTATATCTAGCTTCTTCATATTCCTGATCAGCTTACTTAGAAACTTATGCTTTAATTTCTCAATAAATATTGATAAATTTTAACTAAACTTTTTAAATCTGGGGAAGAAGGAAGATACTTTCAACTAGTATTTTCAAAAAATAATAATAAAATAAACTACTATTTTCAGCCTCTAACCCTTTTGTATAAATTAGTTTTCAAGGTTTTTTTTAAGGTAGATTTTGATAAATTGAGAGAAAATTAAGGGGGAAAGATTTAATTAAGAGGTTTCCTGGGCAGCCTGGGCAGCCTGGGTTGCTCAGTCAGTGAAGTATCAGACTCCTGATTTTGGCTCAGGTCATGATCTCACGATCATGTGAGCCTGGAGCCTGCTTAAGATTCCCTCTCCAAGAAAAAAGTTTCTTTTTTTTTTTTTAGTGTTTATTTATTGAGAAAGATAGAGTGTGAGTGGGGAAGGTACAGAGAGAGAGGGAGACACAGAATCCAAAACAGGCTCCAGGCTCCAAGCTGTCAGCACAGAGCCCGATGCAGGGCTCAAACGCACAAGCTGTGAGATCATGACCTGAGCCAAAGTCGGCTGTTTAATCAACTAAGACATCTAGGTGCCCCCCACCCCAAAAAAATGTTTCTTGAAGCAAAAGGGAAAACACTACGTGTCCATTCAGAGCGATGTTTTTTTTTTTAAATTCTGAGTCATTCATGCCCTAAAAGACTGTGGAGACCTTAAATATAACTAAATCTCTATAGGTTGACATGGAAAGCAATCACACATATTTAGAGAAAAAACAAACTTGCAAAACGTTAATGATGTTTTTATTCAAAAACAAAACAAAACAAAAATGAAATGCATCTATTTAAACCAAACTGTTCTGTATGATACTGCAACGGTGAATACAGTTTATTATAAATTTGTCCAAACTTGTCAAATGCACTCACAAAGAATGAATCCTGCTGTATATTATGGACTCTGGGTGCTAACGATGTGTCAGCATGCATCAAAGGTAACAAATGTACCACCCTGCTGACATATGTGGATATTCCTGTGTGAGGACAGGAAATATATGGGAAATCTCTTACTTTCTGTCCAATTTTGCTGTGAACTTAAATCTGCTTTAAAAAGTAACATCTAATTAAAAAAACATTTAAAGAAAAAACTGGAAAATTATAAAAAATTTATGCATCTGCATTTTGTTTCGAAGAGATACAAATGAAATCGTAAACAGTGTTTCCCTCTAAGGCCACATTTCTCAAACTGTGACATGTACACAAATTATTAGGACATTGTTAAAAGTGTTAAAAGTTCCTATTGTGATTCAGTAAATCTGTGTGGCACCTACGATTTGGCATCTCCGATAAGCTCCCAGGCAGTGATAAGGTGGCTTGCGAGAGGGGATTGTTACATTTTCAGCAATTTTGTGACTCAATCATTAAATGCAATCATTATATAAAATTAAATTATATATAAGCTTATAATTAAATGATATTTAACACAGAGGCAATAACTAGTCAATATTCATTTCCATAATTATTTTGTATTTTACTATTATCTATGCTCTTGAGGTTATACAGACAGACTACTATATCTGCATGGTGGATGTGCTATACAACCTACTCTGGGCTACTCTGTCCAATTTTGCCTCCAGTGACATCACATTGTAATTTAGCGAGATCACATTGGCAGCATGAAAATGTAGCCATGTGTAGCCATAGTGAGAATATTTACACCGTGTTATTCAACCACAGATCATATTTCCAGAGGGTCACATGTGAAACACCAGCATCTCCCAGGCAGAGAGCGCCAGTCTAGGGGATGGAATTGACATGGGGAGAAGTTTCAAGAGCAAGAAGGGGAAAAACTACAGAACAGGGAAACCATGAACATTGAATACAAATTTTGGCACCCTAAATTTTTCTACATTCCTAGCCTGCTAGTGGCATGGAGTGCTTAGTAAGGGTTTGCCAGACAAAGGAACAAATGAATGCCATGAAGAAAAGTTTCCACTGGAAAACACAGGATGCCCCACTTCACATCTCACAGGGCTGGGGATGAATGGGTTGGGTGTGTTATCCTGGGGGCCCCTGGGCAGGGGAGGCCCAGGACTGGCTCTCTTGCTCTCCTCCCGCCTCAGCGTTTCCTGTATGATTTTAGTTCCCGTATCTGGGAGCCAGTATTTACTTAACTCTGCCTCCGGAGTTCAGCAATAACTATTCTGCAAGGAAAGGCCAAGGCTGCCCAAAGTTCTGGCCAAGTAAACACACAGCCAGGCCTGGATGCAGACAGTGGGCTCTGCAGCAGATGCCAGCAGCTGGTCTGGAAAAGGCTGGGCTCACCACCCCCCACCCCTTCTGCCGGCCCGCCCACCACCACCCCTGCTCCTGGCCCTCCCTGCCACCAGAACTCTCTCTCTTATCCCAGCTATCGCTTCTGCCCCTGCCTCTCACCCTGCTGACCACCCTGGACAAAGTTCCTGACTAACAGAAACATCTAGCCCTCCAGCCCCTGCCTGATGGCTCCCTGGTCACCAAACTCTCCAGAACTCAGGTCAGAACAGTGGCCTGGCTGGCCTGCTGGGCCATCTGAACGCACCCAGCCCAAGCACTCCCACCCCGTCAGCCTCCAAGGCCCAGGTCCAGTTGTGTTCTCTGAACCCCTGGAGGAGACAGTTATGTTCCTGTGCTGTAAGAGCATTTCATCCTGCACTCCCTGCTCCCCATCCAGCGAATGTGCTGAGCCCCAATCGTGCGCTGGCACCACTGCAGGCAATGGAGATCGGGTGCCAGGCAATCCACTCAAAGAGCTTATACTCAGTGGCCGGAGCAAGTCGATGAACATGAGCCGTGGACTGAACCATCTGTGTGCTCCAGACATTCACATGCCGAAGCCCTAACCCCCAGTGTGATGGTGTTTGGCAGTGGAGCCTTTGAAAAGTCATTAGGCTTAGGGTAGGTCATAGGGTGGGGCCCTCAAGATGAGAATGTGGCTTTATAAGTGGAGGAGAAGACTCGAGATCCCCACGTCTGCGTGCACACCAGGGAAGCCTGCATGAGGATGGAAGGCAAACCTGAAAGACAGGTTTGCCTGGAAGGCAAACCTGGAGTTCCCAGGAACTCACTCTTCGGGCACCTGGAACAAATAGAAGTTGCTAGCAGATGCCAGGAAGCAAAGAAAGTAGGGTAAGGCAGGCAATAAGTGATGGACCGAGTGGTATTTAGGGAGGGTAGTCAGGAGGTCCTCTCTGAGAAGGTGATGTGAGAGCAGAGGGCTGGATGACGGAAAAGCCATGGAATATCCTGGGGAAAATAATCAAGGCAGAGAGAGCTGCATACAAATGTCTTGAGGTAAAAGCCTGCCAGCGGGGCTCGTGGGAGCCCCACGTGAAGTGAACAAAGGTCGAGACTCGGGGGCCCCATTACCTGGGGTTTTGTGGGCCAATGAAAGGAAAGTGACGTTTACTCTGGAACCACTGGAAACTTCTGAGCAGAGAAGTGACACAATCTGATTCGTGTTCTGAGAAGGTCTTTCTGGGTCCTCTATTGAGAACAGACTATGGGTAAAAGGGTGAGGGGCAAAAAGCATAGAAACCAGCTAGGGAGCTCGGGGTGGTGGCTTAGACCAGAATAGTAGGAGGGCAAGGGTGGGTTCTGGTTATTTTATATAGTTTTTTTCCCTTTTCTTTTTTAAGAGAGAGAGAGCAAGCGGGGAAGGGGCAGAGAGAGAGGGAAACAGAGGGTCCGAGTCAGGCTCTGTGCTGACGGCAGACAGCCCGATGTGTGACTCGAACTCAAACCATGAGGTCATGACCTGAGTTGAAGTTGGACACTTAACTGACTGAACCACCCAGGTGCCCTGTGATTCTGGTTATATTTTGAAAATAGGTCTGACAAGACATGCTGATGAATTCTTTACAGGATGTGAGAGAAAGAAAAAAGTTGAGGGTAACCCTGAAGTTCATGACCTAAGTGGCTCAAGTCTGCATTATATCATGACTTGAAGGCAGGAGCTGTGTGTTATTCTTCCTCGCTGGATTCTCAGAGATATAGAGTGGGTACAATGCATGGCCCATGATAAGGGAGAGAGGAAGAGAGCCAGGAAGAGAGGGAGACAGAAGGGAAAGGGTAGATGGAGGAAGAGTATTTATGCCATTGATATCCCTAAAGTCCTGCCTAGTGATCAACTCTTCCCAGGATGACCCGAAGATGTCTGGCAGCTTGCCAGGTCCTTCTCAAGGGTATTCTTTTTTTTTTTAAGTTTATTTATTTATTTTGAAAGAGCGGGGGTGAGGCAGAGAAAGGAGGAAAAAGAAGTTCAAGCAAGCTCCAGGCTGTCAGCTCAAAGACTGACATAGGGCTTAAACTCACAAACTGTGAGATCATGACCTGAACCGTGATCAAGAGTCAGACACTTAACCTACTGAACCACCCAGGCACACTTACAGGGTATTCTTATACCCATCTGCCCTCTCCAGCCCGACACCCATCCTTAAACAAAAACAATGCACTGACAACTAGCCTGTTGAGAACTGGTTTACCATTTTGACTTTACCATCGGGTTCACCTTCACATGGTTAGGCTATGGATCTGACTGCTGTAACAGGCAATCTAAATAACAGTGATGTAAATAAGATAGAAAGCATTTCTCTCTTGTGCACTGCTCTGTACATAGTAGTCGAGGCTGCTACAGCAGCTCCTAATGGTGGAGACCCGGCACCATCTAGATTTGCTCTGCCACCCCGGGGAAGGGGAGGGGGAGCAAGCCATATCTCATGGCCTCAGACAGTTGGTCACCACATGCAGGCTCTGGACAGCCAGAAGGAGGAAGGAAGGAGCAGGGTGGGGGACGGGCGTAGAAGCGAGAGTCCTGCCCTTTAAGGACATGCCCAGAAGCTGTACCTGCCCACTTCTGTGCACATCCCATTGGCCAGAACTTGGCCATGAGGCCAAAGGAATCTGGGAAATAAAGACTTTATTCTGGGAAGTCATGTTTCCAACCCAAATCCAATGACTGGAAGAAGGGAAGGAGAATGTTGGGATAAGTCACAGTTCTGCCACATGGTTATGCGAAGCAGTTCCGCCTAACCGAAGCGTCAAGCTCCTGCTTCCTGCGTGAGCCTCTGGGGATAGGGCCCAGCTCAACTCTTTTCATCTGATGTACACAATTTTTCAACATATGAAGCATGGTCACCTGTAAAACTGTACCGAATCTTCACCACAACCTGTGAGGTGGGTCATTTTATCTGACTTTACCCATAAGAGAACTGGACTTAGAAAGGCAGAAATACTTGCACCAGGTCACAGGCTGATGGACCTTTCAGATTTGAACTCAGACCTTCTCTCCAGTTTCCTGGCACTCACTCCTCACTAATGGGGCACTTAGTGGATAATTACTGTGATGTGTGGGAGATAAGCCCCCACACTAGAATTTTCCAGGAAGGACATCTGCTAAAGATTTGTGTGATGTGATAGAATACAGACAATGGTACCATTCTCGTTGAAGAGGAAAAATCCAACCACCTTCACACATCCGTGTATATGACACAGAGGCAGAGGAGGCAGAACTGAGCAGCCAGGACACCCCCAGTGCAGACAGCCTCATTGTCTACGGCAGCATCTGGGATTATTGGCCGGTGGCTGCGCCACACAGCCGTTGAATACTTTTAATATCATTCCTCAGGAGATCTGCTCTTGGTCTGTCCCAAGGTGTCCTGTCCTCCTGGAGAGCTTTCTCAGCTTCAAGTGACACTTCCGTGAAAGAGAAAGAGCTTATTGTACCCCTCCCAGCCGCCCCAGTCAGTGAGGAGCCAGCTCTGAAGACATTGGTACAACCAGGAGAGGTGACAGCTGAGTTTCTCCCCTGATCCCACAGTATCTTCTGCACCAACATGCTCCCTCCCATGCCCCCAGCCTGTCTGCCCCAATTTCTACCCCTGAAACTTCAGCTTCTCACCCACTGGCCTGCAGATCCAGCCCACTCCTGCAAGCTTGGAAGAACTGGCAGAAATCACGGGCCTTAGAATGTCATAGCAAAAAGGCCTTCAGAGCCCATCAACCCCAGGGCCACAGTGGCCCTCAGTGGCAGAGCCTTGATGAGGTGTGGGGTGCTGCCTACGGCTCTCTGCACATTGCTTTACTTCACTCCGAGGCCACAGGCTGGCTTTGATGCCAGCTCAGTTACCTAGAGCTGTATGGCCTCAAATAAACTAGGCAACCTCTCTGTGCCTCCATGTTCTCATTAGCAAAATGTAGATGATAATGAGAGTTCTACCCAGTAGGGTCGTGATGATGACCTGAGTTACTACAGTTGATTCTTGGGATCCAGGGAGGTGATGTTCTGTAAAGTTGCTGCACACTAAATTAATATCAAACCATTGCCCCTGGGGAAGTACAGGACGGTTAGTTTCCTGCGAGCAGTCATGCTTTCATCTGACCTCTATTGTTGATTCATTCACGTGAACTCACAGCCTACGGTTCTACAACTCATGCCCGGATGAAGCTTATCTAACACATCTTTCTCCATAAGGTGCATTACAGACTTCTTGAACTTATAAGCACTGTTCTTTTTTTATTGAAGGATAACCAGCATACAATGCAGCCTCAGGTGTGCTACATATAAATTCAACAATTCTATACATTACTCAAGGCTCACCACGAGAAGCATACTCACCATCTGTCACCATACGTTATGACAATATTATTGACGATATCCCCTATGCTGGACTTTTTATCTCTTCGACATTTATTTTATCACTGCAAGCTTGTACCTTTTCATCTCTTTTATCTATTTCATCTCTCCCCCTATCTCCCTCTGGCAACCACCACTTTGTATTTGAAAGTCTCGTTGGTGTGTCTGTTTGCTCATTTGCTTTGTTTAGATTCTACATATAAGTGAAATCACATATTTGTCTTTCCTGTCTGACTTATTTCACCTAGAGTAACACTCTCTAGGTCTACCCATATTGTAACATATGGCAAGATGTCATTTTTTATGGCTGAGAAATATTCCATTATATATATATACACCATCTCTTCTTTATCCATTCATTTGTCAGTGGACGTTTGGGCTGCTTCCATGTCTTGTCTATTATAAGTAATACTGCAATACACGTAGAAATGTGTACATCCTTTGGTTAGTGTTTTTCATTTTCTTTGGGTAAACACTCAGTAGTGGAATCACTGGATCGTGTGGTATTTCTATTTTTAATTTTTTGAGGTACTTCCTTTTTGTTTTCCACAGTGACTGCAAAAATTTACATTCCCACCAATAGTGCACGAGGGTTCCCTTTTCTCCACATCCTTACTAACACTGTTATTTCTTGTCTTTTTTATTCTAGCCATTCTGATAAAGATGAGGTGACACCTCATTGTGGTCTTGATTTGCATCACCCTGACGATGAGTAATGTTGAACATCTTTTCACGTGTTTGTTGGCCATCTGGATGTCTTCTTTGGAAAAATGTCTATTTAGGTGCTCTGCCCATTTTTAAATCAAATTGTTTGGGATTTTGTTTGTTTGTGTGTTTGTTTTTGATGTTGAGTTGTAGAAGTGCTTTCTCTCTGTGGATTTTAACCCCCTTATTGCCTACATCATTTGCAAATATCATCTTCCGTTCAGCAGGTTGCCTTTTTATTTTGTTGATGGTTTCCTTTGCTGTGCAGAAGCTTTTTATTTCAGTGTAGTCCCAGTAGTTTATGTTTGCTTTTGTTTCTTTTGCCTGAGGAGACATATCTCAGAAAATGCTGCTACGGCTGATGTCAAAGAGATTACTGCCTGTGTTTTCTCTTGAGAGTTTTATGGTTGCAGGTCTGACATTTAGGTCTTTAATTCCTTTTGAGTTTATTTTTGTGTATGGTGTAAGACAGTGGTCTTTTGCATGTAGCTATCCAGTTTTCGCAACATTGGGAGGCATGTTAAATGGTGAAACCACCAAAAAAAGCACAAAAACAAGAAAAACATGGCACCAAAAAGGCCACAAAAAGGACAGCATCTGGGGAAACAAGAAGGCAGAGCGTCACCTTGTTCCACCTCAGCTGGCAACACGCACATCAGGCAACTCCAGTGTTTCACTGCTCTGCATCTGTCCTTCAATGACTGTGAAAACCCCCAGAGTATTGATTTGGGGGTTACAACTAAGTGTTAGTAAGGAGGCAAATTTGCAAACATGGAATCCACAAATAGTGAGGATAAACTATATACCGAAGGCCTTTGAGAATAGTGCCTGGTGTGTAGGAAGCATTTAATAAGTAGTGTTACTGTGTACACTTTATAAGCCTCTGAGACTGATATCGCTATTCCCATTTTATAGATAAGAGGAGTGAATGTCTGAGAGGTTGAAGGACTGGACCCATGCCACATAGTTGGCCAGTGATGGCGTCAGGACTTGAACGCAAGTGTAGGCCTGGCCTAACTCTTTTCTATCCCGCCTAGGAGCCCTGCTCCTTCCACGTGGCCTCTGCACAGGCACTGGTTGAATATGATATACATGTGGGGCGCCTGGGTGGCTTAGTCGGTTGAGCGTCCGACTTTCGCTTAGGTCATGATCTCGCGGTTCGTGGGTTCGAGCCCCGCATCGGGCTCTGTGCTGACTGCCAGCTAGGAGCCTGGAGCCTATTTCAGAGTCTGTATCTCCCTGTCTCTCTGACCCTCCCCTGCTCACGCTGTCTCTCTCTCTCTCTCTCTCTCCTAGAAATAAATAAAAATATTTAAAAAAAAAAGAAAAAATCAAACTAATAAAAAAAAAAGAATATGATACA
>NW_027529427.1:2891720-2900351 GCF_008692635.1 Crocuta crocuta | reverse complement strand
CACCCGGCACAAACAGAATTTTCTGTGTTTATACAAGAGCTTCCTTTCCCAAACCTCCTTAACTCTGAGATGCCTTAGGAACAAAGAGGTTGCCAGGTTTCCTGCCCAGGCCACGGCATTTCTCCCTTCTGGAGACAGCCGTCCCATGCCTTTTCTTCTTCTTCTACCTCAGTATTTCCCACCCCATGCCCAGGTGGCCTGGCAAAGAGGACAAGTGGCTGATTATGGATCTTCTCAGCTGGCCTTGCCCAGCCAAGAACAGAAGTCCTAGGAGAAAGGAGAAAAATACAAGATGAGGCAGAGGTGGAGATGCCTGGGCCCAATGACCCTCACAAGGCTTTCCACAGAGTAGGGAGCAGAAGGGAGGATGGGAAGGCAGAGGGGCAGGTGTGAGGGGCATGACTGCCCAGCAGGACAGGTGATGACAGAGGCCCCAGAGCCCACATCTCAGTAGGTCTTCAACAAACCAGCACCCATCTGGACCAGGCAGGTGACCCTGCCACGCTCCCCGGGCCAGGATTCTCTGAGTGGGATTTAGACCCCCTCTGAGATCTGGGAGGGCATAGATTCTGCATTTCCATTTACCTACTATCAGGGGTCAGTAAGCCATGGCCTACAGGCCAAATCCAGCTGGTGACCCATCTGTGTACCACTCATGAGCTAAGAATGGTTTTTGCATTCTTAAAGGGTTGAAGAGAGAGGGAGAAGGTAGAGGACAGGACACCATATGTCACCCACAAGGCCTAAAATACTTTTTGTAGGAAAAGTTTGCCAGCCCCAAATCAGACTGATACAGTCATGGAGATCCTACACCCACCCATCCCTGGCAGATGGCATTGCATACACTATTTAACCGCTACAAAGCTCAGTTTCCTCAACTGTGAAGTCAAGGCAATTAACCCTATGGGCCACAGCTGTGGGAATTAAGTCAGGTATAATCCCGCAGGGGACAGGGTAGCTAGCTGATGGTGGCTGTGGCAGGGGTGGTACAGGCACCCTGTGTGGTGGGAAAAGGAGGGAAAGGGTCCCATCCTCCTGACGGCCAGACCATTACAGAGATGTCACAGAGAAACTGAGAAAACTGAAGCATGGGGGAGTGACTCATCTGAGGTCAAACAGCTATAAATAGGATGTCACCCGGACAGCTTTCCACAGACTCATGAATGTCCTTGAGGCCTCCCTGCCCTGCCCAGTCTGTTTCTCCCCACCCCCTGCCCCTAGCAGCCCTACCTGCCACCCTTCTTCAGACTTCTTGGGCCTCCTCTCTCATAGGACTTGGCTCTTGTCTGGAAGCTGGTTAACCTCCTTTGCTGTATTGCTGCCAACAGCTACAGTGATTTCATATCCTAGGGCTATTGTCATTTAACAAGTAACCCCTAGACCCCCAAATATCCACAGATCGTTATCTCTAATTATGCAATGTTGGCACAGCAACAGGCTTTTGGAGCTCTGCTGAAAATCATAGATGGCCACTTCCATCCAAAGCATCTCTTATTTTCCCACAGTCCTCCCAACATTGGGACCAAAATCTGGCTTGCCAGGGCCTTGCCTCTCAGATCAACTACATGTCAAATTCAGTGTCACACATTTGGCTCAGACAGACGAATGTAATTCATCAGACAGACATAAGCACATGACTTGGCCACAGAGTTCTGTGCAGCTCTGGTCCAGCTGACCCTCCAAGTCCACTAGGCATGGGGTTCACCTCTCACCAGCCCCTGATGCTTGAAGGAAGCAGGGTCTCTCAAGGGTCCCATGAGGGGGCCCAGGCCCCTGCCATCTTCTGAGATTACCAGTACGCATATTTTAGAAAATGAGGAAGTGCCCAAACAAGGTTAGAAAACTTGTGATATGTTTAAATATTTACAGTGCAAAAGTTACGTTTTCAGCCTAAAAGTATAATACAGTCTCATGGTGTAAATCTACAAAATCATTTCAGGATTTATAACAAATATTGATCCTAAACTCTTACCCCAAATGGTCCAATGGTAAGATAGATGAGAGTTTAAAGTTGAACAGCATGTATCTTTTCTGTGTGCTGTCATACTGTCTCTGTGTCTGATTATCACTTATTGAGAGAGAATGTCCGTGAAAAGGGGACCCAAGCTGAATGGTGAGGCCCATCTTTTCTGATTCTCCAGGGACTTGCTTAGGTAGCTCTCCTACCACTGGGCCGTGCTAACTGGCTGCTCTGGCTCTAATCCCAGACCAGACTGTTTCTTGCCTCAAGCCTGCCTCAGAGGCCACCAGCTTCTCCTCCTGGGCAGGTGCAAATTCTTCCATTCTGATGCAGGAGACTTGCCATTACCCAGCTCTGCGCTCCCTCCCCTCTCCCTGCTTCATCTCCTCCTAGTGCTCAAAAAATACTTCTTAAGTACAGTGTTAGAAAGGGAGAGTAAGTTTACAATGGACAAACACTACCTCAGTCACATGGTCAAGGTCAACACCAACAGTCACAGGTCATGTTGATACTATATACCTTTGATATGTAATAAGCCAACAGTCACAGGTCATGTTGATAGTATGTATTCTTGATAAATAATGAAAATGGCATGTTACCACTGTGATCTCCTCCCCAAAAGCTCTAACTCCAGCCTAGTCATGAGAAAAGTATCAGACAAATTCTAATTGAGGAACATTCTAAATTTTTTTTAATGTTTATTTGTTTTTGAGAGAGAGAGAGAGAGAAAGAGAGAGAGAGGGAGCGGGGGAGGGGCAGAGAGACAAGGAGCCATGGAATCTGAAACAGGCTGGAGGCTCTGAGCTATCAACCCAGAGTCCAAAGCAGGGCTCAAGCTCATGAACCGTGAGATCAAAACCTGAGCCCAAGCTGGACACTCTAACAGACTGAGTCACCCAGACGCCCCTAATTGAGGAACATTCTACAAAATTCCTGACCATACTCCTCAAAATTGTCAAGGTCTTCAAAAACGAGGAAAGTCTGAGAAATTGTCATAGTCAAAAGGAGCCTAAGGAGACATGACAGCTGAAGGTAATTGTGGCATTCTGGAGGAGAAAAGGGACGTTAGGTAAAAAAATAAAGAAATCTGAATAAACTACAGACTTCACTTAATGATAATGTATCGATATTGGTTCATTAATAGTGATGTAAGTGCGGTACTAATGCAAGAGATCTGTAATAGGACAAACTGGCACAGGTTAACAGGAATTCTCTGTACTATCTCTGCACAACAGTTCTATAAGTCTGAAAATATTCTAATATTTAAATTTTTTAATGTTTATTTATTTTTGAGAGAGAGACAGAGGGCAAGCAGAGGAGGGGCAAAGAGAGAGGGAGACACAGAATCCAAAGCAGGCTCTGGGCTCTGAGCTAGCTGTCAGCACAGAGCCCGACACGGGCTCAAGATCACAAACTCTGAGATCATGGCCTGAGCTGAAGTCGAACGCTTAACCAACTGAACCACCCAGGCGCCCCAATCTAAAAATATTCCAAAATAAAAACTTATAAAATAAAATGACTCATGAATGAATGTCTCTGCTTCATCCTTCCCCATCTCCAAAGTACAAACTACCAGGCTAGCACAGAGGGTACTGCGGCAGGGTAGTTAAGAGCGTAGGCTGCGGCGTCAGATGCATGAGGTCAGAGGCCTGGCTCTGCCACTCACTGTTGATGTGTCCTTGGGGAAGTTTCTGGACCCCTCCATGCTTCAGCTGTCTTCACAGTAACAGAAAGGGGGCAATAACAATAGCATCTATTTCATGGAACTGTTGACAAAATTAGTATGTAAAGCTCTTAAGCAGAAAATATTTGTTGTGATGTTAATATTTTGTGTAGCCAAGAGATAATGTCTAAAAGGAGGGCTGCCCAACATGGAGAGAGCCACTTTGCTACAGGCCCTCCTACAGCCCTCAGATCACACCATGAAGAGCCCTCGTTGAGTCCTGAAGAGGATGGCGTCCAGGAGAGGAAGAGGAAGGGGGTGTCTGGGAGACCTCCCATAAGTGAGCCTCCTTGGAATGTGGGGGAAGTACAGGGTGTTGCTGTGACTTCTACAAAGGCATCCTGGCCTCTGTGTTCATGACCCGGGGCACTGGTGAGCACAATGGCCGGAAGAGCTATTCACAGCCCAGCAAACAGACAGCGTCTGAGCCTCCCCTTGCTGCCTAAGAGAGGTTGTTCATCAAATCCTGCTGAAGCAACCCCACCTCTGCCAGGAACACAGCACCCCCCCCAACCCCTCCCAGTAAAGCACTGGGTAGCCTGGGCCTCCAGCGCCCCCACCAGCCAGGCCACAGCAAGACCATCTCAGAGCGGCCAGATGGGCACCGGCCTTGGCCTTGGGACAAGCCAGTTTCCTCTGAGCCTAGCTGTCAGCATTTATGGAGCACCATCTGTGAGCAAGTCCCTAAGGGGCACTGGCTTTCCCAACAGGCGGCCCAGAGGCTGGTGCCAGGCCTGGACTGCAAGTCGCACTGCAAGTTGCAATAGCGGGTGTGAATTCTGCCGTGTCTCAGATTAGCTGGATGGACTTAAGCAGGTCACTCAACTTCTCAGTGCCTCAGCTTTCTCCCTGTCGCTGGGAGAAACCTCTCCCAGCCTGGGGAAAAGCACTGGAAGTTGTTTGGATGAAGGCGCTTGGAGGGCCCCACAGCACACAGCTTTCTTCCTCACACAGCACCTTCCAAGAAAGACCTGTGGCTCTCAAGGTCTGTGATGAGGTTTTGGGAGTGATACTGGGGTTCACGGGGTCCAGAGCCGATGACCCGGAAAGAATTCTGGAAGACATCTTTGGTGCAAAAAGGTGATTTTATTGAAGCATGGGAACAGGACCCCTGGGCAAGAAGAGCTACCCTGAAAGAGACTGTTTATAGCTATGAAGGTATAGAGGTAAAGTCCAGGGGAAGTTTCCAATGGGATTTTCATATGCTAAAGAAGACCCCCAGGACACTGGAGACCTAGCTTTTGTCAAGCTCAGGTTGTTTTTCCGAAAGTAGGGAGTTCCTGGAGAAACAATATACTGATTTTTGCCAGCCTCAAGTATTTGTCAATGGGCTGCAGGTTAGAGGAAATGGAGTTCTATCTGCTATTTCCTTCTGCCTTTGTTTCCCACATCACTATGGAGGGATGCTGTTGGCGCTCCAGGAAATGGAGACTATAGGTTTCTGGAGATGAGACTATTGAGAAGATTGCCTTTTTCTTGTGACTTACTAAGATATTTGTCCGTAGATGGAGACTATGATCTCTCTCAGTCAGCTATTTGTTTTCTCCTTTCTTTTGTTCTTGGGCAGCCAGGAGTGCCCCTGAGGAATATCACACATATCTCCCCTGGGGTGGGGGGGTGGGGGGGAGTGTGGCCTGTCAGCTTGCCTACTGAAGCTTACAGGTGAGAGCCTGGGCCCAGAGTGCTAAAGTGATTCCCCCAAAGTCACCCTGCACGCTAGTGACACAGCGGCCATGGGACTCCAGTGTCACCTCATCACCTTAGACGGATGGAGCGTCCCTGAGGTTTCTGGCCTCAGCTGAGTTCAAGAACAGAATTCCTGAGCCTGCTCCTAGTATGTGGCTCCATCACTTGTCTCTCTTTGACTCCATTTTCCTCCTCTATAGTTTGGACAGAATAAGCAGGAAGAATATTCAGTTCGATTCAAACAAAGTTCTAGGAGTTTTATTGACCACCTTCTTTGTGTGACGCACTTTAGCAGTCTCTGGCACACACAAAAACAAAAACTGCCCTAGGTCCTGCTCACAAGGAGCGCACAAAAATGACAGTAATTAAAATCTGAAAACACCTTCCAGTTTTTCTTTTTCTCACTTTTCCTTCAAAACAGGCAGGCGTTCCTGGCACTGTTTCACAAACACGGCCCTGAGATGGAAGGAGCTAGCCTAAGTGGGGAATTGTGACGTTCTCACCAAATCCTGTTACACTTTCCACGGTCTCTAAAAAACTAGAATCGAAGACACAATTTGATGCTTTCTGTTGCTTCATCTAGGACTCTCTCAGCTGCAAGTGACCAAAGAAAAAAAGAAAAAAGGCAGAAACCAAATATGAGATCACAGAGCTGAAAAGTCCAGCAGCAGGGCTGGGCCGTTTCCGGTGCCGCCTGTCGTGGGTTACGTTCCCACAAAACCCTGGTTTCTCTCCCTGTCTCAGCTCAGCTTTGATCTCCTCCCCGAGCTGATGTCTTCTCAGGCCACCTCAGATGACAAAAATGGAGACAGTGGACCCAGGGTCCATGCTTCCAGGTTCAAGCCTGGGGGGTAGGGGGCAATGGGGCGGAGCCCGCACCTCTCTTCCAGAAAGTCTCATTGGCTCTGATTCGAGCCCAGGCCCCTCCCAAGCTCATCACCATGGCCTTGAGGACAAACTGTGGCTTTGGCCAATCTGGCTGACTCATAGAGTGGGATCAATCCCACCCAAAGTGTAAGTGCGGGAATGGGGGGGAGTGGGAGGTTCTTTTTTTTTTTTATGTTTTTTGCTTATTTTTGAGAGTCAGAGAAAGAGGGAGACACAGAATCTGAGGCAGGCTCCAGGCTCTGAGCCGTCAGCACAGAGCCCGACGCGGGGCTCGAACCCACGAACCGTGAGATCATGACCTGAGCCCAAGTTGGACGCTTAACCGACTGAGCCACCCAGGTGCTCCAAGGAGGGGGAGGTTCTTAATGGGCATGTGAGGTGCTGTTTTACCCAAAGGGTGAATGGATACTCAGTGGCCTGACAATGCACATGTGTGAAAATGAATTAAACACTGTCATCCACCTTGTCTTTGTCTCTGTGTCTGGTTCTTTGAACCACCTTCTGTTGGATAACTGTTGTGCCCTGTTGGTATCTAAACCACAGCCTCCAAGGGCACTTAAGTGTTTTCAGGATAGGAGAGGTTACACAAAAACTCCACAGGCCCAGATTTGGATTGGAAATAGCAGATTTAATGGTGTATTGGGCAGCAACTGTGAAATGATATGTTCTGTCTTCCAAGCAGGTCCTGGAGGTCCATCTTTCCCTTCCACTCACCTCCCCCACCTACCCAGTAAGTAACCAAAATGTGACAGTCCTAATTCAGAAATGTTTCCCAGCTCCGGCCCCTCCTGTCCATCCCAATGTCACTGGGTCAATGCCAGCCCATCATCTCTCACCTGGGCTTTATTTAATTTTTTCAGTTTATTTTTATCCATTTTGAGAGAGAGAGGGAGAGAGAGAAAGAGAGAGCCAGCAGGGGAGGGGCAGAGAGAGAGGGGGACAGAGGATTTGAAGCAGGCTCTGCCAGAGCAGAGAGCCCAATGTGGGGCTCAAACCCACAAACCACAAGATCATGACCTTAACTGACTGAGCCACCCAGGCACCCCCTCTTACCTAGACTTTAAAAGTCTCTTAACTAGCATTCCTGGCTCCATCTCTCCCCACTCCACACCCATCTTCCTCGTCACCAGGGCTATTTTGCCCACCAAATGCTCACTAAACCACACCCCTACTGCATCAGGCAGGCTGCTTGAGAGAAGCAGAGGGAACATACAAAGGGATTTTCTAAAAAGAGTTTCATGGAGGGTTCAGTGAACGGACAGGTATGGAGACGCATCTGGGGACTAGCTGGGGAACTAGCTGCCTGACAGGCAAAGAGAAGAAGCCATGCTACCAGAGCCAAGGAAAGCCAGAGCTATGGCCACAGAGGGACACAGCCACTGCCTAGAGTGTGCCAAGGGAACAGAGGGATAAATACCCCAACCTGTCTCTCCTCCTGCCCTCCAACCAGGGGGCCAGGGAGCCTGGGTTAAGCAATGTATGGAGAAGGTGATAAGTGAGTGGGTGGGCTAGCAAGAAGGGGGGCAAAGAGAAAATAACCAGCACACACACACGAGGCCTAGATTCACTCCCTGTCACTCTCAGGAGCACGCCCAAGTTGGTGAGTCCAGTACACCAGGCACTCTGGCCACACCATCTCCCTACAACCTCCCACCACCCCCATGCTTGAGCCCGTGACCCCAGATCTATATAACCCTTTTGTGACTTCCTGCCTCGCCAGGTGCTATGTCCTCTGCTTATATTATGCTTTCGCCTTCTTTACATGTCAAATTCCTATTCATCCGTCAAGGCCTTTCTCTGACGGCACCTCCTTGATGCAGCCTTCACCAAGTTCCACACTCAGAGTATCTCCTCTGCTCCCACAGCCACCTACATAGACTCCATCAGAGCAGCCACGGCCTTATTCTGGGACAGCTTGCCTGTCTATCTCCCTGCTCAGGCTGTGAGATCCTTGAGGTTGGGGAATGAGTCTATTCACCTCTCCATCCTTGACCTAAACACAGTATCAGGCACATAGTCAGTCCATAAATAGTCATCGAATCTATGAATAAAAGATGAGGAGAGGACTTTTGTTTCCTTCTGCTTCTCGCCCCCACTCCTATTTTTTTTCTCTCACAACAGAGAAGCAGGGTGGGTCAGGAGTAGGAAAGAGAAAGAGGAATGTGTACCCCGATATCCACCCAGTACCCTTCTCTTCCAATCCAGTTCCAGGCTCTGCCTGACATAATATGGGATGGCCTCCTCCTTGGCCTTTCTATTACTGGACAAGTGCTAGGTGTGAACTGAGTGGACCTAAGGAAACAGCTTTGTCCACCAGGCCCCTGACCTGCCCCTGGGACTTTCTACATCCACCCCACTCAGGAGAGATCCCAAT
>NW_027529427.1:2872039-2891651 GCF_008692635.1 Crocuta crocuta | reverse complement strand
GGGGACCTCTACTGCCTCTGCTATGATAAGCACATTTTGTCAACACATGTCTGACTGAAGGGGGGCGGGGGCAGGAGGCGGGTTGGTCATGACAAGACTCATTCCTTCCCCTTCCTACAGTATTCATTCATTTACAATGTGTACCGAGTGCTCCAAAGAGCCAGGCACTGAGGACACAGCAGTGAATGAGCACAAAAGGTCCCTTGCCTCCTGGACCCACAGTCTAGAGGGAGAGATAGACGCTGAACAAGTAATTGTTCATATATTGTGAAAGGACTGTAGAGAAGGGGGAGGAGGCAGTGGAGTGAAGGAGCAACCAAGAGAACAAATGGAATGAAAGAAAAGCAAAAGCAGAAAAATCTTCACAAACAGGCTCCCCTTTTCTCTGTGAGTCTGAATTCCAGAAATCAAGGGACCTTGACAGGAAACATTACCACCAGGAGAGGTATTGTATCCATTTCCTGGGGCTGCTGGAAACTACCGCAGATGGAGGGGGGGGGTAAACAACAAGAACCTGGGGGCCAGAAGTCTGAGATGAAGGGGGCCAGGTTTGGTTCCTACTGAGGCCAAGAGGGACAGCCTCTCATGCCTCTCCCCCGCGTCTGGGGGTCTGCAGGCAATCATGGGTGTTCCTTGGCTTGTCAATGGTGTTCTCCCTGTCTTCACAATGTCTTCCCTTTGTCCATGTCTCCTTCTCTTCACAGGGCCTGCACACACGCATACGTGCCTCTGTGTGTGTGTGTGTGTGTGTGTGTGTGTGTGTAACATACACATAACAAAACAATTTACCATTTCAAACATTTTGAAGCCTGAGAGTTCAGTGGCGTGAAGCACATTCACAATGTTGGACAGTCACCACCGCCATCCATCTCCAGAACTTTAGCATCTTCCCAAATGGAAACTCTTCCCCATTAAATACTAACTCTCCCATTCCCCACTCCCCTAGCCCCTGGTAGCCACTGTTCTGTTTTCTGTCTTTATGAATTTGACTATTTTAGGTACCTCAGAGGGAGAACCGTATATTTGTCCTTTTGTGTCTGGCTAATTGCACTTAGCCTCATGTCTCCAAAATCCATCCATGCCTGCAATGGCATTCTTTTTATAAGGACAGGATCATATTGGATTAGGGGCCCACTCCAGCCCAGTATGACCTTATTTTAACTTGACCGATTATATCTTCCATGACGTGATTTCCAGTTGCAGTCATATTACGAAGTACCCGGCGGTGGGGACCTCAACATATGAATTCGGGGGGAATGATTCAACCCAGATATGCACTGACCAAAACAGTGGGGAGATCCAGAAAAGGCACCTCTGATCAGAGTGGGAGGGGTGCAAGTTCTTGTTTTGTTGACCGACCCCTGCTGTACTCCCGACTGGGGCCATTTCCCTGGCGCACTTCCCCAACCTGGCTGACTCACTACACAGGAAGGGACGGGCAGGAATGGCTGTCTGGGGCCAAAGACACCTCACCTCTGGCTAGGCAGAGTCCCACACGCCAGGCCTCCCCACTCTGTGTTCTGCCTGGACAGTGGGTGGCCCCTTAGCCCTCAGAGGGAGGCCGAGGGGGCCCCTTTCTCTCTTGACAGCGTCCTTATCAAGCAGTCTAGCTCTCCCTGCCGAGAGGCATCCGCTGCAAGTCCCATCCATCCACACACATGAAGCACTCCCTTTTCAACAACTACGTATTAACACCCACTGAAGGCCTGGTCTAGGCCCCAGAGGTAGGGCAGCAAAGAAAAGGACAGCCATTGTCCCTGTGGAGTTTACATTCAAGGGGAAGGAGACAGAGGCAAAACAAATCAATGTACTTCAGGTGGTGAAGAGGGTGATGGAGGAACAAAGCAGGGCAGGTGGACAGGGAACGGCTGGGCTGGGCTGGGCTGTATCCCCAGTAAAGCTGAGAAACCATCCAATAGCGATGCATCAGAGCAGAGGTCCAGAAGAAGGAAGGGTCCTGAGGGAACAGCACGTGCCCAGGCCAGAAGGGGAGGGTGCCTGTTGATTTCAAGAACAGCCGAGCGTCCAGGGTGTACATGTTGGGAGAGGTGCACCATATACCGCAGGCCCCAAGGAATTGGGCTTTACCCTGAGGAACTGGGGATACAAGAGGAATGAGAGTAAAATTCCCATGCCCTCAGGGAATTTCCAGTCTAGGTTCATAGCAGAGCGCTCCCCAGAAATGGGGTTCATGCTACATGTGCCTGGAACTCAGCCTGACTCAGGAGAGATGAACGTGGACTGCCAGGCCTGGGGGGGGGACACTGCATGTCTCAATTTAGAAGCCTGGTTTTCTGTGTCAATGTTGGTTGAAGACTCTTTGTTCCAAAAGGGGTTGGTTGTTTATTCATCTTAAATTTAAATTGGGAGGGAAAGTGCAGTAATTTCTGGGTTAACCACTTTTGCCTTGGTAAGCTAGCTAATCCACCCACAGCCAACCCCCTGCCTCCCGCCGCAGAAGGCAGGACAGTGTGTGTGTGTGTGTGTGTGTGTGTGTGTGTGTGTGCACACTGGATGGTGTGTAACACCCTCCCCAGCCAGCCTCTTGGGGCCAAGAAGGAAATGATGTCTCCCTCTCACCGCCTTCCCTTGCCCCCTCTAGCTTCTGGCTTTCCTGGGACTGTTCCTCTCTGCTGGAGGGAGGGCCAGCGCAGGTACAGGAACTGAGGAAGATGCTGGGGAGACACTCTTGAGAGTGTGTGTGACAGAAAGAGGTGTGTACAAGTAAACAAAGTGACTGGGAGAAGGGTGGGCACAGCCCCTGTAAATGTTGTGACCACAATGCATTCCTGTGACTCTACAAATTTGGGAAAACAACTTGCAGATCTGGACAAGTTAACTAAGAGAGCAGTGCAGTGGGATGGACCCGGGCCAGAGCTAAAAATAAGGAAGTATTCCCAGAGTAAAAGCATTAGCATCTGTGGGTTTGTGCGGCGGGGAGAGGAGTTTTAGCCCACCATCAGGCACAGGGAGCCAGAGAAGCAGGGAGGGCTGGGTGGGGCTCCGTCTTCAGCAGTGAGAGGACAGTGCTTCTCCCAAACCCCAAAGAGGAAGAGGGTGTTCCGGCCTAGAAGCAAAGCAGGGAGAAGACCCAAGTTAGGGCGGGGAAGGTTGACAGCAAAGACTATCCACAGCAGAAGATTCCAGGCGGTAATGAATCCCTGGAGGCTGGCCCTAGGTCAGCGCCCTCCACTCCCCAGTAGTCAAAGGGGCAGCGCAGACTCCAAACCTCCTCCCCAAGGAGCAGTTAAGATGTGGCCTGGAGTGGGAGAAAAGGGAAACGGAATTTACTGTGCGGGGGATATTTTCTGTAGGGCCCCACAGTGATGCGGAAACATAGATATTTTTTTTCCTTTCCTACAGATTATGGAAACAAAAAAGACTCACATAATCCCAGGGCCCATTCACCCTCACCCCCAGCCTAGGATGCTCCTTCTCCCACTCCACACTCATCTAAAAAGCAGAAGGGCTGCTGTGTGGAAGGGGAAGCAGACTCATTCCATGTGGTGCCAGAAGGCAGAACATGGACAGGGGTCACAGCGAGGATGAAGGCCTGTCCAATAACCACAACGACCCAAGAGGAGAGTGCTGGCTGGAGGAGGAGGTGAGCTCGCACAAAGCTGACTACCAGGGACAGTGAGAGGGATCCTGGACGTCGCCATCACTCAGAGAAGCTATGCCATGTGGGAGCGGCCTGAGAGCCTGCCAGGATCCATTGGACCTTTGACGCGCCCTTCACGTGGGAAGGAGGGAACCTCAACTATGGAAAAAATAGGAGAGCAGTGGTGGCCACTGCTTTCAGACGCTGCCTTGAGCTACCCCTGGAGCGCCCAGGGAGAGATCCTTGTTGTAGTAATTATGTTACTAATACTAGTAACAGCTGGCCTTTTAAAAATTTTTATTTATTATTATTTTTTAAAATTTACATCCAAGTTAGTTACCATATAGTGCAATAATGATGTCAGGAGTAGAATCCAGTGATTCATCCTCTACTTATAAGACCCAGTGCTCATACCAACAAGAGTCTTCCTTAATGCCCCTTGCCCATTTAGCCCATCCACCTCCTATAACCCCTCCAGCAACCTTCAGTTTGTTCTCTGTATTTAAGAGTCTCTTGGAGCACCTGGGTGGCTCAGTTGGTTAAGCGTCTGACTTTGGCTCAGATCATGATCTTGCAGTTCATGGGTTTGAGCCCCGCATCGGGCTCTGCTGATTGCTAGCTCAGAGCCTGGAGACTATCTTCAGATTCTGTGTCTCCCTCTCTTTCTGTCCCTCTCCTGCTCACGCTGTCTCTCTCTCTCTCTCTCTCAAAAATAAATAAAACATTAAAAAAAAGAGTCTATTATGTTTTGTCCCCCTCCTTGTCTTTATATTATTTTTGCTTCCCTTCCCTTATGTTCATCCATTTTGTATCTTAAATTCCTCATATGGGTGAAGTCACATATTTGTTTTTCTCTGACTAATTTCCTCTAGTTCCGTCCACCTAGTTGCAAATGGCAAGATTTCATTCTTTTTGATTGCCAAGTAATACTCCATTGTATCCAGTGTGTGTGTGTGTGTGTGTGTGTCTGTGTGTGTGTGTGTGTGTGTAATCACATCTTCTTTACCCACTCTTCCATCAATGGACATTTGGGCTCTTTCCATACTTTGACAGCTGTCCTTTTTATGTGCATTTACTATTGTCAGGCACTGTGCTCAATATTTGCATGGGCAGTATGATTTAATCCTCCAAGGATTTTATTACTCCCTTTTTTACAGATAAGCAGTCTCAGAGAGGTGATGTAACTTGCCCAAAATTGCACAGCTCGTATGTAGCAGAGCTGAGACTCTAGCCCAGATCTGTCAGACTTCAGAGCCAGTATATAACCTGGGGGCTTAATGCTGCTACAATCTCTGTGCTGACATAGAAGTATCTTCAAGATAGAAGGTAGTACCTTTACATTGCTGCTGTAACAAATTACCACAAACTTCAACACACATTTATCAAATTGCATTTCCAGAGCTCAGAAGTCTGACACATGAGTTTCATTGCAATAAAATCAGGTGCCATAGGTGCTGTGTTCCTAGTTCTGGGGGCTTTCGGGAAGAATTCGCTTCTTGGCCTTTTCCGGATGCTAGAGGCTGTCCTCGCTCATTGGATCATGGCTCCTCTCCTCCAGTGTTCAAGCCCGGAGTGTCTAGTCTTTCTGACTTTTTGTCACATCCCCCTCTAACCACAGCCAGAACCACAGCACGGAGTTTAAGGATCCAGGTGCTGAGACTGGGTCCATTTGTATAATTCAAGATAATCTTCCATCTCAAAGTTCTTAACCTGAATCACATCTGCAAAGTCCCCTTTGCCATGTAAAGTAACATATGCACAGGTTCTAGGGACCAGAATGTGGACTTTGCGGTGGGGGGGTAGGCATTATTCTGCCTACTGCACATAATCAAGACAGGAAAAGCTGAATGCACTGGTAGCAGGGGGCTAAAAAATGGTGGGGAAAGGGAGTGAGTAATAATACATATTACTATTTGCATGAAGAACCATGTATAAAAACCAGCACTGGTTACTGGGGTGTGGGTGGGGGGATAGACCGATAGGGGATGGGAGGTTGAATGGAGATTTGTCATTATTGAAGTGTTCAAATACACAACAAAGTACAGAGAGTAGTATAATGAATTCCATGTACGTTTACCGTGCATCAGTAATGACCACCATTTTGCCATTTGTATTTCTTTTGCCTCCCCCTGTTTTGGGAAGGGGCTGAGAAGTTTAAAGAAAGTCCCAGACATCAGATCATTCTGGCCTTAAAAACATCAGGATGAATCTCTAAGAGATAGGGTGTTTCAAAAACATACCACAACACCATCATTCACTTAAAAGATTACAATGTTTCCTTAATACCATCTAATACACAGTATTTAAATCTCCCTAATTGCCTACACAAAATTTTTTTAAATAATTGATCTTGTTGAATAAGGATCCCAATCAGGCCCATATGTTGCCTTAGGTTGATACGACTCCTAAACCTTAATCTAGAACAATTCCAAGAGGGACCCTTCTCCTTCTCCACTCTTTTATATCTTTCTTTTTCAATCATGTAAATGTTAAACTTTAGATGTTAAACCTAAAGTTAAATTTAGAGGAAAATACACACCTAAAATGCTTCATGGAGAAGTTAGCCCCACAAACATCCCCAAAAGGTGGTAGGTGAGAGATACCACCCCACGCAGTGGCGACTCACGGGTGGGACGATGGTGGGGGGGCGGTGCAGAAAGCCCACCAAAGCCCCAGATGGTAGATGGAGTCGGGGAGCCCAGGGGTATGGCATTCTGGGGGGTTTCCTGGACTGTTGGGCAGAGGTGGGTTGATGGGTGTTGGGGACACAAGCCACAACGTAGCCTGGAGTAACATGAGGAAATTCCCCAAAGCCAAGGATGACACAATCATTCTAAATATGCACGGTGCTGAGAAACCACAGGAAGCCCAGCAGCGACCACACTAGACCAAGTGTTACACCAAAGTATACCCAGACTGGACAACGGAAGACAGCAGAGACTGGCCAAGCATGAAGGATCGAGGCAGCCAGCCGATGAAACGGAACTCAGAGACCTGGGTTCCGGTTCCCCCTCTGCCACCAGCGACTACACTGTCCTATGAAAATCACCTGTGGACCTTGAGTAACCACAGCTGGGAGAAGGGGGAATGAGTAATAATATATGTTAGTATTTGTTTGTATTTGTATAAAGAAGAATATATAAAACCCAAATGAGAGTCAAATGAGATCCTGGGCATGGAAGGGGGAGTGGCATTTTCCCCACTTAATACTGTGAAGAGTCAGATACCCAAATCCCAAGCCTACCAAGTTTCCCACATTTTTGACTCAAAAGAAGGGTTTCTGCAGGATGAATAAGAGTTTGCTGTGAGCAGGAAAGTTACTGTGACAAAAAAAATGACAGGACCCAAGGCAAACAGGTGGGCATGAGCCCAGTGAATTCAGAGAATTAGAAAAAAATGGAAGATACTAAATCCCCATGAGACCTTGGATTGGATACCGGAACAGGAAATGGACATGAGTGGAAAAACTGGTGAAATCTGAATAAAATCTGCAGTTCAGTTAATGGTACTGTACCAATGTTAACTTAGTTTTAACAAACATCCCATGGTTATATAAGATGTTAACATTAGGGGGAAGCTGTACTATTTTTACAACTTTTCTGTAAACCTAAAGTCACTCTGAACTTTAAAAAAAAAAACCTATCAAGAAAGAGAGTNAAAAAATGGAAGATACTAAATCCCCATGAGACCTTGGATTGGATACCGGAACAGGAAATGGACATGAGTGGAAAAACTGGTGAAATCTGAATAAAATCTGCAGTTCAGTTAATGGTACTGTACCAATGTTAACTTAGTTTTAACAAACATCCCATGGTTATATAAGATGTTAACATTAGGGGGAAGCTGTACTATTTTTACAACTTTTCTGTAAACCTAAAGTCACTCTTTAAAAAAGAAAAAAGAAAAGCAGAGCAGAATGTCTAGAGTGTATCAGTTTCTGGAAGTGGGGAAATGAGTGACAGACATCAGCACAGGACAGATCACCTCCTACATCATGCAGGGAGGTCCAGACTTTATCAATCTGCAGGCAATGACTTTGTGGCAATATTCTCCCTCTCCCAACCTTTCTCACAGGCTCCAGGTAGAGGCTACTGACAGCTTCTTACCCCCAGATTTACCTTAACTGTATTTCACCTGCCATTATCTACCTGAACCCACACACACTAGGGTCCCAGGTCTTACACACACACACACACACGCACACACACACACACACACACACACACACACACACAGCCCCTCTGGGAAGAGCCTGTATCCAGCTTCTGATCGTCCTCCTGAATCCAGAACAGGATTCAGACCACCCGGAACAGATGTCAGAAGCCATCCCCACTCTGCATTGTAGAGGAAAAACAGCAAATCACCTAGCTCCATACCTGTGGAAAGGGAGCCTCAGAAAGACACTAGCAGAGGCCAGTCAAGGTACAAATTCCGCCTGTGGCCAGCCCTGAGACTCAGAGAGTCAGCTTGCTTGGAGGCACCTTCAGGATGGCATAGCTCTTCACCCTCTGCTACGATCAAAGGCAAAAAGTGTTAACACATCCACTTATCCCAGGAAAAGGCAGGTTAGGACCTGGCTTCTGGAGCTAACCACCCGAGTTCAAATCCTAGCTCTGCTGCTTCCTAGCAAGTTAAGTAACCTCCTTGTACCTCAGTTTACCTATTTGTAAAGTGGAGATAATAAGACTATCAACATTAGGGAGCCATTTGTGGGTTAAATGAGTTTATATATAGCAGGTAGAACAGCACTGAGCACATCATATGCGCCCATCCAAGGGTTATTCTTCGGACTGTTTTTTCACTGAGTATCTGCAGAGCACCTACAGTGGGTACCACAGGAGCTGATAATCTGGTTGGGGAGATTTTTATTAAAGACTCATGAAATATGATATTACCATCCGGGACAACATTTGAACAGAGTCTAGCGGGTGATCCTGAAAAATTGCTACAAGAGTACTGGCGGGTGGTCAGCACCCCCAGTCACTGGGGCGTGACCAAGGGTAATGGGGAAGGTGGAGGCCCCGCTGGCCTCAAAGCTGGTCAGCTGCCCACAGGGGAAGAGAGGAGGATGTCCTGGCTGAGGTCAGAGGAGGTGGGAACTCGGGCATAGATGCAGGAGTGCGCGCGTACCCTAAGAGAATTGTAAATATCAGAATTGTAAATATCAGTTAAGACCAAGTACCTTTGTGATGATTTTAGAATTGGAACATTAGCTTTTCATACATTCATAAATAAATATTCCTCAAGCACTTACTGTGTGCCAGGCACTGTTCAAGGCACTTGGGACACATCTGCGAACAGGACGGTCCAACACCCTCTCACCCCCCGGCTCTGCTGGAGCTCATATACCTTCCAGCAGGCGGAGGCAGACCCTACCAGTACACACATGAAGAAACGTCCCCACTCTGTTAGAGAGTGACAGCGCCCAGGAAAACAATGTAGACACAGGGGCAGTTGGGAGGTTTTTGAGCAGGAAAAAAATGAGTAGGGAAGAGCAAAGCGAAGCTTTAGGAGTATGACAAAAGTTCATTAAACATCCATTACTTACAACCTCTCCCTGGCCCCCCTTTTAAAAAGGACAGATCCTGAGAAATATGACTTGCATTGCTGAGCTGGGGTAGTGGGAGTAAAGGGTCCACACTGGAAGTGCCAAGTGAGCGCTCCATCACTCTGCCTGCAGAGAAGGCTGGTGGGGGCTGTGCTCAGGGGCAGGGGACAAGGCAGGAGTGCCTGCCACCGAATGTGACCTTGAAGAAAGAGGCATCCAGAAAGGGGTTTTAGAATGGTGTCCTCTCTAGGGCACCTGGGTGGCTCCATCGGTTAAGCATCGGGCTCTTCATTTTGGCTCAGGTGATCCCACAGTTCATCGGATCGAGCCCCAGGTAGGGCTCCAAGCTGACAGCTCTGAGCCTGCTTGAGATTCTCTCTCTCTTTCTCTCTCTGGCCTTCCCTCTCTTGCATTCTCTCTCTCACCCACATGGGTGGTCTCCCATTGACTGCATGTGTGTTTAATGCAATAGAAAGAAGATGTGGGTAGGAATGGAACAGCCCAAGCCCAGTGACACCACAAGGCAATCTGTCGAGAAACATGTGTGGACTGGACAGGGGAAGACAAGAGGTCAGAGGAGGTGGGATGGTTGTTGGGCTGAGGTAGAGTTTTGAGGGCATGGCCCACAGGAGGCAAGACGAATGAAAGCTGAGAAACCCACTCGGAGCTGGAGGCAGAGGCCTGAGGCCTGATCGTTGCCACCAATCACTATCTCCTGCCTTAGCCTTGCTTCCGTATCTCTAAATTGGACAGCCTCTGCGATACTGCCAGCCGTGGCATGAGAGATGCCCAGAAACAAGCTCCACATTCTCGAAGCAGGTGTGGGACTGGAGGGAGAAGCAGTCGCAGGTGACATGAATTTCCGGGCTGACAGATGAGAGGGTAAGGAGAAAGGCTTCCGGTGCAGGGAGGCTCTCGAGGTCCTGAATTCTGATCTGGATGTTACTTTTGAGATTCCTCTTGATTCTGTAACAATTAAGACCTGACGTCTAGGGGCGCCTGGGTGGCTTAGTCGGTTAAGCGTCCGACTTTCGCTTAGGTCATGATCTCGCGGTTCGTGGGTTCGGGCCCCGCATCGGGCTCTGTGCTGACTGCCAGCTCAGAGCCTGGAGCCTGTTTCAGAGTCTGTGACTCCTTCTCTCTCTGACCCTCTCCTGCTCACGCTGTCTCTCTCTCTCTCTCTCTCCTAGAAATAAATAAAACATTAAAAAAAAAGACCTGACGTCTAAAATTGTTTCTTCTGGCCGCTATACAGGACAATCAGCTTCCTGGCTGTTGCCAGCTTCTAGAAGCAACTGCTTGCGTCCCTTCGCACATGGCCCCACACCACTCGGACCTCTGCTTCAGCATTCACATCTCCTTCTGTGACTCTGACCCTCCTGTCTCTCCTCATAAGGACTCTCACGATCACACCTGGCACACCAACATAATCCAGGAAACCCTCTCCACCTCAAGGTCCCTAACTTAATCACACATGCAAAATGTCCTCTGACGTGCCCCCTTCACAGATTTAGGGGATTAGGATGCGAGGGACCATTAAAGAAGAAATACCCAACAGGCCCTTGGATATCAGGATGAGTTTACAGAGCAGTCAGCTTACAACAGAAAAGGAGGAGGAGAGGGTTGTGTGTGAATGTTCAGAGAGAGTCTAGAGAGGAGCAGAGGGCATTGGACTAAAGCCTGAGGAAGACCAGTCCTCTGCAGTTTTTCCACACACGTGTCCAGAGGACCTGGCTGGGCAGGCAAGGGACTGGGAGCTACGGAGGACCCAGAAGTTAATCAAGTGAAGGATCCTTCAGAGGAGCTCACCACCAAAACGTGTACCCACAAGAGAACATGATGAAGGTCAATGAAGGTAATCCATGGAGGGAAAGACCGGGATGTTCAAGGAAGACTTCATGAAATGCTGGCACTTGAGGAGCAGGAAAGAAGTTTCTAGAAGTGAAGGGAGTGAATCAAAATGGTACAGCACCTCCTAGGAATACCAAGGGAGAAATGTCTAGAAAGAAGGGATGGTCAGCAGGGTGAAATGCTGCAGCAGCATCAGGGAGAAAACAAGCCATGAAAGGATCCCTAGTGAGATCCTGGTGGCCGGGAGGGCCTTAGTGGCCAGTGAGCATTTGAGTCCCGCCTGTTATGTCCCACAGCTGGAGATGGGTGTGGCGGGTCATTAGCTCGCCACGCCCCCCGAGGCTTCCAATCTTAACACCAGGGGGCGCACAAAAGCCAAAGCGGAACTTCAGCCTGAATCTGGGTTTTTCCAGAAACAGGATGCCCTGAGGGAAGGGAGGAAAAGTTTCCCACTCCCAGCGCCACAAAGCCTGGAAGCCCTTTCTGCTTCCATGTGATCTCTGACTCAGGGGCTTACCCAGATTTTCCCCTTTCAGCTAAAGCAAACCACATTTTTTTCCATCTCTGCCTTTCCTGGTTGCCTGTAGAACTAACTGTGTGTAATAAACACACTTTGGCCTGGAGGCTTGTGGCACCCTAGAATGTCACAATGGAGGCCCCCCCCCATCTCCTAATCCAAAATGCTCATTATACAGGTGAGGAGCTTGAGGCCCAGAGAGAGAAGGGACTGACTCGTCCAAAATAAACCAAAGGGCAGATCTATCTCCACATTCACATGAAAAGGACCCCCTTGACTGTAATTTGCAGCGTAACTATGCCCCCCTCCATTGTTTCTTTTTTTTTATTTTTTTTATTTATTCATTTTTAATTTTTATTTATTTCTAGGAGAGAAAGAGAGAGACAGCGTGAGCAGGGGAGGGTCAGAGAGAGAGGGAGTCACAGACTGAAACAGGCTCCAGGCCCTGAGCTGGCAGTCAGCACAGAGCCCGACGCGGGGCTCGAACCCACGAACCACGAGATCATGACCTAAGCGAAAGTCGGACGCTTAACCGACTAAGCCACCCAGGCGCCCCATATTGTTTCTTGAGTAAAAATAATAATATTATGGTAACAATAGCTAACATTTCTCGAGGACTTGTGTGGCAAGCGCTGTACTAGGCCCTCTAGTAGATCACCTCATTCAATATGCACATCACCCTAAGAAGTAGTTTCGATTTGGGGCGCCTGGGTGGCTTAGTCGGTTAAGCGTCCAACTTTCGCTTAGGTCATGATCTCGCGGTTCGTGGGTTCAAGCCCCGCATTGGGCTCTGTGCTGACTGCCAGCTCAGAGCCTGGAGCCTGTTTCAGTCTGTGACTCCCTCTCTCTCTGACCCTCCCCTGCTCACGCTGTCTCTCTCTCTCTCTCTCCTAAAAATAAATAAAACATTTAAAAAAAAAAGAAGTAGTTTCGATTTTAAGCTCAAATATTTGCTGAACTCCTCCCACCTTTGCTTGTGGACAGGTAGGGATGGGGAGAGAAGAGAAGGATATAAAAAGATAAAATCTTCTTTCTTTAGACGAGTTCTCCCTAGATAGGTGGCCTCTGCCTGAGAGCCACACAATGGGACATTGTCTGGTTTTTTACCACCCCCACACACTGCCCTGCCCCAACCATCCACAGTGGACACTAGAATAGGGTGAGTCACTGAAGTAGAGCATTACCAAAATTCCTCCACTTGACTGCTCTCGGTACTGTGCGACACAGCAGGGAGCCCTGTTTTCCTGGCTTCTTCCTCGCCCTCCTTCCTTCCCTGTCTCACCCACTAGTGACAGTTTCCCCAGAGCGGCCGGCCGCCTGCGGTTTCCTGTTCCATGCGTTTGCGTATACAGTTCCCTGGGCCTGGAATTCCCTCCTCCCTGCCTCCCAAAGTCAGCTGCTGCTGTGTCCCCTGCACTGGGAAGCCTCTCCTGACGCTAGCAGGCTCAGGGATGCACCCTGAGTCCCACTTGTTCCTAGACCACAAGTCCCCTGAGCCAAGATTCCGGGAGCTCTCACTTGTCTGCCCTGCACGGCTCCCTCCGTCTCAGTCCAAGCCACAGCGGGCTCCCAAGAAGTACTAGAATGGGTGCATGGAGTCCATAATCTGGCTCTTGCTGTTCTGGCTGGGATCTCTCCCCACCACGCCCGTCCCCACCCTGTGCCTACACACACACACACACACACACACACACACACACAGTCCCCTCATCTGGTTTTGCTGCACTCTCCAGTCCCACCTTGTCCACTTCTCTTTGTCTCTCACCTGAACTACACTGGAGCCTCTAACTGCTCTCCACATGTTCTCACCTCACCTCACCTTTTGTGTCCCATGCTCCCCTCACACTACCTAGTTTCAGGCACCCCCCCCCATACAATAACTCATCACCTGTCACCTTCCATATAATCTCCCAAAGCTCTGAGCCAAGGTCTGCACAGACAAATTGCTCTTAGCCTCAAGGAGCCAAATGCCTGTACCTCCTGCCCTCCCCCACCCAGCTGCCTAAAACACAAGTAGCCATCAACCTAAATCACACAACAGACAGGACCCACTCCCTGCCTGAATCCTCAGTGGTCCCTTACCTCAGGGTGCAAAGTGAGGGGAGGCTCCCCCTCACCTCACCCCAGCTGGGGCTCCACTTTCACCTCCCACAGACTCCCCCAAACTGTGAGCTCCAGCCCAGACCCCAGATGGCCCTGGCCCCAGGCTTTGCCCAATGTTCTCCAGTGATTACAACTTCCCCTGTGGTTCTGCAGCATTACTTCCCAGTCTGTATCCGAGGCCCCTCCTTTGAGCTCCCTGAGCCCCCAACCCTATCTCTGTGACCCCCAAACAGCACTCTCCCACATTGTCTGGCTGTCTGAATCCCTCCACCAGTGGACATCCAGCCCCTGCCCCTAATGATTGCCCTTATAACTAGACACTGAAGAATGTTTTGGTTTTTTTTGTTTTTTATTTCTAGGAGGGAGAGAGAGAGAGACAGCGTGAGCAGGGGAGGGTCAGAGAGAGAGGGAGTCACAGACTGAAACAGGCTCCAGGGTCTGAGCTGGCAGTCAGCACAGAGCCCGACGCGGGGCTCGAACCCACGAACCGCGAGATCATGACCTGAGCGAAAGTCGGACGCTCAACCGACTAAGCCACCCAGGCGCCTCTGAAGAATGTTTTTGAATGAATGAATCAATGAGCCAAATCTGACAGTGATAATAAACAGCAAGATAAGAGCTACAAAGTGCTGACATCCTCTGTTTCTAGTGGGTGAAACCGAGTTATATTCTTTTTTCGCTTGCTGGTACTTTCTGATGTTTATTGCTTTTGTAAAGGACACTTCATTTTGGAAAAAATATATACAAACAGATTTTGGGACTTCAAAAGAAGAGGGAATCTCCTCATCCTTTGGTGAGAAACAGGAAAGGAATGTTAGGGGAGCCTCCGAGTTTCTACATCTGAGTTTCTACATCTGAAGAGGGCAGGGCCAGCCAGCCTGAGGGCACATACCACATGCCCCAAGGGCAAGGCCAAGCAGAGGTGAGGAGTGAATGGGGCAGTGTGTCCCAGGTAGAGCAGCTTTCAGACAGACACAAGATCAAGAGCTGAATGCAAAATCGGGAATTTCAACTTGGGCCATTGAATGGGGCGAGCTACAGACAGTCTTTGAGTGGGGGAGAAATAGGCCCAGAACTCAGCATTCGTAGGTCAAAGAGCAAGAGGGAGGGTGACATGGAGCAAGAGCAAGAACGGAAGCCTGGCCACAAACTCTCCTCCTCTCAGGGCATTTAAACCTCAAGGCGAGGAAGCACTCCAGGACCACCTGACTCTCAGCCTTATTACCATTCGGTGATTATATTTGAAAATTACTCCCATAAGCCTTCAACGTCTCTTCCCACCTGGACTGCCAGCTTCTAATTCCTCCTAGTCCGCATGACGTGCCAAATAAGTGTACTCCAATGACAGTTTACAAGGAGCCGCCTCAAGGAGAAATAAAGTCAGCCAGCTTCTCTTCAAGGGGAGCCCAAAGCAAGAAGAGCCCTCACTCTGCGGGCCACCCGCCTTGAGGTAGGAGACTCTACCCACAACGACCCGAGGAAAGTCTCCCCAAAGAGAGAGCTCAGGCAGGAAGCCCAGAATCAACAAAGGGCGAAGGGCGAGGCCTNGGGGGGGCGGGGGCGGCAAGGAGGGTGCGGCCCACTAGGTGGGGGAGAGGGCTGTGCTGGAGGCGGGAGAGAAAAGGGGAGTGCAGCTCCAGGACTGCTGAGCCCGGAGTCCCCTTGAACCTGGGCTGCAGCCGGCCGCCCGGCATTGGCCGGGCAGGTGGGGCCAGGGGCGGGGTCNCGCACCGCAGCCGTCGCGCGCAGTAAGGAGTGGCACTTTTTAAAAGTGCTACCCGGAGGCCAGCCCGCAGCCGCCGACACCTCGGTCCGCAGCCCGGTGCCGCTGGTCCCGACCGCGCGTCCCCCCGGTCCCACCCCAGTCCGGTCCAGGCCCGTCTAGCCCGCACCATGCCGGTCAAAGGAGGCACCAAGTGTATCAAATACCTGCTCTTCGGATTTAACTTCATCTTCTGGGTGAGTGAGTGCGACTGCCGCGCGCTCCTCTCCGGAGCCACCTGTTCGTCCCGGGGACCCTGTCCGCCCCGGGGACCGGGGGCTGCGGTCGGGNGGGGGGGGGGGGGGCGCGGAGACCTGCCCCGGCCCTCTCCTTCGCCGTGGGTTCGGGGTGGGGTTTGTGTCTGCTCCCCGCCCGAGCCCCCCGAGTGCAGGAGGGGAAGGCGGCAGGGAGAAACGGAGCACCCCTCCTCTGGGAACTTAGGGCCCTGGCCAGGGAGGACTGTGGCGTGCAGTAGTTCGCGATCTGGCTGGGGTCTCGCAAGCGGAGGCGGCCTCGAGGAGGAGGGATGCGGGCGCACGGAGGACTTCAGCGGCGCAGGGGGAGCTCAGCCCAGAGCTGAGGACACTTTACCCTGGAAAGGGAGAGGGAGGGGGGACTGGGACTCCGTCCACCCTCGAGGAGGTACCTGCGCGATGGATTCTGAGCCGCCGCCGTGAGAAAGTCTCAACTGTCTTGAAACTACCTGAAAGACTAGCTTGTCTTGATTTTTTTTTTCAAAGGCGATAAGTATCTGAACTGGAGAGAACTCTGGGAGAGTTGGGGAGAGGAGGGGCAGATGCCTGTTGGCACTTTTAGTCCAGTGTTTCTCCATTTCCGGGGGAAGATCAGGTGCCGGCCGCTCACTTGCCAGCCCGGGGCCTCCGGCCTCGCCCACGCCCCCATGCCAGCCCACCCAGTAGCAAGGCGGGGCCTCGGAGAGTGGAAGTTCACCTGGAGAGGACGCCAGGCCGGGAAGCTACCTGACTCCCACTGCTGACCACACACACTCCCCCTTTCTGCAAAGGGAATCAGCAGAAAAGGGGATGTCACCTCCACACCTTCTCTTGGGGGATTAAGGGACTGCCCAGAGACAGAAAGAAGCAAGGAATAGGGAACCTTTGTGTCCAAAGCCTGAGAGCTACATCCCCTGTACACAGATGGGCAGTATTTGCTCCTTGGAAGTCAGGAAGGAGTTTGGAAAGGCAGCCTCTATGCCACTTGAGAGATGACTATCGAAACAGGCCTGCCACCAGAGCCTTGTAACAAAAAAATATATTGTGCTTATTCCCCTGGAGCTGGTCACTGGGGTCCCCAGGAACCTTGGGGCAAACCTCTTGAGATTTTAATCCTCTCTCCAGAGCTGATGGTAAGGGACTGACCTGCCCTTGAAAGACTTACCATCCCTAACACATGTCTAGTGAGGACGGCACATAGATGTGCCCCTGCCCAACACTTGGCCTGTTTTAGGGAGACCCCCTGGTGGTGGGCATTCCTTCCTCCCCGGGTTCCCACCAGCCCCGAGCAGAGCAGCCAGCCTGCCAGCTAGCTCCCAGGCTTGGCTTCCTCCTCTCCCCAACCGCTGGCACCAGAAAAGAATGTGAGAAGGCGGGTTAGCCCCGCCCCACCCCACCCTTGTCCTTTGGGGAGTTTTCCTCTGCCTAGGTTAGCTATCTGCCTAGGCTGCATCAGGGTTTCGAGCTGGGGAGGAACCACAGGCTACCCTGGGCCTTCATACCCCACCCCAGGTCTGCCCTGTAGTACATGCAGTAGCCTGATGGAAGGCTCCAGGACTCCTCTGGTAACTGCAGTCTTTTATTGTCTCCAGCCTACCACCCCACCCACATTCAGAGCTGCCCCTGCCTGGGCTAGGTGCTGCTGATCAGCTATGTCATCTAAAACAGAACTGACTCACTCTGGGAACATTTGGATCCAGAATTAGGAAGGGTTCTAGGGATCATCCAGTCTGGCCCTTAGATTCACAGTGAAGAAGCAGAGAACCAGAGAGGGGCGATTGGCCCAGGATCACAGACACCAAACCAATACCACAATTCCTGCGTCCCTTACTTGAGTCTCATCCTCTTCTGTCTCCATCATGAAACCCGCAAGGGGACCTGGTAACAAGTTGGTGTAGGGGGGTAAGCTACATTCTCCTGAGTTAGCGATTGTTCAGTCGTCCTGCATCAAGGTCCCTGTAGCGATGATGGAATAAGGATCCACTTGTGCCGCCTGCTAAGGTCCCTTCCCAGTCCCATGATCTAGCCAGAGCAGGAAGCATCATCCCCATTGTGCTGGTGACCAGGAAACAAGTCCCCAGGGAGGTTAAATGACTTATCCAGGCTCCTGTGGCAGGATAGCGGACGAATAAGTTTGAAGGCAGGTCTGGTTGGCCTAAAGTCCAACGTGCTTTGCATCCCAACCTGCTGCCAGGCCCAGCTGAGTAGGAACAACTCCCAAAAATATCTTTAATGGAAACTGCTTGGATTGTTACGATGATACCCCCAGTTACCTTTTTCTCTTGAGGCCAGGACTCGGCGTTTGGGATCTGATGTGGGCCTTGAAAGACAGGAGTTGTGAGGCCAGGAGCCACCAGCCCTCCTGAACAAAGGATGCTGAGAGGGGTGACCTAGCAGGGACCCAGAGGGAAGCCCACCTCAGTGGAGGTGGGATTAGGAGGGTGGGGAGACAGTATACCTCTTCCCTGGCCCAGCCCTTAGCCCTGGGGAACCCTCAGTGACAGCTGAGCCTGAACTCCCTGCTCTCCTCCATCTAGTAGGGCCTCCAGTGCTCACTGCCAGACCAACAACCGCGTCTGTCCATCCAGCACCGCCGCGACCCTAACTTCTTGGCCCTGTTTCAGTTGTTTCTGTATTTCCTCCAGATCGCCCCACCTACCCACTCCCCAAAAATCTGTGGGAACCTGGACAGGGACCTAGGTATCAGTCTAGCTTTGTCTTCATGTCACTCTAAAACCCTAGGGAGGTTGCTTTTGTGCTCCAGACCTCAGTTTCCTCATCTGTAAGACCAGTGGGTTGAAACAAACGGTCACAGAACGCCCCTTCAGCTAAGTCTATGAGCCTGGCCCCGCCCCAAGTACCTGCAGCAATAGGACTTTCCCAGACAACCCAAAATCAAAATCAGAGTTGGGGGAGGGACATGTGCAGCAGCTACGAAGGCTTGTCTTCGGAGCCTGGCTTCATCTGGGTCTTTACCTCCTCTGGGTCCTGATTCTTGGCCTCTGCCCTGTTCGCCTCATATTTCCCTCTCTCTCGCCCTTGATGGGGTTCCTCTGTGTGGGGGCTCTCCGTTTTCCTCACCCTTAGCCATTTAGGACGGTACTGCCGACTGGGCAGCGCACCGCGCTGGATTCAGTCTCGCCATCACCAGATGGAGCCGGCGTCTACCCCGTGGCGTGGCTGCGGACTAAATGAGGGAATGTGTGTGCTGCCCTTGGCATAGTAGCCTAGTACTAGACACACAGTAAACTTTCTGTTTACTCTAGTGTGGTTGCTCCTCTGTTGGAAGTAGATTGAGGCAGTGGGGAGGGTGGGAGCACTTCCCTAAGAAGTGGAGAAATTGAAACCAGGGACATAGGCAGGAATCCACATTCAGAATCCACACACATCCCCACCCGCCTGCCTTTCCTTCTCTCCCTGCATCACTGCCAGCCTCATGATCCACCCCGCCTCTGTGATTCCCGTGTTAGGACACCCACTCCATTTTATGTGTGGCTACACATTTGCCTTTGGGGCGGCGCCCCACTTCTGAAAATAAACTACACAGCAGAGGAACCCTAAGACATCAGGCTTCTGGGTCAGGGTGGGGTATGGACCTGGCGGGGGCGTAGTGGAGGAAGCCCATCCCACCCAACTGGCAGATTCCCCCAGAAGCTGTTGACCTTCAATGTGGGGCTGAGCAAGCAGCTAGGACTATTCCCTAAAATGGCTCCCCAACTTTGGCACACAGACAGCCGGAGCTCTGGGAAAGCTGGCGGTGTTTGTACTGAAGCTGGCAGGTTTGGGGAGAGGTGAGGCGAGGCCAGGTGTCTGCAGCTGCTAAGGAAAACAGGACTTCTCCCCTTCTCCTCTGCCCAGAATCTTGGTGGCTTCCCCCCAATACTTTTCTATTGGTTATCAGTAGCAAAGACCTGACTGATTTGGGGGAAAGGGGATTCCTCTACACACACACACAGGCGCTCTCTCTCTCTCTCTCTCCCCCCCCCCCCCATGTACT
>NW_027529427.1:2808830-2871994 GCF_008692635.1 Crocuta crocuta | reverse complement strand
GTTCCTTTTCAAAGTGCCCCATGGCACCATTCCAGACCTTACTCTTTTGTAAGGAAGAAGAGGTTGTTCGTTAAGACCTGAATTTGGATCCACTTTGATAAGCAGCCCTGTGGAGGGCCATCCCTGCCAGAGCACTTAACTCTGCTCAGTGAGTCTTCTGTGATTTCAAACCTCACGAGCCAGCGCTCTCACACCTTTTGTTGTGTGTCCCAAGTTTGTTTTCCGGTTCGATTCAATTTTATAAGGAGGCGTGGCTTTTGGTCTCACAGTCTGGAACTTAATAATACACCTTGAACTTGCAAAGGCACCTTTTCTTCTAAAGAGCACAGCCTTGACAGTTCTTCCCTGGGCCCGCCTGGCTGTGAGGGTAAGGGACCTCAGGCCATGGGTTACTGTGGCTCTCATAACCTGTTGTCTGCTTGGTAGCTGAATGTTCTCAGTACAGCTGTGTCCAGCAGGGGAGAAGAGAGTGGAGTGTGAGGAGCTGCGTGTTTATTTTCTTCATTCCCCCTCCCCAGGGTGGGAGTCAGTGGGACTTCCTTCCACAGGTCTTTTCAAGCAAAGAAAAGAAACCACCTTTCCGTCTCTCCTATACGGGAGAGTGATGACTTCATTGTTTAAGGGTTTTGAAAATCTGGGGAAGAGCCTATTGGGCCCATGTTCTCGACTACTCAGAAATGTCCTCTGAAACTGAGGGAATTCTGGAGACGAGAAGAGCTGATCTCAATAATACAGTTTTTAAATTTATGTTTTTGAAGTCTGCCTGCAGATCACTTGCCTGTTTCATTCTGTGGAAAAAGTCATGCTGGTCCAGGGACATTTTCATTTTCCATCAAGTGATGGCATCCAGCTGTGGAAAGTAGCATCCTGCCTCCCGATGAGATAATTTTATAATAATTACATCCATCCGGTAATTCCAATTCCCCCCACCCCCAACCACCACCCCAAAAAAGTACTTGGTTCTATATAGTTTGTAAATACTGTGTGCTATCATCCTAGACTCATGGACCTTAACCAGATTTTTAGGGAATCCCACAAAATCAATAGGATCTGCCTTCAGAAAAATGTTAGGCCTTTTTTCTTTTTCTTTCTTTCTTCTTTTTTTTGTTTTTTGTTTTGTTTTGTTTTGTTTTATTTTTTTTGGAGGCCAATGGACCTCAGGTTATGAACACCTCCTTTTAGGTTTTCTTTCTTGGTTTCCAAACAACCTCTTCTCTGTTCTAAATCCTTTTTTTTTCTTTTTTTTAATTGTTTATTTATTGTTGAGAGAGGGAGAGAGAGAGACAGTGTGTGAAGGGGGGAGGGACAGAGAAAGAGGGAAACACAGAATGTGAAGCAGGCTCCAGGCTCTGAGTTGTCAGCACAGAGCCCAATGTGAGGCTCAAACTCACAAGCTGCAAGATCATGACCTAAGCCGAAGTCGGACACTTAACTGACTGAGCCACCCAGGGGCCCCTGTTCTGAATACGCTGTTTCAGCCATGAGCAGTGGGTTGCCTTGCCACTACCCAGGGACAATGTGGGGGAGCTGGGGGTGATTTGAGAAAGGCTAAGTTCCCTGATGATCAAGAACAGTATAGACTGGAGAGCTAGCCTCCCCACCCATACTTGCTCTGATTCTCAGCTTAATCATTGCCCAGGGAGTGGCTTTGACTCTCGATTAATTTAATGAGTGTTCTGTATTTCTAGTCCACATGAAGAATCCAACTTTATGAGCTTCTAGCCAAGTTTTGCTTCTTGGGTTAGGTTTTCCCATAACTTGGGTGATTTGTATCTGTTTAGGAAGAACTGAGTTCTGTCTTTCCTTCCTCCTCCTTCCCACCAAATGGAGACTAAAATCAGCTAACCTTCCCTGGCCTTGCCCTTGAGGACTTTGGAAAGGGAGAGGTGTCCCCAGAGGAGCATTTGGGGATTTGGACTCCTGAGGGAGCTGATACTCAGTCTGGTTGAGTAGCAGGGGAAGATGAAGCCCTCTGACTTGGAGAGGGGCCTGCATTCATGTGATTCTAGCAAAGATCCCTGGGTAGGGAGATGTGGAGGCTACTGACTTGGAGAAAAATCAGAAACCTGGGTTTTAAAGATCCTTCTTGTTCAATCCTCTGGCCAGACACTGTACAGGGAGGCCTAAACAATGACTCTTGCTGGTGTTGTTACCAAAGTAACCCTTCAAAGCTTAATCCTGTTACTATTATATTCAGCGCACATTCCAGGTTCCACTGAGCACCTCTCAGGCCGGGCAGGCCAATGGCCCATGACTTCTACCAAGCCCTCGCCTCCTATGCTCAGGACACGATCCCTTGCTTCTGTTCCCAATATGAGCTACATGTCAGTGTCTAAGTGTAAAAACAGCACAACACATGGATCCTAGCAGCAAATCCTTGGCCGGAGCTTAAAAATACAATCAAGTAAATCAGTTTAAGTCGGTAAAATCAAGAGTTTCACCAACTTCAAAACATTTCTATAACAATCCAATTTTATCTTTAAACCTACATTGATCAAATCAGTAGTGTGATGGATGATAAAATTGATTTATTAAAACTTTAAATGAAAAGATCAGCAGACTCATACTTAATTGTGAACCCATTGCTTTGCAAGTCAATAGAAGTTTGGTGTTTTTAAAGACAGTTTGCTGTAGACTCAATGTTTGTGCCCACCCCCCCAACCCCACCCCAACCAAATGTATTATGTTAAATCCTAAAGCACAGCATGATGGTCTTTGGAGGTGGGGCCTTTGGGGTGATTGGCACCCTCATGAAAGAAGAGGCTCCAGAGAGCAGTCTCCTTCCTTCCACCATGTGAGATTAGAGCAAGAAGACAAATCTGTGTGAACTAAGAAGCAACTCCTCACCAGACACCAAATCTGTTGGTACCTTGAACTCAGATTTTAACTGTGAGAGTAATTTTTTGTTGTTAAGACACCCCGTCGATGGTATTTGGTCATAGTAGCCCAAGCGGACTAAGACATAGCTATTTACACATTCAAAATCACCTCTTCCAGCCTAGGTGAGCGATTGCACACACAGCTCACATCGGTGCCCCCTCTGGTGGGTGGCAGGCCGGCTCACCCCCGCAGCACCCCTGCTCGGGGGGCAGAATGCACAGTCGAGACACAAGAAACCCTTCCCACTAAGGCTCTGTCTCCTGCTCTCCCACACGCAGAGTGAATGCTTCACTCACACGTTACTTCTTGCAGTAGGGAACTCTGCATTTAAATCTGTTACTATTATGCTCAGGCTTTCTAAAGCCTCCTTTCTCCAAGCCTGGGAACATCTCCACGTTCCCTACTTTTCCCCAGTCCCCCTGTATTATAGCTCTGACTCCCTAAGACACATAATCCTTAAGAGACCCAGAATGCTGATTTCAGATAGGAAGTAGATTCTCATCCAGTGCTGGGAAGGACCGTCATTATGGGAAGCTGGCATTAGCCTCATGTGGCTGGTGCCTCCCAGGACCCCACGGCCAGGGCTGTAACACAGGTCTGCGGTCATGCCCTCTCATGCCTTTTGCTGCCAGGATGGTGCTGTGGGGAAAGGGCAGAGGTTCTGGGCCTCCCCTTGGGGCTGTTCCTATAGGGGATGCGAGGACGGTGGCCAGTGGGCAGCTCTAACAGTGCCTGCACTTACCAGGCTTGTGACAGTAGCAAAGCTAGGATGAGAAGAACACATGCCGAGTTACTCTGGGGAATCTGTTTCCCAGAGCGGTCCTTGTGTCCACACAGACTTTCTGGCCAGAGCAGCAAGGGCGTGGACGCCACTCTGGGGCCAGAGGCCAGCAGGAGGAAGTGCATTCTCTCTCGACTCTGTCCATCAGGCAGCCAGCCTCGGAGAGAAGATGGGTTCAGGTGGCGCTGCAGCCAGGTGTCTGTTGCAGGTGTTCGTCTGTCTTGAGAAGGTAGAGCCCTTTGGTGGGCTCTTTTGGACCTTTAAGGATAGAAGGTATACTTTTGAAGTGGGATCAGATACGGCTAGGAGGGAAACAGCATGAAAGTGAAACCTTCCGGCTCTGAAATCAACAAAACTGATCTAAAAGACAGTTTGACAGGATGATTGAGAATTTGGGCTTTGCAGTCAGACTGTCCAGGGTTCAAATTCTAACCCAGCCGCTTATTTGCTATGTGATCTCAGATGAGCTGCTTCTGTGTCCAAGTTTTCTCGTCTAAAAAATGAAAGCAAATAGTAACTACTTGGTGGATCTACTGTGAAAATGAAATAATACATGTAAATTGCTATGGGACACAGCCAAGTATTGTCGTGCTAGCTGTCCAGTGACATACAGTTGACCCCCGAACAATGCGGGAGTTAGGAACACCGACACCCATGCAGTCAAAAATCTCTTTATAACTTTTGACTTCCCCAAAACTTAACTACTAATAGCCTCCTGTTGACCAGAAGCCTTTCCAGTAAGTCAGTTAACACATGCTCTGTATGTTACATGTATTATATACACTGTGTTCTTGCAATAATAGTCAGAAGAAATGAAAGTGTTATTAAGAAAATCATAAGGAAGGGAAGATACATTTATAAGACTGTACTATATTCATCAAAAAAAATCTGCATATAGTTGGACCTATATATGAGTTGAAACCCATGTTATGCAAATGGCAGCTCTAATTAAGAGACCTAAAATGTAGGCAGGGATTGTGGCAAAGGGATAGGATAGATGCTCGGTCAGACACATCAGCTGGGGACCTTGGCCCTTGCCCCTTTCCTGGCTCTGTGCTCAGAACGCACCATGTTGGGGAAGGAGGGCCATTTAACTGAGCAGTGCCAATCCACATACTGCTAATCCACATACCACATGGCATTGTTTCAAAGGTATAAAAAAGGGGGGCATTTCCCACCATTCAGGGCTATGCAAGCAAATGGTAACTGTTCCCACAGATGGAATGAAAGTTAGGTGGTCCACATGGCCAAAGTGTATAAACAAGAGAGTGTGTGTGTGTGTGCGTGTGTGTGTGTGTGAGTGATTACCAGGCATCTTAGTGAGGCATACACAATGGAAAACAAATGTGTGGTATTCTGGAATTTAAAGCAAAACATCCCCCAAACAGTCCCCCACATCAGATGATTTTGGTTAAGATCAGAATGCCTGCTTTCAGCAGAAAACAGATTTATGGGCTGGCTGATGTATGATGCTGCATGTCTGGCAAGCAGGCAGTGGAAACTTGAAATGAGGTTTCTTGTTTAGAAAGAGGTTATCTTGGGCAGAGGCCCTCCCTCTCGATTCTTCATCCCCGAACTACTTAATGCTAACCCGTCATATCAGCTGAAACTTTTCAACCCTCTTGGGCAGAATAACGGCTCTGGTTTTTAAATGATGCTGGTGTCCTTGGAAGGGAGGATTTCTCAACTCTTGATCTGGTTCTGAGCAGGTCGCTGCCTAATTACCATCAAGATGTGCTGAGAAAAAGCTTCCAAGGCCCTTCACCCTCTGCCACACCCCAGAGAGGGGACCACGAGGGACGAGGGATGAGACAGGCAGTCGAGTAATTAACCTCTTCATGGCACCTGCTGTGCATGTGACAGAGGGAGGGAGTTGATGGCTGAGTTGCTCCATACCTGCTCTGTGACCTGGGGCAAGTTACTTTACCTCTCTGAGCCTGTTTCCTCATCTCAAACTGGGATGATCAGAACTACCTCAAAGGGTATAAGGTGGTTCTGCCAGTCCTCTTAGATTCACAAGGGGCAGCAGGACCTTACTGTAGAAATCTAGCTCCCTCACATTCCTCTTCTCTCTGGAAAATGTTCCTGTTAGCCGTACACCAGCCTTGAAGTCAGACTGGAATACACACTGGCCCAAAAGAGCCACTCTAGCAAACTGATGGTACCCATAGGCTGTACCTATTGAGCCACCTTCCCCCCTCCACCCAGGAGACTGCCCAAGTGCACTAGAATCCCCAGAAAGTGAACCCCTGCCCCCGGCAAGGTCAGCGAGCAGGCTAAGCAGGTGCTTAGGATGTCAGCAATGCAGGTAAGCCCAAGGAATCATGGAGAAAATAAGAACTTTTTTGAACTTTTTAATATTTATTTTATAATTTCGATTTTTTAAAAATATTGAATTACATTTTCAATATAATTATATTGGTGGTGGGGTGGGTGCCATCATTTTCTCAGTATTTAGGGCTGTAAATGGTCACAAGAGGCAGAAGTGTGCCTCCCCAAGGACCTGGCTTCTCAGGGACAGTTGGGTTTGTTGTTGACTTCCTGATGTGCCCCGATGTGGTGTAAAAGAGCAGCACATGGTACCAGGGCCGTTTATGACCCATGGCCATTGTTAGGTGTGGGAGGAGTTGACTTGGCAGAAATGCAGATTCCTGGGGGAAATTGGTGACTCTCCTTAAGCCGTACTTCCCTTACTTGAGTAATGAAGGTAGTACCACCAAAGGCTTAGAGTTGTTAGAAATGATGGCATATTTAATGTAAAGCTCATCACAGTGCCAGGCTCAGACACAAGCTCAGGTATTAATTTGGCAGCTATTGCTGTAGTTACTACTGCCTCTCGCAATGTTTCAGAGATTGAAGTTGTCCTAAAGATTCATATTATTCCATGTCTTCTCGCTTCAGCTCTGTAAAGCCACATGACACAGGATTGTTCAAGGCTGAGACTTTACCCCTAGGCTTCATCCCTTTCAGAAGGTGAATTAGAGGACTTGTCTTTCCATCTGTCCACAAAAAGTCTCCATTTCAGAGATTTCCCCAGTATGGGAAAGGTGGGTGAGGAGAGGGCCCAGTTTTGCACCCAGCTGGAAGTGGCCCCAGTATCGGGGCCATTTGGCAGAGTCCCCCCCCCGCACCCTGTGGAGTTGAACTGGGAATTCAACACTAGCCGTAAGAACAAGAAAT
Source organism: Crocuta crocuta (assembly GCF_008692635.1). NCBI lineage: Eukaryota > Metazoa > Chordata > Mammalia > Carnivora > Hyaenidae > Crocuta > Crocuta crocuta. The sequence goes on along the minus strand of NW_027529427.1, from coordinate 2,865,153 downwards.
CTGCTCTGCCTCCAAACCAGGAAGCATAGCCTCGGCACCCACTCTGTTCACTTCCTGTGCTTGCCAAAAAGAGGTAGATTCCTCTTATTTAGAACTTTCCCGACACCTTAAAGCCCAGTCTCAGAGTGGGGCAGGGCCAAAGTCTCTATTGCTTCTACATGGACCCCATAGAAAGGAGAAAGAAGGTGGAGCTGGCCCTGAAGGTGCGTTTTCCCTGGCACCTGGTGATGGTGGGTTGAAACCTCCACCTCTCCCAGCCTCAAAAGAGGGGAAGGAGAAGGAGAGAGAGAGAATAAACCCCAAGGAGAAGTTAGTGGTCAGCGAGCTCCATCCCTCTTGGCTTTCCTCTAGGCTGGGGTTGGCACCCTGAGTATGAATCACTTTACCACAGGAGACAAGTTAAGGTTTAGATCAGAGCATTTTGCTAAACGCAGCATGTCCAGATGACCTTCTTGTCCCCCGAGAAAGCTCCTAGGGTTCCCAATTGTCCCATTCACCAGCTGGCCAGGAGGGAGCACAGTGTCAGGAAGAGGGTCTCTAAAGGTGACGAGATGATTAAATGAGATGATGTATGTCCATCACCTCCTATAATGTGAGAGTGCATCAACGCCCATAGAGAGTAACTACTCCTATTACTCTATTACTGATTTTCCCTTCTCTAGCCTCTGGAGGAGTTGCTCATGGACAGAAAAGCACGCCAGAAGGCAACTCAACACTAACCTACAATGTGTTTGACCCTCAGCCTCTGCATGTATTCTTAAAAAAAAAAAAAGTGCCCCCTAGAATTTAGGAGTGCTTGAGGAAAAGAATCCACTCATACGTAATGGCTGCCCAGCTTAGGGAGAACGCAGGTTGCAGAAATCAGGAGGAAGTCTTTCCTGCCCTGCTGTGGAGCCCGTGGGGGCCATTTTGGCTTCTTGGGGAAGAAGGTTCACAGGGCTGAGCCTGTGTGATGAATGCTTATTTGGAAGCCAAATGCAGGTTCTAATGTAAACCATTTACTATGACTGAGTAAATGTCCCAGGCTGAGTGGGTTCAAGCTAGAGCTGTCCAGCATTATCTCTTTCTTACCTTTTGCTTCCTTCCACTTACCTGACCTGTGTCCTCCCCCTTGACTATCACAGTTCAGCATATTCCTGAGTTCCTCAGGTCCACGTGACTTCACAGCACTAGGTGAAAGAGTTGAGCTCGCACTCTCCAGATTGCAATGGAAAGTGGAATGGCAAAACTCTGCTCCACATAAGGGCTGAGCCCAGAAAAAGCTCCTACTTCCCCCTTCCCCCCAACACATACTCCATGGCTTCCTGCCCTTCAGCACTGGCATTTAGAAAACTAGTCTCTGGAGGTGCCTGGGTGGCTCAGTTGGTTAAGCGTCCAACTTCAGCTCAGGTCATGATCTCACAGTCTGTGAGTTCGAGCCCTGCATTGGGCTCTGTGCTGACAGCTCAGAGCCTGGAGCCTGCTTTGGATTCTGTCTCCCCCCTCTCTCTGCCCCTCTCCCACTTATGCTCTGTCTCTCTCTCTCAAAAATAAATAAACATTAAAAAAATGTTTTTTAGTTAAAAAAAAAAAGAAAGCTAGTCCCTATGTCCAGAACCCCCAGAGGAAGCTTCTCCATGTCATCCTGATTATCCACTGTTTACATAAAGGCCCACAACAGTGGTTCTCAAACTTGAGCAAGCATCAGAATCATCTGGGGAGTTGCTGGGCCCCACTGCACTCGTTTCTAATTCAGTAAGTCTAGGATGGAGGCAGTGGATTTTCACGTCTAACAAATTCCCAGGTGCTGCTGCTGCTGCTGGTGTGGGGACCACACGTGGTGGCCCGCTGGGCTAGAGACAAGTTTCACAGTGGCCCAGCTTCTGTCCATCTGAGTGCTGCCCCCAGATGAGTGGCTCAGTCAAAGCTTCAGAGCAGTTGTCCAGAGGGATGAGATGACCCCACCCCCCCAAGACGATCATACTCACAGAGGGACTTATTCTCCAGGACTGTCACTTTCACAGCTTTCAATTCATCTCTAATAAAACTAAAGTTACTGATAGGTCCCTTGTTGCTGTCTTTAAATTCTGCCAGGAGTAACATTTTACTTGTGATCCTTAATGAAAGCAAGTCATGGTAGTTTTCTCTCCACTCAGGAGAGTGGCGTTGGGTTTTTGTCGTTTTCCTGCTCAGTAGGACCAGGGACAGGAGGACCCCAGCCTCTGCTCCTGCCTGGAGGCTTTGCCATTCCAAAGATGACAACCTCAGCCTCCATTTGGAGGTGGGAGCGGAGGGTGTTAGGAGAGGATCAGAGAGGTGGTGGGGACTGGGCTCCTGCTTGTGCATGCTGGCAGTGCCCGGCCCAGCCTCCTGACGGGTGAATCAGCCCATCCGAGGCTTGGCAGTCAGCGGTGAGCCAGGGTTGCCATGGAGATGGGTGAGGCCTGAGCCCACAGGTCTGGGTGGCCTGACTTGTTTTTAAATGTTGAGGCCTGTGTGAACATAGAGGCCCTTATCTCTGCTTCTGAGGGTTTCTTAAAGCGTGACTGGTATTTTTGGGGCCAGAAAAGGCTGGTAGGGGAAACTCACATCCTTGGCATTCAGTCTGTTACTGATTTCCCGGGGGTGCCATGGGGAATTATGCCTACAGGTCTCCCATGCTTAGTCCTTTAAAAAAATAATAATAACCAGGGTTGATATATATCTTGCTGAAGGAGGGAAGTAAAGGGGTAAAATTGCCTCCCTCTCTGCTCCTTTAATACCTCCCTTTTGGGGAGCTAATTCACCCATGGAAGCAGCCTGTCATCCCAGGACGGACAGAGCCTGCAGTCTTAGCTGACTGTGCCCTTCAGCCTCCCTTCCCCACTTTCCTTCGGCCATCCTTGCTTCCTAGCAGAGCTCCGGGGGGCGGGTGTGGGTGTGGAGGAGGTAAATTTATCCTTCGTCCTCCACTGCACCGCGCTCACACAGACCCAGAGAAACCAGAACCCCTGTGTCCTAAAGTGGCCTGTTTCCTCCTGCGCAGCCACCCTCTCCGATCGTAGAGGGACTCAGCTGATAGCTACCAACTGCCATGAATTGCGCCGCCACCCCCCCACCCCCCGTCATCGTGTGTCTTTCTCAAAGTGGATTATTCTTACTATTGCCATTATTTTCCATACGGAATCTGGCTGGCTATAACACACTGTGGTCATCGTGGGCTTCAGAGTGCATTGCCTCATTTAATCCTCCCCTTCAAGCTAGATTAAAGGCAGGACAGGCACCCTGCAGTCTTTCTGCCCAAATGAGAATGCTTTTTTTTTTATAATAGTTTCTTTTTAATTTTCTTAATGTTTATTTATTTTTGAGAGAAAGAGAGAGCATAAACAGGGGAGGAGCAGAGAGAGAGGGAGACACAGAATCTGAAGCAGGATCCGGGCTCTGAGCTGTCAGCACAGAGCCCAGTGCGGGACTTGAACTCACAAACTGCAAGATCATGATCTGAGCTGAAGTTAGACGCTTAACTGACTAAGCCACCCAGGTGCCCCAAAATGAGCACTCTTAAGGGTTGGAGAAACTAAGGAGAGTGCTTAGTATCAAACAGCACCTAAGTGGCAGACCAGAATTACCCCCAGAGTCTGTGGCTGTCTGCTAATCTAGGGCTTCCCAGCAGAGGCATGCCAGAGAACCCCCTGGAGGAGGGACAGATGCATGTGTAGAATTCTCCAGGTGATTCTGACATCCACCCCATGTAGACCAGGCCCTGGCTGGCACAGGCGTGCCAGTGACAGGTGACAGAGCCAGCGCCTCCTACTCTTTCACTTTGTCATTCTTTATGCACCTTTATTGAAGAATGTTGTAGCGTCTCACTGACCACCAGCTCACCAAAGTAACCACACGGCCATTGCTTTTCCAGAAGGACAACGGGAAGCAGGAAGGCAAGCACCCCTCCCTCCCCTATGCCTCTCCTCTTACTACGGCCCACCTGCGACCCTCCCCCCTCCAAGTGCAGATGTGACCACCTAAACTCTGAGGTCAGCCTTAGAGAAAAACCGCTGGTGGAGAATGATCTGCCCTCCCCCTTCCGGGCTTTCTAAGGCAGTTGGATAGAGAAAACCTGATGAATATTATGTCCGTTAACAAAATGTGTGACCGGTCAGGTCATATTACAGAAGGAAAAGGGGACCTGGAGGAAAGGGGGGGAGGCTAGCCTAGACCACCCAGTTTGTTTGCCATGAAAAGATTTTTCTTTGAAGTGGGATGTGTCCAAGGCAAACAGGGCTGTTTAGAGGGGAAGGACACAACCCCATGCACACACACGCACACACATCCACGCACACAGCTGCTCTTCTCGTCTCATCCTTCTCGGACTTTCTTTGAGTGTTTCCCGCCTGCATGTAAATACTTCCTCGGGCTCTACCTGGAACCAGTTTTGCAAACTTGGCACAGGGTCCCAAGCAGCCAGGTGCCCCTAAGTGGCATTACGCTTTGATTTGTTTTCAATTCTCCTTTGGAACTAAAGACACTTCCTTTAACTCCAGGTGTGTTTCAGTGTAGGATTTCTGGGCCTGCCCCTCTGGCGAGATTCGTGGTGTGACTCACTGAGGCTCTCAGCTTCGCGTGGCTGCCTTTTTTGTGAGTGATGCTTTCCGTGGCAGGAGAGGAGATGACCAGGAAATGGCTCTCTGTGAGCCTGAGCTGGGGCCCTGCTGGGTTCTCATGGCCCCTTGGAATTGGCATAAACCCTGGGTGACGGGGTTACCTGTGTGTTCCCCCAAAGATTGGAAGGTCGAACTGGACTTCTTCATGGGGTGAAGAAGTGACTCATGGACTCTTCATAAACTTTCATTTTCAAAAGACCCTATACGGATCTGTCGCTAAATCTCACTGCGATATTCATCACATGCCCTTATGGGTCTTTCTCAGATTATTGTTCTTGGCAGTTTCTAGTGAGAAACTAGAAGTTGAAATCTGGATGAAAGGCCAGTTGGAAGAGGAAGCCTCTTGAAGAGGAGAGGACCAGAGAGAATAGACTGGTGGATTTCAGAGAGTCTGTCCCATTGCAGCATTCCTCTCGTTTGTTGGATGATTGTTGATTGGTTGATCATTTATTCATGAATGTAGCATTTATTCACTGTTGCGTCCAAGGTGTGGATGAGCTCTAGTGAGACCCGAGCCCAGCACACCCGCGAGAGGAAGGGTGCATGTGAGGATGTTGGAGCTCGTGGGATCGTGTTTCCTCCGGAGGAGCCTGAGGACATCTTGGTGGGGAAGCAGCAGGCCCGGGTGGCCAGGAGGCATTCCAGAAGGAAGGGCTGCCACGAGCGGAGGCGAGGACGTGGGGGACTTATTTGCGAACCCGAGTGATTCTATCTAAGGGGTGGATGAGGAGGAGGTGGGGTCAGGGTTCAGCGGTGTCATGCTGCGGAGAGATCAGAAAACGTGAAGACACAGCTAACGTCTTAAAACTCAAAACCGAGCAACTGACCTAAGCCTTTCCAGGAAATGGCTGCTGTCCCCCGTGAAGGACTGGGTGCATTATACAGTGACTAATTCGTGGGAAACTGGAGGGGGGTAAGACGCTAGCTCAGATGTTAGAGCACAGGGCCACCAGAAGGAGCAGCGAGCCTGGAGGAGGAGAGAGTTCATTTCTGTTAGGAATTTTAGGATAGACAGACCTAGAAGCTTTGAAAGAGAAGCCCCAGCTAGCTTCATATATATGTATATACATGTGCGCACACATGTATAAACACTCTTAGTTTTAGAACAGTTTCAAATCTACAGAAAGTTTGCAAAGACAGTGGAGTGAGCAGCCTTATGTCCCAGCAGTTACCTTGTGGCTAACACCTCTGTTACCATGTTACATTTGTCACAAGTAAGAAACCAACATTGATAATGTCACTGTCAACTAAACTAGACTTACTCGGATTTCACTTGTGTTACCAGTCATGGCCTCTCTCTGTGCCAGGGTCCCATCCGTGGTACCACATGACAGTCATACTTCGTCGTCTGATCTGTGACAGCTTCTGTCTTCCCTGGTTTCTCATAACCTTAGCAGTTATGAGAAGTGCTGACTGAACAAGTATTTTGTCTAATGTCCTCGGTTTAGGTTCTTCTCATGGCTGTCTTCTAAGAAAAAAAAGAACATGCATGAAGAATTTAAGAATTTCCAATAGGGGCGCCTGGGTGGCTCAGTTGGTTAAGTGTCCGACTTCAGCTCAGTCGTGATCTCACTGCTCGTGGGTTCGAGCCCCGCGTCCGCTCTGTGCTGACAGCTCAGAGCCTGGAGCCTGTTTCAGATTCTGTGTCTCCCTCTCTCTTTGACCCTGCCCTGCTCACGCTTTCTCTCTCACTGTCTCTCAGTCTCGCTCTCTCTCTCTCTCTCTCTCTTTCTCTCAGAAATAAATAAAACATTTTAAAAAAGAATTTCCAATAAAACAGTGGGGAAAAGCTATCCTTTCTCTCTGCACTGTCACAGAGACGGGACCATTTTGGGCCTGAAGGCAAAGGACCTTTTCCCAGCAAAACCAGAATGTTCCCTTTGGCTTCCTTTGAGAATGAGGTAAGCAGGCAGACTAGGCAGTGCCTCAGGCTGGAGTAGAGGCTCAGGACTTTTCACTTTCATCCCCACCACCCAGCTGGTGGGCTTGGGCAGATGGCTATCCTTTGCATGGGGGGAGGGAGGCTCCCCAGAGCAGGAATCGACTAACTGAGCAGGTCTATGTGAGACCTGCCTGGATCCTGCGCTGTTACAAAGCAAGGCAGCTGCCGTGGTGACTGCATGTGGCCAACGTCCCTGCCACAAGTCAGCTAACTAGCCTGGGGGGAGACTGCAACTTCTTGGCCTCCCAGACCCCCGTTTTCTTACTTTATGGAGTCCCTTCATAATCGATTCGGTGCCCTTTTGTCACAGTTAAAGCTCTCCCTGGTTCTTGCCGTTTGTTTTCTCCTAGTATTCCAAGTAGCTAGGGGTGAGAGCCGGGCGGGGGGCTGGGGCCCCCCTCAGTGCCATGCCAAAAAGTGAATTCTTCTAGAAAGTAATCCTAGAGCTCCTTAGATAGTGCTGCCTGCACAACCATTAGCCATTATTAGGTGACACCCATTATATGTGGCCCTGTGACCCCAAACCATCACATCATTACCCAGCCGATTGGGTTAAAAAGATATGGAAGATATGGCTTACATATCTTCCCCTCAGGCCAATTAACTTGGTAATTCAATCCAAAAAGGCCGCAGGGCTCATTCCTCTGATTTTTGTGAACCATGTGCTCCCAGTTCTGACCCTGATGCTCCCTTCCACCTGGGCTTCTTTCCTAACCCTTCTTCCTTGTCCCTTTTGGTGAGTTTATAAGCATAAGAAACTGAGATCATTACTGGTTTTTCCATTTCTCCAAAGCCAGGACTTGTTCTTCCTCCTTTTAGTAGTGTTGTGGCTTTGACAACCAAGCAGCATGATGCCAGGCTTTGGGTGGCTTCCAAACATGTAGGACCCCCTACTCTATCTGGCCTTGACCTTGGCCAGGGTGAGACTTAAAGTCTTTTCTCTCCTGGTTCCAATGCTCCAGCACAATGTCCTTCTTGCCACCTGTCTGTATAGACCAGATAAATGACTGGACTTCTACAGATTGTCTCAGGCTCTGTGACATGATAAAATAGAAGAGGCCTGATCACTGCAGGTTTTATGTGAGCGCCCTGTTACCCATGGAATCATTCCCAAAGAGAAATAATTGAAGCTAACTTGTCTTTTTAAAAAATTTTTTTAATGTTTATTTATTTTTCGGAGAGAGAAAGAGGGAGACAAGAGTGCAAGCGAGGGAGAGGTAGAGCGAGAGGGAGACACGCAATCTGAAGCAGCTCCAGGCTCTGAGCTGTCACCACAGAGCCCGACGCGGGGCTCAAACTAATGAACTGCAAGATCATGACCTGAGCCGAAGTCGGTGGCTTAACTGACTGAGCCACCCAGGCGCCCCTGATTTTGTTTTTTTTAGGTAGGCTTCACACCCAGCGTGGAGGCAAACACGGGGCTTGAACTCACGACCCTGAGATAGTGACCTGAGCTGACATCAAGAGTGAGACACTTAACCAACTGAGCTACCCGGGCGTCCCACGGCTAATTCTTTGATAAGCCCAAGCATAGAGCAGAAACGGCAGTAGGGACACAGGCCTCTCTTAGGTCCCAGGTGTTCTTAGCAAGAGGGAGGACTGAGGACAAGGTTTGTGGCCATTTGCTGCCTGAAACCGAGAGCTGCCTCCAGAGCATGGTCAGTACCTGCCCACCGTGGTCTCAGGTCAACACTGTCATGTCCACATGGAGGCCAGCAGCCTGTCTCCCATTATCCAGGGGGCTCACTGGGCCTCTATATGTGGTGGGGAGAGGCAAAAGTATTGCCTTCTTTCTTTTAACTCTCCAGGAGCCCAGGGCGGAGCTAGGCCAGAGCCCACCCACCGGAGTCAGGACCCACTTAGTGTGTGCTTGTCCTGTGCTCAGTGTGCAGGGATTTCCCGGCCTGGCCCCACTGTGTCCCTGACCCAACGGGTGGCACTACTGAGTCAGGAGAACACAGGGTGTCCAGGCTAGTAGCCAGAAGGGAGACTCCTGCTTTCCCCCACGAGCCACATCTGCTGTCTTGGGATGAGGCTGGGAGACCCTCACTCACCTGCAAGTCTCCTGTGAAGAGGGAAAGCCTGGCATCCAAGAGTTTTTCTTTCCTGCAGCGTCCAGCCACGGGGCACCTGGGGTTAGGTATTTCTCACTGACGTTCGATACTCGCCTTCTGTCACGTGAGGACTAAGTCTGGGGAGACGAATGACTCCCCTCCGACGGGGGGAGTGTGATGCTTGTGGCCTGGGTGCTGATGAAGTTCTTCCCACAAAGCCCTTTGGGTTCCTCTTTCAGAATTACTTCTAATATGATCCCCTTTACCTCCAGCCATACTTAAAAGGCAAGGAAGGGCCACATTTCACCATTCCTGTTGTACAGATGGGAAAACTGAGGCAATAGAGCTCTGAGTCAGGAATTCCAGAGCCTCGCTGTGGAAATACACCACCAGAGGCAGGGGAACGGTTTTGACCCTATGGCAGCCTGAGGCCCTGGGTCGTCCTTTCCACTGCCGCCACCTCCACCCCCCACCGCCAAGTTCTGGGGAAAAGAAGAGGAGCAAACAATTAAGGAAAGAGGACTGGCCACACCATGGGCCACCCCCGCTCCCGGAGCAGAGAACCAAGCTCTCTCAGGAGCAGGGCTCTGACATAGGGCGCCTCTGTTGAGGAGGCATCCAGCAGGCCCTGCGCTGCAGCCTGAGAAACACTCTCACACAAGCCCTGGTCCAAGTGAGACACAGGGGAGCCCAGCTGGCCCTGGGGGTCAAGGACAACTTGGCAGTGGGCCACCTGCACGGGCTTCTAGTTCATCAATGCCAAGCTGGCATTTGGCAATTCTGTCCCTTGGTGGGAAAGGCTGCCCTTTGGGGTCCAGTGATTCAACTTGCCCACCTATGAAATGGGATTTTCAGAAGATTGGGAGATTACTCAGAGTGTCGTTATCAGATGTTTAAGATCAGATTGTTTAAGGATCACTCATAAGGAAGCACGTGTCTGAAGGCTGGAATGGGACTGGTGAGGTTTCCCAGGGAAAGGGACAAATGTGGGCCACTTAGGGGAGATGCTGCTATATGTCACTTAATGAGCCATGTGATTTTGTGAGGAATCACAGCTGCCCTCGTTGGTGCGTGGCTGTGTCCTTTGAGCAAACTTCTTTTTCATCATATGGTACATATACAAAGTAGTGCCTGAAACGTGAACAGATTAAAGAATAATCACGAAGGGAATATCCACGTCACCACCAACAAAGTCAAGAACTAGAACTAGATCCTGCTCTCCCAAGTGCTATTCCCTTATCAGAAATCCCTTCCTCCCCCTACAGGGCACCACACACTTGACTTTATGTTAATTCCTTTTTTTTTTTCTTTATCTTTGTCATTTATATATAGCTCTGAACAGTAGAGCATTTTTTAACTATAAGGCATCACATTGTATGTTTTTTGTGTCTCTTGCTTCTTTGGCATCATAAGATACACTCACTGTATTGCATGTAGCTACAGTGACTCATTTTTCACTGCTGTAGAGTATTCTAGTATCCATAAAGTATCCATTCTACCGGCTAGACTGCTACTAGGCAATTGTTCCCAGCTTGCTGATATTTTTAGCAAATGGACTGAACCCCACACTTGGCGGCTGTCACTACCAGGTGCACGGGGAGAGGCTCAGAGCCCTTTGCAAGTGTCCCCTTCGGTGTTGTGGGGCGGTGCTCCCACCAGCAGCCAGGACTGACACCACATCCTATATATCCTGCAGCTTGCTGGGATCGCGGTCCTTGCTGTTGGACTATGGCTCCGATTCGACTCTCAGACCAAGAGCATCTTCGAGCAAGACAGTCAGCCTTCCAGCTTCTACACAGGTGAGCAGGGGGAGACAGTATTCCCTCCAACCGTGGAAATTTCAGTGTTGATCTGGGGTGGGCCTGGGGAAAGACTTTTGCTCTAGCCACACTGGCCTGTCTTACAGTCTCTTTCGGGCAATGCTTTGTATTGCATGTGCCACAAATTTGCATCGGACTGATGTGGTTTCATCATGCTGACTAAGTCTGGCATTCTTACCATTCCCCCAATAGGAAATGGGCTCTGCCAAAAGTTGCTGCCACTCTTGAGGGTTTAAGAACCTTAGTTCTTATCCCTAACCATCTCTTAATGTCATGTCTTCTTAGGCTTGATCATTTCTTTAATTCAAAAAAAACTTTGTCCTGGGGATCCAGAGTCCCAGGAGTAAGGGAGGTGAGTCCTCCCCATGGTACTGATAGGGGCTCTGAGAACCAAAGCATCTGTCTGCTGCATAGTACAGTCAGGGTTAATAAGAGACCAGCTGAGATGCCAGCCCCTTAGGCCCCTGGTGCTGGTAAATGCCACAAGGTATTTGGTTTTGTTTGGGGTTTTTTTTTCTTTTTTTTAATGTTTTTATTTATTTCTGAGAGAAGGAGAGAGGCAGCGTGAGCAGGGAAGGGTCAGAGAGAGAGGGAGACACAGAACATGAAGCAGGCTCCAGGTTCTGAGCTAGCCATCAGCACAGAGCCTAATGCGGGGTTCGAACCCATGAACCGTGAAATCATGACCTGAGCCTGCCGGACGCTTAACCAACTTGAGCCACCCAGGTGCTCCTTTTTTTTTTTTTTCTTTTTTAATGTTTGTTTCTTTTTGAGACAGAGACAAAGATAGAGCATGAGTAGGGGAGGAGCAGAGAGAGAAGGAGACACAGAATCCAAAATAGGCTCCAGGCTCTGAGCTGTCAGCACAGAGCCCGATGTGGGTCTCAAACCCAAGAGGCAGGAGATCATGCCCTGAACCGAAATCAGCCACCTTTCCAACTGAGCCACCCAGGTGCCCCTATATGTTTGTTTTTTAAAGTGCTTTTGCTTTAGGGCAAAAGTTTCTAGTTTAAACACAAATAGGCTTAGCAGCTCACACAGGCTCCTGGGCATCCTTTTCTCTTTTCTACCATTATTCTGTCCCTTTCACCTGCTGGGTCACCACTGAGGCTCACCCAGTGTAACGCCCCAGTTTCTAGGCAGTGCAAAATCCATAGCCCTCCTTTCTGTGTTGGGGAGAGGAAACACTTCATTTACGAGAAACGGAGGAGCCCCCTATTTTTAGGATAATGCTGCCATGTCATCAGGCTCAAAGTGTAAGTTTGGTCACTTCCTTCCCACCCACCAAAGGAGTTATTTTTATTATTATTTTTTAATGTTTTATTTATTTCTAGGAGAGAGAGAAAGACAGCGTGAGCAGGGGAGGGTCAGAGAGAGAGGGAGTCACAGACTCTGAAATAGGCTCCAGGATCTGAGCTGGCAGTCAGCACAGAGCCTGACGCGGGGCTCGAACCCACGAACCGCGAGATCATGACCTAAGCGAAAGTCGGACGCTTAACCGACTACGCCACCCAGGCACCCCCCAAAGGAGTTATTTTTTTAAAAAAAGATAGAGAATACAGGCTGAAGAGAGTTATCCCCCAGGCCTTCTGGAAGGACGAGGTGGCTGGTGGCCACACGCACCCCCTTCCTGCCTCCCAGGGGCCACCTGGGCCGGGCCTGCACAGCCTGCTTGGCCACATGCACCTGGGCCCTCTGGACATTCCCCTCCTTTGATTGCTTGTTCCTGTTGTTGTTGGGGTTTTTTAGGGTGTGTCTCCCATGTCTCCCTATTTCCAGAAAGCAAGTGAAGGAAAGAAAAGCACAATTATGTTTTCTGGGAAAAAACAAACTACACACACACACACACACACACACACNNGGGGGGGGGGGGGCCCCGGAGCACCCCTCGTTGTCACGCCAGGGAGCTGTGAACCCTGTAGGGGAGAGAGGAGGGCACGCCTGCAGCATGTGGACGCGAGTGGCTTCCTGTTGGGGCCGGTTGTGCTGAGAACAGCCTGGTCTCCTGCTCTGCCTGCACTGTCAGCCCCAGGTTCTGTCTTCCGGGCTCTAGGACTCTGGCTGATTCGAAGTGTTTTTAGATGTGGGCAGCAAGGATCGCCTTGGCAAGTGGACGTATTAGAAGGAAGACGACCCCTTGTTCATGTGTCTCGCACTATCTCGCACTGTGTATTATTACATAATTCCGTAGGGTACATGGAATGATTTGCATCTTCTCTCCGAAGAAAGCAAGGCCTACAGAGGCTAAGGAGCTTGCCCAAGATAGGATTCGAACCCAGGACTACAAAAGCTGCTTCTTTTTTATTTTCTAAACATTTATTTATTTATTTATTTATTTATTTATTTATTTTTGAGAGACAGAACATGAGCAGGGGAGGGGCAGAGAGAGAGGAAGACACAGACTTGGAAGCAGGCTCCAGGCTCTGAGCTGTCAGCACAGAACCCGATGTGGGGCTCAAAATCACAAACCATGAGATCATGACCTGAGCCAAAGCTGGACGCTCAACCAACTAAGCCACCCAGGTGTCCCCAAAAGCTGCTTCTTGGATTATCCATTTTAGATTGTGGAGACGACTCCCCGTGTGGGAATAGAAAGAATCTCCACTGACTTGATGTTCCCCATTGGGGGAACCTTGGCCTTTGACCTTACCCAAACTGTAGTTGAGAGAGAGAAGCCACCAGCACTGGTGGCCCTAGCCAGCAGATGACAGGTGAGGAAGTCATGCTGGGCGTCAGGAGAGAGATGAGCGCGCGGCTGGAGTAGCCACAGCCTGCCTCTGGGAATCTCACAGGATGCAGGAGGGCAGTGGTCCTACTTGAAGTGACCAGAAGGGTGACTTGAAGGCACAGTCCCAAAGAGACACCAGGATCCCTCGTTGGAGGCCAGTGGGCACTGCCCCCCTCAGCTCTAACAGAGGAATATTGACTTTGCTTCCCTAGGAAAGGGCTCTACTTTGGAGATTGTATTCTGCTTGCAGAAGCCCAAGCAAAGGAGGGTCATTCAAGTGGGACTAGAGCCGTCAGTCAGACGGGTGACCGCCGGGATCTGACTGGGCCTTGCAATTCACCAAGTGCTCTGGGAAACTGAGTCATCGTCATCCATGGGCAAAGGGCCAAGGAGGCTTCATTCTCTGTGTCCCCTTCGCCCTTGAGCTGTGACACCAGCCTTTGTGACGCCATGGCAGAGTGTCAGCTCCACCCTGATGATATTCCCAGCATCATGGGGTGACCGTACCTGGCACTGGGGTGCTAGCCATCTGCGGGGCAGCCCACGGGCCAGCCTGACCAGGCAACTGGCCCTTCAGAAACCCTGAAGGACCCAGGGGTGTCTTTTCTCCAGGGAGGCAACGGCTTCTAAAATAAAGAAAGAACGCGTAACCAGGCAGAGAAGCAAGTTAAAGCTGAAACTTTCCAACATTCAGAACAGTCGATAGTGAATCCAGAATAGCTGACAGCCTTATATGGGCCTTTTCTCCAATTCAGGCCCTGGGAGAGTCAGCCCGTCAGCAGTATCCATAATCCCAGGCCGCAAACATGATGGGGGAACTTCATTTTCTTGGTCCCGGGCCAGCGGCCCTTCTTAACTCCTTGGTGTCCTTCCAGAACCATCACCACTGAATGAGGGCGTCTGGGGGCTCCAGCCAGAGGCCACGGATGGCCACCCCCCCCCAGGGACATTCCTCTTTTTATGACAAGGTGCCTGATAATTTCCAGGATACATGGCTTTTGCCCTCAGTGTGCTAGGGCAGTTAGTGGCCTTGGGCACTTTGTCGTGTTGCTCTGTGCCTGGTTCTCCCCATCCTGAAACTCGCGGGGCTTACCCACCCCACACCTCTTGGAGACAGACAGCTACTGTGCTTGGCTTGTTAGTGCCAGTGGTCATCGGTGGGAGGAAGTGGGACCGAGAGAGAGAGAGAGAGAGAGAGAGAGCGCTCCAGTGGAGAGCTGCATAGGTTTCCTTTGAACCCCTGATTGAGTATTTGGAGACAATAAACTGTTCCAAGTTGCGAGATGGGCTTGGGGTGGTGACAAGAGGTGTGTCATTCTGTAGCCAAAGCCCAGAGCCCTGATACACAGGGGAAAAGAATGCTCAGTTTCATGTATAAAAGGACACCCCAGCATTTGCCTCTGTTGCACCAAAGGCTTTTTCTCTCTGGCCAGACCTGTACTGTCAGCCTGAAAAAGGAAGAATAAACAGCCCTAAAGCAAATTAATACAGTAATCCTGGAGAAGGCTCCGTGACGAATAACTTTTTCCATGAGTCAGACAGAAAGCCAACATTCACTTGTTTTATAAAGGGGAACGCTTTGTCATTTATCATCGCCGGCCTTTGCTAACACGCTCAGGATGCAGGCGAGAAGGAGCCTTGCCAAAGGGAAGCCCTGCGTGGCCCTGTAAGAGGTGGCCAAGCCCTCCAGTGGTTCTGTGGCTTCCGGGGAGTGTGGCTTGCCGATGAGACCCCCCTCTGGCTTGATAGCCGCTGCTAACATCCCCATCGACAGCTACCAGGGAATTGCTAGTCTTCAGCCCCAACTGGAGAGGGTAAGCCAGGATGCCCCAGATCTGCATCTACCCGAGCAAGATTTAAACCCAGCAAAACCTTTATCCTATAGGCTTCATCTGCTAAGCCCAAGAAATGAGTATTTACTATTTGCCAAGAAGCCCATTAGGAGGAGAATGTTATCTCTCTCTCTCTCTCTCTCTCTCTCTTTCTCTCTCACTGCATGGAAAATGCTTTTTTATTTAGTAGCTTCCCACTGCAGCTGATCCAACTCTCCTGACTTCCACCAGGGCTGTCCCAGCTTATGAACTGGGGTCTGGACTTAGAGAAAACATGTCTGTCCGTTCGTTCCCACTCAATTCTATTCCATGTGCTTATAAATCCTTTTGATCTCTTAATACCCCCTATTTATTCAGCCCCTGCCTCAGAGCTCAAAGGAGTGACCTCATCCTTACTTGTCTTGCCCCAGCGAGATGGGGAGAAACCAGGGCCGTTTGACTGCCGCAGCTCGCTGATGCCCCCATGGCAGAACCCACGGCTGAGGGAGGCCCCGCCTCCCGAGGCACCCATGCAGTCCGCCCATGGCCCCACAGTATCGGACAGCCCAGGATAGGACTTGACTCCGGGACAGGCTCCATTTGTCCCCTTGCCCAGTCTGGGCCGGGCATGCATGGGAACAATAGCCATATTCATACAACATAGGGGGTTGCCAGTAAACCCATGTGACCTGACATCACGACAGATGTGGGGGGAAAAAGCAGAGACACAAATGCTCCCTTGTGTGTGCTCTGCTTGGTGCTGCCCGTGAGCCTCAGCTGCAGGCAGACTGCACGGTTTGTTGCCTGCAAAGCCTCAGCCCCAGGACTGGGGGTGCAGATGTGGGACAGTGAGGTCACTGTGTCACCTGCCAAGGTTCTCATTGCAGTACCCTGTTGTGCATTGTGTGGAAACATCACAGTCACTCTCTCTCAGCTTCAGCCTGCACTTCAAGGAAGTCTCCCTAGTCCCAGTTAGTAGGGAGAGATCCGCAAGTATGTAAAAAGTCATCGCTGCAGTTATTAATAATTGTCACCCATCCCCTGTATTACTAAGACGAACAGTAGCTAGCATTTGTTGTGCACATTTGGATTAGATCACTTAATCTTTACAACAATCCTTGAGGCAGGCACGATTACCACCCCTGTTTTGAAGATTGAAAATTATTGCACAGAGAGATTAAGCAGCTTCCCTAGGGTCACAGAGCTGGCTTTCACACCCAGACATGCTCTCACCATGTGACAGGGATATGCATGCAAGACAGAGAGGCACGGGACTTCTCTTCCACTGTCCCCATGGGGTCTGCATGTTGGGGAGCTGGAGAAGGGGGTGATCCCTGCAGGACAGCTGTGGCTTTTCAAGAATATTACTGCAAGATGGGCCCGTCTGGACATTCCCTGGGGGGGTTATAGGACTAAGGCCAGGCTCCACTGTGTTCCCCTCCCAGGGGTTTGCTTCCTGTTGGGCCCCCGCAGAAGTTGCTCCCTTCTCACCACTTCCCCCACCCCCATCCCCACCTCCCCCCATCAGTTACTCAAACCCTGACTTAAAAACAGGGTCACTCACTTACCCTCCCTTTAAAGGAGGATCCTTCTCAGCCTTTACCTGGAGTCAATGAATTGCAACTGAAGATCTCTTTCGAGCACTCTAAGGGATGTTTTGAAATGCTCTAGCCACCTCTGATAAAGAAACAGAGGCCCAGAGAGGGAAAGTGTCTTTCCCAAGATCACACAGTAGTTAGTAGCAGAGTTGGGATCAAAACAAGAGTCTTCTGACACCAGGCCTGTCAGAAGTACTTTGCACGAGAGCAAGTACCTTTGCCAACCCGAGCCCTTGGGTGTTAACTAACTGCACACGCCTCACTACCACCTGGAAGCCGGGCAGGGAGGCGGCCCTTCTGGGAATGAGGCGGGGCTGGTCCAGCAGAGCGTGGAGGTCTGAGTGAACGCAACACCTGTCCTACGGAAAGCTTGCTCTGACGGACTCTTGTCGGGTAGAGGCCAGTGGGAGGCTCATCAGGTCCCAGGAAGTTAGCCCTGGTTGGGAGGGTCTATTTTAATTAGTGAGAGTGGATTTGTTTTGCTGGAAACAGCTAACAGACTGGATCCGTTTACATCCTGAGTCAAACCTGGGGATTCCGGTGGATGTCTTTGTCCTAGTTATAGAAGGTAATGAGTACCCTCCAGGAAGGCCAGGGTCAGAGAGGGGTGAGGACTTCATGCGGCCGGGGTCCTAGAAAAGAAATTGGTGGGAAGGAGACTTAAGAGCAGAGGTGGAAGAGGCTATTTTGTTGTTGTTGTTGTTTTAATTTTTTAATGTTTATTTTTGAGAGAGAGAGAAGAACATGGTGGGGAAAGAGATGGAGGCACAGAATCCCAAGCAGGCTCCAGGGTCTGAGCTGTCAGCACAGAGCCTAGCGCGGGGCTCAAACTTGAACTGTGAGATCGTGACCCGAGCCGAAGTTGGATGCTTAGTTGACCCAGGCGCCCTGAGGAGGCTGTTTTTAAGGATGGCGGTGGGGGTGGAGGGGCAGCACAGATTATAATCTTATAGAGGGGGAAAAAGAGTTGCAAGACATGTCTAGGTCTCAACACTAATGACTCCATGCCTTACCCTCTGCTGTCTGTCCTCAGGAGTTTATATTCTGATTGGAGCCGGTGCTCTCATGATGCTGGTGGGTTTCCTGGGCTGTTGTGGGGCCGTGCAAGAGTCCCAGTGCATGCTGGGATTGGTGAGTACCCCTCCTGCTCCCTCACAGCCACTCTGACCCAAGGGCCCCGCCCCCAAGATCTCATAGGACAGACGGGGTAGGATGGGGTGCAGAGGGTACCCTAAAGGCATGAGCTATCCTCAGCCCCCACAGTGTTGCTCCATTCCAGGCCCTGCCCCCAACCCCAGCCTCCCAGCCATTGCCTCCCTCCCCTGTAGTGAGGCCTTGCTTCTCTTCTGTTCTGGAGCCTCTCTGTCTTATCACTTCCTTTAGGCGACTAAATGCCAGGACTTTGTTTTCCCCTTTTCCGAGGACCACGTTTGCTTTTTTTCCCTGAATCCACAGGTACCTTTGCCTTCTCTGATTTTAAAATTTGTTAACAAGTTTCTTCAAATTTCAGAGTGTATTCACTTTCTTTGTTTCTTCAAATCCCTGCGGGTTTCGTGAGTAAGCAATGGTATCTCATCCCTGACTCTTAATTAACACCTTAAAAATATCAATTCTGGGGTCAGCCGCGCCCTGTTCTTTCCTCCTGAGTGGGAATCTCTTCCTACTACTGCTTCCACTCCTTGCCTTGGCTTAATGCTCACAGTTCCATAAACTTCTTCCATCCCTTCCAGGCTGTTCATTTGCATCCCCAGATGTCCGGCCCCCACAGAGTTACCGTTCCTCCTTATTCTCTAGGATGCCCTTTGTGGTTGGCTGGCTGGGATTTCCCCTCATCTTACCCCTTCTTTGCCTTCTAGTTCTTTGGCTTCCTCTTGGTGATATTTGCCATTGAAATAGCCGCGGCCATCTGGGGATATTCCCACAAAGATGAGGTAGGTATCTCCTGTAAGATCTCTCGGCAGTGATCCAGGTTTGGGAATTTGGGGGTGGGCGTGATGAGAGCGGCAGGTGTACCAGCTGGCCACTTTGGTCAGCTTCCAACCATCAAACGTGCCTCCCACTTCACCACGTTCCCAAACGCCCAGAAGAGCGTGAGCTCCCCCACGACAGGGGATGTGGGTGTCGTGCCAACCACAGCTTCCGGGTCCATGAATGGTGCTGGCACAGAGTAGATGTTCAGGAAATTCGCATTGGGTCCGTGTGTGAGTGTGTGTGTCTGTGTGTGTGTGTGTCTGTGTATCTGTGTCTGTGTCTCACACCTCAGCAGGCCAGTCCTGACTCCTCTAGAAAGATAGCTTAGGAAAATAAGCCTTTGTGGGAGCTGGAGGTCCCTGCTCCCCCACCGAGTCTATGAATATGTGCTACCATGAGCCAGGTGCTGGCCAGACCCGGTGTGGGTCCAGAGATACACAAGCTGTGGTCCCCACACTCTGCCACCCAAATGTGGGAGATAGATATGCATTTGATAAGTGTCATAGAAGTCATTATATCCAGAAGTTCCATGGGGTTTGAGAAGGTGGCATGCCAAAGGGAAATCGCTTCTGGCTTCATGGAGAAGGGGACACCTGCCTAAATCTTGGATGAGAGATAGGATTTCAGGAGGAAAGTTGGTGGGAGACCAAGTACTTTCCGGCAAAGAGAGCTGAATGTGGGTTACACTGGGTGGCCACTGAAAGTTGTGGGCCAGATGGGCCATGTCAGAACTGTGTTTTAGGAAGGGCTATCTCGGCACGTTTAGCAAGAAGGAGAAGAGAAGAGAGACTGGATGTAGAAACGCTGTTTTAACAACAACAACAAAGATTTAATTATCCAGACATAAATGCTACAACTGAAGAAATAGGAAGGGCTGATCATGACAGCTGCTGGACAAATCCTGGATGTTCATCAGTTAATTGATTGGGGGTGGGGTACCAGGGACAGGCATTTGTTAAAAAGCTAGGGTATACTCAGGTACCCAGATGCAGGAGGGTAATATAGCCTTCATATTATAACAGCTAATACTTATTCCACATTTACTCTGTGCCAGACACTGCGCTAAGGGCTGAACAGGCAATACCTCACCTAAGTCCTCACAGTAACCTCTGAGGAGGCATGGACTGTTATAATCTCTGTCCTACATATGCAGAAACTGAGGTACAGAGACGTTTGGTAACTTGCCAAAAGTCACACAGCCTCTAAGGGAAGAAGTAAAGCTGCAAGCCTGAGGAACTTGCCCAGTCAGGAGCTAAAGGGTTTGTTTTTTTTGTTTTTTTTGTTTTTTTATTGTTTTTTTGAGGAGAGTCCATTTGGTGCACAGGTGAAGGGAAGTTGCCAAGTGGGGCAGGAGGGACCTGCCCAAGGTGGAAGAGAAGGAGAGAAGATGGCCGGATTGGGTTCCCGGGGCCATGGGAGGAGACGAGGAGGGCGCCCGAGGTGCTGGGAGAGGCGGGACCAGTCTGGTGGCTTCAGTCTGCTCAGTGACGTTTTCCAAACACAGGAGTTTGTTGGCTGGGCGTGAACAAGATGGAACAGGTGACATGTATTTGTTCTGGAAAAAGCATCTCTGACCCCCTCTTGTCCACCCATCGTAGGTGATTCAGGAAGTCCAGGAGTTTTACAAGGATACCTACAACAAGCTGAAATCCAAGGACGAGCCCCAGCGGGAAACCCTGAAAGCCATCCACTATGCGGTATGTCACCCGCGTCAACACCACGACGACCACCGCCCCCCCACCCCGCCAACCTTCCCCCAGAACGTGCGTGCACACGGGGTACGCATTGCACCGGCCCGTGCGTCTCCGTTCTAATCACCCTTTCTTGTCGTTGTTTCTCTTTCCCCATCCCTGTGCTTCCCCCCGCAGCTGGACTGTTGTGGTTTGACTGGTGGCATAGAGCAGTTTATCTCCGACATCTGCCCCCAGAAGGATATACTGTCCTCCATCACAGTGAAGGTAAAGTTAAAAACACAATGAAGGTAAACCGTTGCGTCCTTGCCTGGCTGCTCCCACGAGGCTTGACGTGAAACCTTGCCCTCTCATTCTGGGGGGACGGGCATCTAAGTGCTGCAGAACTACCCCTTCCGGCTGCCAGAGGGCCCCACAGCAACCGTCTCTTCCCTCCCCTGCCCTGGGGCCTCTGTTTCCTCAAGGGCAGCAAAACAGAGCCAGGCCAGGGAAATAGCAAAAGGATTCTAGTGGCACCTGGAACTACCAGCTGCTGGCTTCTCTCCAGCCTCCCCAGGTGTGCTCTGAATTCTGTACTCCCCTTCTTAGACGTATAAACGAATCATGACTGTAAGTTAGAGCTAATGTCCACACTTTACAATACTAGGAAGTAGCCCGATGGCCTGATAAGAAATAGTCCCCAAACCCTTCTTCCTTCCCTTATTTCTTACCCAGACTTTAGGGACCCACCTCCATATCTCTTGGTTCTCCTTTCCACCCACCAGCCAGGACACCTGAGCACTCCTGTCCTGAGCCCCTTGTCCGGGACCCCCAGTGTTCCCAGTGTGAAGCAGGTGCTGTGGGAAAGAGGAGGGGCGCCTGGAGCAGGGATTGTGTGTGACCTGAGTCTTGGTTTGCCCCCCCAAGCCCTGCCCTGAGGCCATAAAAGAAGTCTTTCAGAACAAATTCCACATCATCGGCGCGGTGGGCATTGGGATTGCCGTGGTGATGGTGAGTATTGGGGACGTTGGGAGGGACTGATATGTCTTCGCAATTAACACCTGTGAAGCACATACTCTGGCCAGGCACTGTTTTCATGAATCAGTTCATTCATCAACTAGGTTAATCCTCACCATACCTATGAGACAGGAGCTGTTAGTACTCCCACCTTACAGACCAGGAAGCGGAGAGAGAGGTTGAGTTGATCAAAACCTCGGAGCTCATGAGTGAAGCATCTGGGATTTGAGCTCTGTGTGTCTCCAGAATGCATTCTTTTAACCATTAGGGTTCAAGGGCAAATGTAAGGTGATGCCAGTCTGGCTGGTCGGTGAACCATTCTTTGAGTAGCGAGAGTGTAGATCACCCAGCCCTGTTAGTGACCCTGGGATAGTCTTCAGGACATGTTTCTGTTATGTGCCTGCTTTTCTTTTCCCGAAGAAAGTAGTTCACTTAAAGTTACATGGGTGGAAATTGTTTCACACACGTGCATTACACCCATAGTCTGAAAGGCATGTGAAGGTGGCACAGCCAGAAGGAAGATTCTAGGCTTCAAATAAGCTGCTGTCCTGCCAATCAGCCCCTAGAAACCATTAAGTGCATACGAGGTTCCCTGGGGTTACTCCCTCTTTCCCCAAGAGGGAACTCTGTACCTGGCCTCCCACTGCCCCAGTAAGACTCCCAAAAGTGAGAATTCCTTCCTTTCTTGGTGGTTATTTACACCTAAGAAAGGCTTTGAGGCAGCTTTCAGTAAAAGGCATAATAATACCTTTTAATAGAATATAAAACAGACATTCACAAAGATGGGAAATTCAGGCCTATGTGGATTATCAGAATGTCTGGCGTTTGAGCATTAAATGTAACTCTGAATTGGGGAGCCTGGGTGGCTCAGCTGGCTGAGCAGCTGACTTCAACTCAGGTTATGATCTCAGTTTCTAAGTTCAAGTCCACATGTGGCTGACAGCAGTGAGCCCTCTTTGAATCTTCTGTCCCCCCCCGCCCCTCCCCCATTCACACACACTCCCTCTCTCTCCAAAGTAAATAAAACTTTTTTTTAAATTCTAAATTTAGCCCTGAGCTTATTTGTCACACTCTGGAAGTTCTTCAGGGAAGTTGCTTGTGCAGTTTCATTCACAAGCGGCTGCAGACCCTCCGAATCCCAGCGGTCAGCGGCTCTCCCCATTACCTCGCCCCCGTCCCTCCTGCTTCGGCACCCTGTACATTCCTAGCCATGACTCCCTCTTTCCTCTTCCTCAACCTGCCCGGAGCCACGCCACCCTGTTCCTCACGTTCCTTTCTGTCTTCTAGATTTTTGGCATGATCTTCAGTATGATCCTGTGCTGTGCTATCCGCAGGAGCCGAGAGATGGTCTAGAGTCAGCTTGTACCCCTGAGCAGGAAGGTCCACCCCTAAAGATTGTTGCTTATTTTCCTGGGGTTTTGTGTTTGTGTGTTTTGGGTTTTAGTTTTTTGGTTTTGTGTTTTTTTTTTTTTGGTGTTGTGTTGTTTTTGTTTTTGTATTTTTTTTATTTTTTGCCACTAACTTTAGTATTCATTCCGCATTGCTAAACAAAAAAGTTATTCCATGTCTGTCTTTTTAATGCTTTATTCAGTATTGGTATTTGTAGTTGAGGGATTTGGGGATTTGGTTTGCTTTGGTTTATAATTTTTTTGGTTGTTTGTTTTTGCTTATTATGTTAAGCAGAAATCCTGCAATGAAAGGTACTATATTTGCTAGACTCTGGACAAAAGATATTGTACATAAAGAGAATTTTTTTTTGTCTTTAAATAGATAAAAAAATGTCTATCAAACTTAATCAGGTTGTAACTTATGTTGAAGACAATTTGATACATAATAAATGATGATGACAATATCCTGGACTGGTTTTTGGTTTTGCTTCCTTTATTTTTTTTATTATTTTTCGTATGTCTTTCATATGGTCTAACTGCATTTATATGAAAAATAGGTTGGAAAGTTGGTCTCCCTACTTGACTAATGAAGAAAGCAAGAGACGAAGGGATTTTGATCCAAAATCACACAATTATTTTTTTTTTATGTCTTTATTTTGAGAGACAGAGACAGAGAGCGAGCAGGAGAGGGTCAGAGAGAGAGGGAGTTACAGAATCCAAAGACAGGCTCCAGGCTCCAAGCTAGCTGTCAGCACAGAGCCCGATGTGGGGCTCGAACCCACAGACTGTGAGATCATGACCTGAGCCGAAGTCGGACACTTAATCGACTGAGCCACCCAGGTGCCCCCAAAATCACACAATTATTAACAGAGTCCACATCAGACCTAGCCCCCAACTCTTTCTTGTAGTATTGGGTTGTATCTTGGGGGGACAATGGTGACTCCCTGATGGCAGGGACTTCGTTCTATTCACTACTGTGCCCCGAGCACCTAGAACCTATTGTCTAGTGCATAGTAGGTGCTCAGTAAATATTTGTTATCCATTAATATTCGTTGGTTGAATAAATGAGAGTATACACATCAGGGCTTGATCAGAGAAGTGAAATATTAATGTTAAATATCATAATTTACATTATATATGTATATATAATGTGTGTGTGTGCACGTGTGTGTAATTTGCTACAGGTATTTGACCTTGTACAATCATTGGAGTTGGTTATACAGTCTCTTTAAAACCATTGTCTTTAGTCTGGGTGGCTCAGTCAGTCTTGATCTCAATTCAGGTCTTGATCTCAGGGTGGTGACTTTCAGCCCAGCACTTGAAAAAAAAAAAGCCATTGTGTTTGCATCTGACACTAGATGTAGAAGCCCACAGGGCAGACAGTCAAGAAGGCAAGAAGATGGATGTAGTTGGGGAGAGCAAGAACAGGTCAGAACTCTAACATGAGCTAGCACCCATGAAAACAGACAAATCAAGGGGCACCTGGGTGGCTTAGTTAAGGCTTAAGTGTCTGACTTCAGCTCAGGTCATGATCTTGCAGTCTGTGAGTTCGAGCCCTGCATCAGGCTCTGAACTGTCAGCTGGAGCTGCTTCGGATTCTGTGTCTCCCTCTTTCTCTTTACCCCTTCCCTGCTTGTGCTCTGTCTCTGTCTCTCTCTCAAAAATAAATAAACATTTTTTAAAAATTTAAAAAAAATAAAAGAATCTGTGTCAATTCTTGTTCCTCTGATGCTGGTATGGGTCCTACAGAGGCCAGGACCCTATATGGTAGAGCTAAACACACACTGGCCAGGAGCTCGAGAAGCGGACATGAGCCCTCAAAAAAGCAACAGTCTTGTGTAAGTGGCAAAATGCTGCCTCGTTTCTTTCAGACCTCCTCTGTGAGGAGGGGGAGAAATCAGCGTTAGCACGCTTGCATCTCCTTGCTATTTTGTGGCCCCAGGAGCCCCATTAATCTGAATATTTGAGAGCTAACTGTACCGTTTCAGTGTGGAAATAACAGGTCAACCATTCTTTTTATGACAGTGTGAATGAGACTGTCTTCACTCAGGCATCCCAATCCCTGATTAACTCTAATACCTGTCCTGTTAGTGACTGTCAGCTCCCTCTACAAAAAGCAGGTCCCATCCACACATTTTCTGCTCTTCACTGAAGAGTGGATGGACTCAGAGTGTAAGGGCTTGCTACTGCTTCAGTCGAGGAACACTGCAGGGTTATACCCTGTCTTTTCAGTTTGGCATAAATAAAGGATCAATTGGCTGGCTTAAGCAAAAGCTTAAGAACACAAATGGTACCCCATGGAACCCAAGAATGGAAACACAGTTGAGCCATAGCAAGTTCCTGGAACCATGGGCTGGGACCCCCTGCCACTCTGCACTCCTGAGAGGTGCCTTTCACTCTCCAAAGAGACCCCTTGTCTCTGCCACTCTGTCCACATGGGTTGGAGAAAGGACTAGGCATCAACCCCCAAGTTTACACAGACAAACTCCGGTGACCTCACCTGAAATTTCAGGAGAGAAAATCACACCCAGTCTTCAGTGGAATATCTATCCCTGACTCCTCATCGGGCAGGTTGGGGAAGGAGCGCATGTAGTAAATACTTGACCACCCTCTGACCTGTAGACTGAGCCTAAGACCAGAAGAGAAGGGGTCACCGAGAGCTGGCAGACACCCAGAAAGGAGCCAGCTGGTCCACACTGCCCTCAACACAGCCGAACGAGCTTCCCTGACTCCTGGAGGGTGGGTCTAGTTGAAGCTTTGTAATTAAGGCAAAGCCAAGCTGGTCCACAGCTCTCAGAACCTGAAGGGCTTTTGGAACAAAGGCCTTTAGGAAGCTTTAGTCACAAAAAGGCAATAGACTGCCAATAGCATTAATAGCTATGTGTCCAGAAGGAACCTCCTTGAGCAAACAAAAGAGGAATGAACACACAGCTGGGTGTATTGGCCTTTTGGTTCACCTGGGAAACGCAGTGCGGGGGCTACAAGTTTGAATATAAGCAGGTGGATAGTAAAGGTTATTAAAGGTTATTACTTTACCTGATGCCCCTCAAGTGCTTTAAAATCCCCAAACTCCATGCCTTCTAGGGCAGAGCTGAGCATGAGCGATGCAAAGGTAGAGATGAGACCACAGGCATCCTGGCACTCATTCCGTGCTGCTGCCATTTCCTGTGGGAAGGGGTTTTAACTAGTGCATTAGGGCACTCCAAAAAGACAGTGTATTTTTGTTCCACTGAAAGTTAGGTCACCTCCTGAGCTGTTTGGGCACAGTATAGAAGAGTAGGGGTGGACTTACAGCACAGTGAGGCAGATCAGTAGCTGGGTGAACACTCCCATGCAAGGGCAGGGATCTGTGGGTAGGCTGGGGGTCCCGCTTTGCCCTATCCCAGTCAGTGTTTTAAATGACTTGGAATATTATCAAATATTATAGGTCTCACAAAGCTCTGAGGAATACCCAGTGATTTGAATAACAGAATCAGAGTTCAAAGAGATGTTAGGATCTGGAATAATGGATTATGACACCCAAAGGTTGTATCTTAACAGGAATAAATAATAAGTAAATGAAATCAAGGATCTACATGTGATTTAACATAGGTCCTCCTCCTTACACTTGCAGCTGAATAATACGTGGATTGCATGTTTGGCTGGCTAGATGATGGGGTTTTTTTCCCCTTATATATTAAGTCTTGAGGCCACCTCAGGTGTTGAGTTAGCAGCAAGGCACTATCAAAGGTGGTATTTCTGTAATTCTCTTGGCTTCTCTCACTCTGTCACAAGGTAGCTGCCACAGATCCAAACATCTCTGTATTCACAGCACAAAGTAAGGTAAAAGGACAAATACTTGCTACAACTACCTCTTTTATCTAAAATGCAAAAGCTTCCCCAAGAAGACTGGAAGCTGACTTCCACTAGTGCATCATTGACCAAAATCTGTCACATGAGTACTCAGCTACAAGGGAAGTGGAGAACACAAGTATTTAATTGTTCCAATCTTAGATACAAAGAAGGTGGGAAAGGGACGAATGAATTATGGGTGTTTTTATTCCATTTTAAAGTTGGAGGACATAAAATTTGGAGAAGTTAAGTATTTGCCCCAAGATCATACAGTTAATATATTGAATACAGATTTGAATCCAATTCTGTTTTTCTCCAGTCTTATTGCACATTTCACACAGTGGTCCCTCCAGGATCAACATCACAGGAAGAAATTTAACAGGAACACATAGGAACCTCTTTTTAAAAAATTTTTTAATGTTTATCTTTGAAAGAGACAGACAGAGCACAATCAGGGAGTGGCAGAGAGAGGGAGACAGAATCTGAAGCAGGCTCCAGGTTCTATCAACATGGAGCCTGACACAGGACTTGAACTCATGAACCATGAGATCATGACCTGAGCCGAAGTTGGATACTTAACCGACTGAGCCACCCAGGTGCCCCTTGGAACACACTGGATCCTCTTGATTGGAATAACTCATTACATAAATTCAGGATGGAGAAAGAATTTCATTTGAAAAAAGACAAGGAAGTATAGCTTACCACAAACTTAACAGAAGCCAAAACTGTGAGGTGAGGCTATCTTGGGCTCCATCCAGAGAGGTAGGTATCCAGATGGAAGGAGATAAAAAAGCCACAAAAAATGCAGCAGTCAGGCCCTCAGGCAGTATGATGCTCCAATCTGAGGGCCTCTCCTCAAAAAGTAAGGCAGCCAACTACAAAGACCTGGAGATGAGGGAGACCTTACTGAGGAGGGGCCTAAAACCATGTCATCCAAGAGGAGAGTGAAAGACCAAGGGCTTCTAACCTGCATGGGGTGGGGGGAACCAACATCACAACAATCTTGGTTTTCAAATATCTAAAGTGGTATAACGTGGACCAACGGCATATGTTGTCCCAGAGGCCACAGTGAGAACTTACGGTGGAATTCACAGGGAGCAGATGGTCGTTTAATACAAAGAAAATTCCTTAGAACCTTGGACTATCCAACAGAGTAGTGGGCCCCAAAGTGTGAAGGAGGCTCCAGGAGAAGCTGGAGATGTGGTGTGCCAATTCCTGCACCAATTGGGCCTTGAAAGAACTCCTACATCCCTCCCATCTCTAAGAGCTTATAAAGATGTAAGTCTTCAAGTAAATATTCAGTGTTGGGGTGGAAGAATTTCCTCTGCCCTTCAGGGTCCTTCTAGCTGGATTAAGAAACCAGTTGGCATGAGACAGATTAATAAGAGAAAATCAGATTTAATAGCATATGTACAGGAAATTCACACTGACACGGAAATTCCAAAGAGAGCCAAGCACATGAGCTAAGGCAAGGGGTAGAAATTTGAGGATACAGAGGAGAGAAAACCCAGGAAGGTGAAAGAAGAGATGTTGGAAAACAAAGTCTGCCCTATTATGTAGATAAGTTTCTTAGGTAAAGAGAGATCTTTATGAATAGCTTTCTTCCTAGAACAGTCAGTTGAGGGGGAGGTAGAGAACTTTTCCTAAATCTGCTAGGTTTTGATTGCTTTTAACTCAAAATATTGTTCATGCCAAAGTGGCCCATCTTGGGGCTGCCTGCCCTTGGTCCCTGAATCAGGAAACCATTGCTCTGTCTATATAGGTTTTTCTTTCCATTATTGGGGGGGGACAAAAAATGAAGGGGGGGCCTCTAATAATGGTTAAAGTAATAGGAACTGTGAATAGTTCTATTGGCAACCCAAAAATATTTCAAAATAATGTTTTATATCTGAAACTTGCATTTTTTCCACACTCAGTGCCATTTTGGGGCTTTTTAAGATGCAAGGAAAAGAGCACCCAGCCCTTAAATAATGGGGTTTGTTGGAAAGATAGTCAGCATCTCAGCAGCCATACCACAACTTCTTCCTTTCTGCACTTCTTTCCTGGATGGTGCCTAGTAGAGGCCTGAGATAGGCTTATCCTGGCTCTGTATATGCATCTCTGCTTCTCCCTGCATCTCATATTCAAGCTCCCTTAGCAGAAAGGATCTAATCACTAGTTTGGCATTATCCAATAAGAAGCATCCCCATTGGCATCTCTTGTCAGGACACCGACCCCTGATGCCATGGTTGTGGCCAAGGGAACAGTGTTAATGTCCAGGATGCTTGAATGGCCTTCCAAGCACAGGAAATTAGGCAGAAAGAACTCCCCAGGATGTCGTTTCTGGTCAGAGCTAACTGGCTCAAGGATGCATGGGTCAGTCACACTAGATGAACCCTGCCACGTTTTACTCCAAGGGAATCTGCAGTGGAATTCTCCGAGTAAATACTGTTAAGGTTGTTTTCCTTCAACAGGTGTGACCACACTCCAAGAGAGGTAAGATTATGCGTGTGGGTCTCTGAGAAGGAAAGTTGCAGAGAGGGTCTGTGAACCATGAAAAGTCAATGGCAGAGGCAGATGCAGCTTCATCAGTCCCAGGCCAAGGATCATCGAAGGCTAAGGACTTTTACACTGCCAAGCTAAGCTATCTCCTCTCCCCCTCTGGCCACCCCATCCACCCTCAGTATTTATGCTAGCTTGGAGACGCCTGAGAAGCTAATGTAATAGTTTTTACTCAATCATTGTCCAGCAGACGCCTGGAGAGCTAATTTGATTTCTTTACTTTTAAATTGGATTTCCCCAAACCATCTGCTTCCCCTGTAGCCATGCAGACAGAATCAGATCTTATCCCAATGTGGAATCTCTACTCCTCTGCGGGGCTCTAGGAGCCTGAACTGACCTGGCCAAGCAAGGCAGTGAGGGACCCAGTGAGGCTGTTCCAACACACCTTGCAAGGACAGTCACAGAGTTTGGGCTGTCCAACTGACCCTCAGCACTGCCCTGGGAGCTAGGAAAACATGAGGATTTTTCTCAATTCTTTTTTTTTTTTTAATGTTTATTTATTTTTGAGAGAGAGAGAGACGGAGCAGAGAGATGAGACACAGAATCTGAAGCAGGTCCCAGGCTCTGAGCTGTTAGCACAGAGCCTGATGCAGGGCTTGAACTCACAAGCTGTAAGATCATGACCTGAGCTGAAGTCAGATGTGAGCCACCCAGGTGCCCCTCTCTGTTCTTAATACAAGGGGAAACTGAGGGCCAAAGAAAAGAGGCAGTGACTTGCCCAGGACCACAAAGCTCAATCAAGCCTAGAGAAGCCCATTGGCTATGGAGGAAAGGTCAGAATGAGACACTGAAACAGATGTGTGTTCAAAAGACATTCCTAGCATTCAGCTAGCATGGTCTTGGGCCTTGGCTTCTTCATGTGTGAGTAGGAGCTGATAAAACCTATCTCACAGGGAAGTTTTGCAAATTGAAAGTATTAAAAAGAAGTGGGCTACCAAGCTGTGGAAAACACATGGGGGAACCTTAAATGCATATCACTAAGTTAAAGAAGCCAATCTGAAAAATCTACAAACTAGGTGATTCCAACTATATGACGTTCTGGAAAAGGCAAAACTAAGGAGAGAATAAAGAAGTCAGTGGTTGCCAAGGGTTAGGAAGGGAGAGAGAATGGATAGGTGGAGCGTAGGAGATTTTTAGGGCAGTGAACCTATTCTGTATGATAATGTATATAATAGTGGATACATGGCACTACACATTTGTCAAAACCTGTGGAATGTTCGATGCCAAGGTAAGCTCTGGTCCCCTCAGGTAAACTACAGGCTTTGAGTGACGATAATGTGTCAGCATTGGTTCATCAGTTGTAACAAATGTACCACATCCACACCAATGTTGATTGTGTGGAAAGTTATACATGCAAGGGGCAAAGGGGAGGAGGAGGTATTTGGGAACTCCCAGTCAATGTTGCTAAAATTGGTCTAAAAATAGTCCGCTGATATAAAACAATTTTAAAATGTCAATGTATATGTAACAGGATGATAACATGGAAGTTTCAACTAAGATACCAAGATACATCTTATATCTATAAGGTTCCAGAGTGGGGTGCCAGGAACAAATTTTCTAGGGATTCATTTAAAGACCAGTTACATGACTCTTGAGCCTACTTAACCATGGTAGTACTGAGGTGGCAGCTTCCATGAGCTTCCATGTGAATTTGGGGGCTGTTCACTAGCCTGTAGGCCAGAGGAATGATTTTTTTTTCCATTTTACTTTATTTTTCATCATGAGAAGTGTATGCTTTAACCTCCACCCCCCATTTTCCTAATCCCTCAAACCACCTCCCCTCTGGTAACCATCAGTTTGCTCTCTATAGTTAAGAGTCTGTTTCTTGGCTTCTCTCTCACTTTTTTCCCCCTGTTCATTAGTTTTGTCTTTTTCAATTCCACATGTGAATGGGATAATGTGGTATTTGTCTTTCTCTGATTGACTTATTTCACTTAGCATAATACTCTCTAGCCCCATCCATGTCATTGCAAATGGCAAGATTTCATTCTTTTAGATGGCTGAGTAGTATTCCATTGTATATATACCACATCTTCTTTATCCATTCCTTAGTCAATGGACACCTGGGCTGCTTCCATAATTTGGCTATTGTAAATAATGCTGCTATAAACACAGAGGAACATGCATTCCCTTGAATTCGTGCTTTTGTATTTTGGGGGTAAATATCTCGTAGTGCAATTCCTGGATCCTAGGGTAGTTCCATTTTTAACTTTCTGAGGATCCTCCATGCTGTTTTTCACAGTGGCTGCATCAGTCTGTGTTCCCAACAGTGCATGAGTTCTTTTTTCTACATACTTGTTGTTTCTTATGTTGTTGATTTTAGCCATTCTGACAGGTTTGCATTTCCCAGAAGTTGAGTATCTTTTCAGGTGTCTGTTGGCCATCTGGATGTTGTCTTTGGAGAAATGTCTGTTCATGTCTTCTGCCCATTTTTTAATTGGATTATTTTTTTGTGTGTATTGAGTTGTATCAGTTCTTTATATATTTTGGATACTAACTCTGTATTGGATGTCATCTGCAAAAATCTCCTCCCATTCCATTAGTTGCCTTTTAGTTTTGTCAACTGTTTCCCTTGCTATGTAGAAGCTTTTTATTTTGATGAAGTCTCAATAGTTTACTTTTGCTTTTATTTCCTTTGCCTCAGGAGACATAGCTAGAAAAATGTTGCTATGGCTGATGTCAGAGAGAGCCTGTGTTCTCTTCAAGGATTTTTATGGTTTCAGGTCTTACATTTAGGTCTTTCATCCATTTTGAGTTTATTTTTGCATATGGTGAAAGTGGTCCAGTTTCATTCTTTTGCATGTGGTTGTCCAATTTTCCCAGCACCATTTGTCTTTTTCCCATTGTATATTCATTTCTCTTTGGTCAAAGATTAATTGATCATATAATTGTGGGCTTATTTCTGGGTTTTCTGTTCTATTCTATTGATCTATGTGCCTATTTATATGCCAGTACCATACTGAGTTTTTTTTTCTTTTTTTCATGTTTTTTTAAAATTTTTATTTATTTTTGAGAGATAGAGACAGCATGAGCAGGGAAGGGTCAGAGAGAGAGGGAGACACAGAATCTGAAGACAGGCTCCAGGCTCTGAGCTGTCAGCACAGAGCCCAACGTGGGGCTCCAACCCACAAACTGAAGATCATGACCTGTACTGAAGTCAGACACTTAGCCAACTGAGCCACCCAGGCACCCCAATGTTTATTTATTTTTAAGACAGAGAGAGAGAGACCATGAGTGGGGGACGGGCAGAGAGAGGGAGGGGACAGAGGATCTGAAGAGCTCTGCACTGACAGCAGAGAACTCGACATAGGGTTCAAATTCACAAGCCAGAAGATCATGACCTGAACCAGAGTTGGACACTTTATTGACTGAGCCAACCAGGCGCCCCCAGTAACATACCATTATAATTACTACTGCTTTGTGATATAACTTGAAATCTGAAATTGTGATAGTTCCAGTTTTGTCTTTCTTTTTTAAGATTGCTTTGGCTATTTGAGGTCTTTTGTGGCTTCATACAAATTTTAAGATTGTTTGTTCTAGCTCTGTGAAAAATGCTGTTGGTATTTTTATAGGGATTGCGTTAAATCTGTAGATTGCTTCGCATAGTATAGGCATTTTAACAATATTTGTTCTTCCAACCCATGAGCATGGAATGTCTTTCCCTCCCTTTGCATAGTCTTAAATTTCTTTCATCAGTGTTTTACAGTTTTCAGACTACTGATCTTTCACTTCTTTGGTTAAGTTTATTCCTAGACACTTTATTGGTTTTGGTGCAACTGTAAGTGGGATTGCTTTCTTAATTTCACCTTCTGCTTTGTAATTAGTCTATAGAAATACAAACAGATTTCTGTACATTGGTTTTGTGTCTTGCAACATAAATGAATTACTGAATTCATTTATCAGTTCTAATAGTTTTTGATGGAGTCTTTAGGGTTTTCTATATACAGTATCATATCATCTACATATGGTGAGAGTTTTACTTCTTCCTTGCCAATTTGGATGCCTTCAGAGCAACAATTCTGACATGTGGGAAGGTACAGCTTTGATTAAGGTTGATAGTGAAGTTAACAGCTTTAGGAGTGCATTGAAGGTGGTAATATTTTTGAACCTTCTGACCAAAACTGTGGAACACATAGAACAAAGTCTGTTTAAAGAAGCATTAGAGAAATGAAGGTGGAGAAGGATGAAGACGGGATGGGGAAGGAGGAAATAAAGAGGGGAGGAGGAGAAGGGAAAAGAAGAAGAAGAAGAGAAGGAAGAAGGTAAGGGAGGGGGAGGGCAGAGGAAGGAGGAGGAAGGGAGAGAGAGAGGAGGAGGAGGAATGGGAGGAGGAGGAGGAAGGAGGAGGAGGAGAAACACACAACTCCAATGAGACAGTAAGGAGTGGAGGTCACAACAGACAATTATTCTAGCATTTGGACAGAAGGCAGCAGACTTTACCTAGCTACCTTGCTTTGGTGTGAAATAAAGAGGAGCAAACTCTCCTTGGTCCACTTTTCTTCGAAGCAGTCATCGGTAATTAAATGAACCAGAGAATGAAGATGATCTGTAAAGATGATATTCAGCAAATTAAAGTTAGGAATCCTCTGAATGTCTTGGAAACAAACCAACCCTGTGATGTCATGAAAGACCCAAGGGAACATTTTTTTTTTTCTCTTCTGCTATGTCTTCTGCCCCCACTAGCCTTACAAAGACCTAGATTCAAATTCAGTGGCCACCAGCCTGTATATCATATCCTTCTGGACAAGAGTGAAGTCTCCTATCTCCTCCTCACTCCCACATCCTACTGATGATGCTGATGTGATGGAAGGTGTATGCCTACTTTGGTCCATGAATGACATATTAGGCACCCTCTGGGTTTAGAGCAGAGGCAGAAAAGGAAGGTCATAGCACTTCAGTTAAGGCAAATCACTCCCAGAGAGAGCAGTACCTTATCAAATCCTGGCTGACATAAGCAAATGTGACATCATTTTCTCCATAAATAATGGACTGTTATATTTAATGTAATTCACAGCTTTTTTTCAATTTTGGCTGGTTGGAAATCGTTAAACAGCCACTGTATAATCAGAGTCTGACCAAGAAGACAAAATCTAAAATAGGTAATTCATCAGGAAGAACTGAATACAGAGAGTTGGTTAAGCACATTTTAGAGGACTGAAAAAAATCAGAAAAGAGAAGGAAGGAATGCAGAAATAATAACCACTGGGTAGAAGAGCAGAGGGAAGGGGTAAGGCTATCAAGCCCTAGAAGCTCAGAGTAAGGGCCATGTCCCCACTGCTGCTGGCACCACAAGGGCTGGGGAGAGGTTCACTCTATGCCTCTGATCATTGGCCTGGGATTCCCAAAACCTTCCCTAAGTTGGAGCTCAGAAAATGCTGTTAGGTGAGCAGAGCAAGCAAGAAAGGAAATTCTGGCCACACTTCTTCCCAAGCACAAGGAAAGCAGCTCTATCTTTAACTATAATTGGAGGCTTTGACTATCACCTATGACTAAACCTTGTAATTCTGGTATGAAGACTGTGTTTTGCCAGCTCGAACTCACTGTAGGACTTTACCCTAAAAGTCATCAGGATAGTCACAGGACTGTCACACCTCTATCCTGGACAAAGATGAACTGCTCTCATTGAACGCAATAATTTAGGAACAGGGAGAGACAAAAGAGAGTGGCTGTAAGGTTACAACCCATGGGCCATGCTTGTTCAGCCTACTAAGTGCAATTATAAAGTGCCTAGCACATAGTCGATGCACAATAAATGGTCTTGTTACTGCTGAATCCCAGGGCTCTGACCCCTCTTGCACTGTTACATAAGAATGTTAGATCTTCCCTGCAACAAAAGTTCACAAAATCCTCAGGTCCCAGCTGTACTAGGACCAGAGGTTTTGGAAAGAGGCCCTGGGAGCCCACTCTGGGTAGAGAGCTCATTGGAACGGTGATTCCTCTTCTCCAAGTGGGAGGGGCTGCCCCAAACTCAGATTCCCACAACTTAACATCCCAAGGACCCAAGGTCCACAGCCAACAGTGCGCACTCAGATCCAGACTGGCTGGTCCCAAGCAGCCTGTGGGTTTTTTCATTGACAAGGTTGCCTTCATATTTGCCCTATGAAAAGTGCCAGTGTGTCTTTATTAGAACATGACAACTTAGTTTTGCTGACCCTGGGCTTGTAAATTTTCTTTTTCCTCCACCCCTCAATAAATAAATAAAGCCTCTTTCTTTATCCATGCCATGGATATTGTGTGATTCCTCCTGAATCCTGATGCTCAATAGGTAAGGACCCAGACAAAGTCTTATCTGCATAACAGTCCCAACTCAGCTCTGGGGAACACAAAACAAAATAGACTGACAAGACATTCAAGGCCCTTTGTATTCTGATCTCATTCTCTCTACTCAAATCTGTATACCTCTCCACCCCAAATGCAGGCCTTTCTCCAACCGGGTGCCCTGTGAATCAGCTTTTTACCTTAATACACACTATGTCCACCACCCACCCCCCGAAAGTCCCTCCTTCCCTCCCTCACCAGGTCCCTACTCCCTGGAGGCCTGGCCATCACAGCTTCTGGCAGAGACTGTCTGCCAACTGTCAAATGTCCCTCAGTTGTTACTAGAAGGGGCTGCACAGCCAGTCTCCTTGCAAACACAAGGGGCTGTGTGACTACTTCTAGCTGGTGGAACAAAAGTAGAAGCAATGAGTGTAACTTCCAGCCTACGGTGCTTAAGAAGCAAGTGTGCCTGCCTCATCCTCGCCTACTGGCTAAGTGGAGAGAACCCCAAGAACGGAGAAGAAGGATGACTGCATGAAAGGTTGCTTTTTTGGGACTGTGCATGGACTGTGACACAGGGAGAAACAGTTTGTATTGCATTAAACACAGATTTCCAGGCTTATCTGTTACAGCAGCCAGCCTACGGCTCTGGCTGCCACCAATGACTGCTTTGCTTGACCTTCTCCAGCACTCAGAGCCAAGGCCAGCTGATGCCACACTTTACCTCAGTTGGTTAAGATGCTTTGGTCTACAAGTATCAGGAGGCCGTACCCAAAAAATCTGAACCAATAAGGAACTTACTCACAGACAAGAAATTCAGAGATAGGGCTCCTCCATGGTTGACCATCCTCAGTACACTGGCTTTTGCTCTGGTGTCTATCCCCTTCATGGTCACAATGTGGCTGTAGCAACTCAAGGCTTCATCTCCTCCCATGGCATCTATATTTAAATACTAAAAGAGAAAATATTTCTTCCATGTGTCTTTTTTTTTAAGAACATGAAAATTATTCCCCAGATTCCCTCAGAGGACATCCTCTCACATCTCATTGGTCAAAATTGACTACAGACTCGTTATTTTTTTTCCAATGCTCCTACTTTTTTTTATATATATATATTTATTTAGTTTTGAGAGAGAGACAGAGCGCAAGCATGGGAGGGGCAGAAAGAGAGGAGATACAGAATCTGAAACAGGCTCCAGGCTCTGAGCTGTCAGCACAGAGCCCAACACAGGGCTGGAACCCATGGACTGCGAGATCACGACTTGAGCTGAAGTCAGATGCTCAACCAACTGAGCCACCCAGGTACCCCTCCAACGCTCCTACTTTTTAACAATTAAAAACTTTTTTTTAACCAACTTGACAATAAACTATTTGTAAGAAAAAAAAATAAAAACTCTTTTTAAAAAATTAAAATATAGTTGACACACAATGTTACATTAGTTTCAGGTGTACAGCATAGTGATTCAACATCTCTATATTTTATGCTACACTCACCACAAGCATAGCTGCCATCTGTCACCATACAAGCCTATTACAATACAATTGACTCTATTTCCTATGATGAGCCTTTAATCCCTGTGACTTATTCATTTCATAACTGGAAGCCTGTGCCTCCCATTCTCCTTTACCCATTTTGCTCCTCTTCCGAGTGCCCTCCTCATTTACTCATTCTTAAATCAAGGCAAGTGGAGCAGAATTACCATAAGTGGGTCTGACTAAGCAAGACTCATTCCCTAGGGCCCAGGCCCAGGGCTAGGAAGGGTCGCAGCCTCACTTGGGGGACCCAGCCTCTGGATACTGGAGTGGGGTAGGACCTGGTGATTAGGTAGGCTCTAACACTGTAAGCCAGATTCATCTGTAAGCCTGTAAGCTTTTTATCATCTCAACCTGTGGAGGGTATAAACTACCGGACAGGAGATGTGGATTCTGGAAGCTAAGAAGATGTTGTAGAGATAATGTTGGAGAGACTTTTTACCAAGTATGACAAACTTTTGAGAAATGAAGCTTCACCCAAGAGTTTATAAATGACTCCCACGAGGTGGTCCTTTGTCCTTGCTCCAAGGCTTCTAATTCTTCCCTGGATTATGACCCATGTTTGTTAAATGTGGAGAATCCCTAAGGTTTCAAGTCCCCTGATTATAACCTCCTGAGGCCAGGGCCCAGCCTTCATTTTTTCCCTATATCTCCAACTCAGTTCTGGGTGCAAGATTAACATTCAGTGGACATAGTAGCCATTCAAGAATTTTGATGTTTATACTTCAATTCTTGAGAGAACCTGTGATATTGTGAGTTAATAAGAATACAGAGGGCCACCTGGGTGGCTCAGTCGGTTAAGGGGCCAACCCTTGAATTTAGCTCAGGTTATGATCTCTTGGTTCATGGGATCAAGCCCCATGTCAGGCTCTGCACTGCCAGCTCAGAGCCTGCTTAGGATTCTCTCTCTCTCTCTCTCAAAATAAATAAACATTAAAAAAAAGAAATGTATATCTGATATTCTTCCCATTTCTGACAGAACTCCTTTAGGAATTTCCTTAGTGATAAGAATAATAAAGGTGTCTTGATATTCATAGCAAACCCCTTTCATATCTCTTCATCTGGTTGTTGATTAATACCCTTTAACATCCTTGTAATAACTAGTAATCTAGTAAGTAAACTGATTTCCTGAGTTTTGTGAGCAGCTCTAGCAAATTAACTGAATCCACTGATGGGATCATAAGAACCTACTATTTATAGCCAGTTGGTCAGAAGCACAAGTAACAACCCAGGCTTGCGATTGGGGTCTGAGGCGGGAGGCAGTCTTGTGGGACTGAGCCTTCAACCTGTGGCATCTGATGCTATCGCAGGGTGGACAGTGTCAGAATTAAGTGGAATTCTAGGACACCCCACTGCTGTCAAAAAATTACTTGGTGTAGAGGAAAAAAGCAACACATCAGAATCTGTGTCAGAATTATAGACCCCAACATCCATGAAATGTGGTGATTTGTAGTTGTGTTGAAGCATGAAATCTGAATTTCATGCTGTAGGGACGGTCTGTAGGAGTGAATCCATCAGCCTTTGGGGGAGGCTGCCAGACTGCATGGCAAAAAATTCAACTGGGAAAACAGACCTGAGTTCAAATCCTGACTCTACCACTGAGTGACCTTGCACAGGTCACTTAACCTCTGAACCCCATCTCCCCTCCTTAAAATGAAGGTGAATTTGTACTCAGCTTCATTAGCAATCCAGGAAATGCAAATCAAGGCCACAGAAAGTACCACTTGACATCATTCGACTGATAATAATTATGAAGCCTGACAAGACCACGTGTGGAAAGAGGTTTTATTTCAATACAGCAACAGGTTCTCCTGTATATGGTTAGAGGTGTAAATAGGTACAACAACTCTGAAAAACAACTTGGCTTTTTTTCCCATGATGTTTCAACATGACATTATGCAGCTCAGTGATTCCTCCCCTCCGGATCTACTCGACAGAAATGCCTGCACAGAGATGTGTAAATAACGTTCTCAGCAGTGCTGTTTCTTATTGCAAAGAGCTGGAATGGCCCAAGAGGTCATTGCTGGAGAGCGGATAACTAAACTGTTTTCTTTGCAGGATGAAAGACTACATAGCAGTGAACATGCATGAACGGAGTCACCCTTTTAAAAATGTAAGTCAGATCAGGTACTGCTCAGCTCAAACCCCTCAATGGCTTTCCTCTCTCTTGGTGGGAAGGCCAGGCTTCCCAAGGGTCTGCAGACTGTGACCAACCTGGCCCACACTACCTCTCTGTCCTCATCATTTCCTCTCTGTCCCGGGCTGAGCCGGTGCCCACCTCCACTTCCTGTTCCTTCTGCCTGGAGAGTTTATCCCTTAGGCACACCCTGGCACATTTCCTATTGCTCTTCACATTTTTTTCAATGTTTATTTATTTTTGAGAGAAAAAGAGACAGAGCATGAGAGGGAGAGAGGCAGAGAGAGAGAGGGTGACACAGAACCTGAAGCATGCTCCAAGCTCTGAGCTGTCAGCACAGAGCCTGATGTGGGGCTCAAACTCACAAACCGTGAGAGTATGACCTGAGCCAAAGCCAGACGCTTAACCAACTGAGCCACCCAAGCATCTCTCCCATGGCTCTTCAAAGGCCAGCTCCTCAGTCAGGACTTCCCAGCCAGCCCTCCTTGTCATCATCTATCTCCCTTAACCTGCTGTTTTTCTTTTTATAGCCCCTGTCACCCCAGTTTGCCTCCCCTGACCAGAATATAAGTTCCTGGCTGGGGGTGGGGGTGGGGAAGGAAGCAAGATATCTTTTAGTTCTAGTGCCTTGCAAGGTGCCCAGCATGAGGGCTGCCTCCACAGTAGGCAAGGCAGTCCTGGGCAAATGTTCCTTTTCTGGGCCACTGTCTAGGCGGCCCAGAATTTGAGCCACACAATTTGAGCCACACAAAATCAACAGGTCAGCACCATTCCAGAACTCAGTCTTCTGTGATCGCACACCAGCCAGCAGGAGCGAGCAGACTCCAGGCTGTTCTCCTGGAGCCGAGGCTTGGCTGCAGAGTCACCTCCCCTCTACACTCCCAACACCAGGACTCCTCAGGTCAAGTTCATGCATGGTGTAAAGGGTCAGAGGGCATGCTGGAGTGGGAGGTGGGCCAGTGGGGGCCTGGCCCAGGTCTAAAGGTAGTACCACCTAGTACACGGAATGTATCACTGAAACATTATTGAATGAATACACTGAACTTGATTTTTTTCCTTCCCTCTTCTTCCGTTCAAATTCTGGCTAAGAGATCATAAGCACACATCTAAATAGAGGCTCACTGCCACTGAATGCAGTTTGCCAGCTCAGGGAGAGGGGCAGGCACAGAGAACAGTAGAGGGGCCCCAGTCCATGTCCAGAGCTGGGTCATTTGGGAGTATCACTCAGGGGAGCAGAGCATCTCAAAGTCCACGAATGAGCTTTCTGGGCCTCAAGGCTCAGGTTGTCAACCTACATCGCTCACGTGGGTCATACAGTCCCCACTGCCTTCATTAGGGACCTTATCTGGCACCACGGGTTAAACCTCCCAAAGGTATATAGTGCGGCTTTTCAAAGACCCAAGGAAACCAGACTGGGGGATGGGTGGGGGCACCAGATGAGGCCCCACTCCTTTTAGGGGCCGGAGGCTATAGAGAGCAGGGCCCAGCCTCTCTGCTCCCTGGACCTTGACCTGAACATGGGGGTCTCGTGCAAAGTGCCTGCTGTAACCTACCCACCCCCCGCCGGCCCCGTCTTCTCAGTAGGCCTCACAACAAAGGCGTGGTGATCATCGTTTTTACAAATGAAGAAGCTAAGTCTCAGAAAGGGTAAGTGATTGGCCCAAATCAATACAATAAGTGATGGAGATGGAGTCAGGACCTAAGCATGTCTGCTTGACCCCAAAGCCCGCAGCACCAGCATCCGACACCCCATGCCTCTCGGGAACCTGAAGGCCTCAAGGACCTGGGAATCTTAACTCTACAGCGCTTCATGTGTGAGCCTTCAAAGTCCGTAACAGAGAACAGGGCATGCGGATGCCTAAGAGGCATAGAAGGGGCTCTGTGTACAAGAGCTCAAAGCAGGGAGAGTGACTGTGGGCTTCGTGGTGGGGGGTTACCTGAGCAAACAGTCTGACACACACTGAAATGCCCAGGGCCATTTCAGACCAGACCCTCTTGCCCTCTGGCCAGTGTGCTCACGCACTGTGGACAAGTCACAGGGGAGAACAAACAGACCACAGAGTCGTGTGGGAGCCCCAGAGCCTCAGCTGAGGTAGACCCGCCCTCACAACAGAGCTTCACCTGCCACAAGCTCGACACATGGCGGTGGCCTCTTCACCTGGGAACCGCAGTACCCAGGTTGGCCTCAGACACTGTCTCATCCCAGCTCCTGTGGGAGAAGAGCAAGGGCACCTG
The DNA here is from genome assembly GCF_008692635.1 of Crocuta crocuta. Lineage (NCBI taxonomy): Eukaryota > Metazoa > Chordata > Mammalia > Carnivora > Hyaenidae > Crocuta > Crocuta crocuta. Next base: position 2,824,001 of record NW_027529427.1, on the reverse strand, counting down.
AGAGAGAGAAGCCGCTGACTCTCAAAGAATTCTCAGAAAGCATCCGCCCACCCCCAGGACTCCCAGAGGAAGGCCTGGAGCCAAAATGAACACTCTGGATGAGAGAAGGCTGAATTCCCCTGTGAAGGAAAATGTGAGGGAGTTAATTTTATTTCTGAGAGGGAGAGGATCATGACAACAGAGGGCAGAGAAAGGAAGAGGAAGGAAGATAAGGCAGGGGGGAGGCCGGGACGCCTGGGGAGCTCAGTCAGTTAAGCATCCGACTTCTGCTCAGGTCATGACCTCACAGTTCGTGGGTTCGAGCTCGGCGTCAGGCTCTGTGCTGACAGCTAGTTCAGAGCCAGGAGCCTGTTTCGGATTCTGTGTCTCCCTCTCTCTCTGACCCTCCCCTGCTCATGCTGTCTCCCTCTCTCTCAGAAATAAATAAAAAACATTTTAAAAATTTTTAAAAAAAAGGAAGGGGGGATGCCAAGCAACAGGGGCGCTGGGGCTGTAGAAGTGGCCACGGGAAGCCTGTATGAGAACATGTGATCTAATATCCAATTTGTAGTCATCGCTGCTGCTCCGTAAGTTCTCTCCATCTCCCCAGGCCATCAGTAAAACCTGCCACACAGGCACTTCATGGTGGTATGGGAAGGAGGTGAGTCTTGAAATAAAGGAAAAAGGTTCCGAGGTTGACAAATAGCTTCTGCTCAGGCGAGAAGAATAAGATGACTGCCTGGGCAGAACCAGGAACTCAGGGCCAAATGACCAAGGGAACACATTCCAACCTCCACCCCAGGCCATCTCAGATATCCTGAGGAAGACACTGGACTTTCCACAACATGGGTGAAGGAAGGAGCCAATCTTATCCTGACATTGAAAGGCAGGATGACTCAGCTGCCCAGCAGCCTCTTTTCTGGTAAGAAGTGTGTCAATACTTTCCATCTGGTTCTAACTGTGACTTCACACATCTCTGCTCTGGTCACTTGAGTGTTGGTTCTTAAGTATCTCACCCAGCAAGCATTCTTGTGTCCAGTATGTAGGATGTGACCCCTTGCTGACTACGTGCAACCATAGCTCTGTGGCCCTAAGTTACCCTCATCGCTCCTCTGAGCCTTCATTTTGTCACCGTTAATAAGGATCCAACATCTACCTCCCAGGTCGTAGGGATTAAACAGAAAGCCCCTAGGATGGTTAGTTTTATGTGTTAACTTGGCTTCACCACAGTACCCAGATATTTGGTTAAACGTTATTCTGGGTGTTTCTGTGAAGGTGTTTTTGGGTAAGATTTACATTAGAATTGGTGTACTTTGAGGGGCGCCTGCGTGGCTCAGTCATTTGGGTGTTGGACTCTTGGTTTCAGCTCAGGTTGTGATCTCCAGGTTCATGGGTTCCAGCCCCATGTTGGGCTCTGCACTGACAGTGTGGAGTCTGCTTGGGATTCCTCCTCTTCACCCTCTCCTCCCTCCCCCTCAAAAATAAATAAGCATTTAAAAATAATAAAAATTAGGGGCACCTGGGTGGCTCAGTTAGTTAAGCATCCAACTTTGGTTCAGGTCATCATCTCATGGTTCATGGGTTCAAGCCCCACATCAGGCTCTGTGCTGACAGTGTGGGGCCTGCAGCTTGCTTCAGATTCTGTGTCTCTCTCTCTCTGCCCTTCCCCTGCTCACTCTGTCCCTCTATCTCTCAAAAATAAAAATTAAAAAAAATTTTTAATAATAATAATAAATAAAATTGGTATACTTTGAGTAAAGCTGATTGCCCTCCATTATATGAGTAGGCCTCATCCAATCAGTTGAAGGCCTGAATAGAACAAAAGACTAACCTCCCTGAGCAAGAGCAGCAAATGGCCTTTGGACGTGAAACACAACCTTGGGACTCTCCCCTTCTGCCCACTATGCAGATTTTGAACTTGCCAGCCTCCATAATCACATGAGCCAATTTTTAAAAACAAATCATTGTGTGTGTGTATGTGCACATACACACACACACACACACACACACACACACATTCTACTGGTTCTGTCTCTGGAAAGCCCCAACTAATAAAACCCCCTCACCATACCCAGCATGCTGTAAGTGTACAGTCACGACCCTTGACCCCAGGGCTGCCGTGGAACCAAGGAGATGAGCTTTGTACAAAAACTGGGTCATATCAGCCTGGGGTCTTATCAGATCTTCAGCCTCCCTGCTGTGGGAATGCAACCAAAGTCCATGTGATTCTGAGGCAGCTTTTAAGAGGCCATGGTAGGCTCTGTCGAGAGGGCTCATCCATCTGCATAAACAACTTCCCTGATTATCATGCTGGTGGGCAGGGCATGCTTTCTTGTGGGTGTACGATTGTTGGGTGAAACATCACACTTTTCTCCCAGAAGAGATGTTCCCTGCTGTGTCGAATGTCCAGAGTATAAAATCTGAGAGGCATACACAGTGCTAAAGAGGCTTAAACATGGAAGCACCCTTGGAAAATCTCTGGCCACTGCTCTCATTTTGCAGATGGGGGAACAGAGGCACAGAAAGGAGAGGCTATGTGCGCAGGACAGTTAGGCACGGAACCAGGAGCACAGCCCTGGCCCGCTGGCATCATGCTGAGTTTCAGGAAACTGGTGTCATTGAGAAGCACACAGGCTAAGGGACTTTCCCTAGATCACGATGCAGTAAGTAGTGGAGCTGGGATTCGAACACAGTTCCACCACACTTTGAAATCCGTGCTCTTCTCACCACTCCTAGATGAGAAGGTAAGAGACACCCTGGACATCCCGGGAAGGTAAGAGTCACATGCCCCTCACAGCTGCTTCCATTCCTATGTTTCTATTCCCATGCTTCTCCCTTTGACTTCTCTTGAACCAAAGCACCACCTTGAAATTCTCTTCCCTTCCACAATTCCAGAGAGATCTACTTCATTAAAATGTCTCTCAGCACACATTTATGGAGTGCTTCATTGTGCATGCCAAATCTAGACAAATTTGCCAAACAGCTCCATTGGTGGGGGAGGGGGTGCACAGACAAGAAAATGGGTAATTACAGTCGAGAATGAGGAATCTGAGACAGAAGAGGACACCTAGAATCTACAGTGTGGGCACGTAGGTTGTCGGGGGAGAGGGGGTCCTTAGGAAATACTTCCCTGAGAAGGTGACATTTAAGCTGAGACCAAAAGTATTTCAAAAAAGTTGACTAAGGAAGCGAGGAGAAGTGGGGAAGGCACCTGTGAGTGAACAGCATGTTCAAGGCCAGAGGCTTTCGAAAGCATGGATCTGATCAAACACCCCCACCCCGCCTCTGATTTGCAGCCCTCCATGGCCTCCCAGGCCCAAATCAAAAAATCCAAACTTCTGAACAATGGCCTACATTCAGCTGGGGGAGTTTAGAAGGTCTCTGCGATGTCCAAGTGGAGACAGTGGTAGAGTGGCCATGAGAACCCAGAGACGGGTCAAGAGGAAGACGGCAGCCAGGGTGAGGGGCAGGGGCTGGTCATGGAAGTCTCCCAAGCCAAGGCAGGATAGGGAGTCAATGGGACTGCAGCTAAAAACTTGGAGAACGTCTGAAAATGACATTGTAATGTCAAAGTCAGCTACAGGCCCAACTCAAGGTCAAGTGCTCCCGGGACAGTAAACCAAGACTTAGCTCCAGTTTCAACTTCTCCAGAAGTAGCTCCACACTCAGCACGGAGCTGCCAAAGGCAGGGCTTGAACTCACAACCTTGAGGTCAAGAACCAGATCCTCAAACCACTGAGCCACCCAGGCAATTCTCTAAGGGTAGAATTTTAAGTCAGTCAATCTGGAGTTTTATGGTCAGCTCCCACGAGGTAATGTGTCACATGAACCCTCTCTGTGCCTCAAAAGAAGATGAGGAAATCCATCTATGGAGACCCCCTGCCCTTCCCCCTAAAGGGAGATGATCTGGGGCTCCTTGCTGGCTCAGTCAGTAGATCAGCTTACTCTTGATCATCAGGTCATGAGTTCAAGTCCCATGTTGGGTTTAGAGCTTACTTAAAAAAATAAATAAAGGCAGGACGATGAGCTGGCCTGAAACAATCTTTGCTTTTGCTAATAATATTCTTGCCCCACCCTCTTCCTTATAAAAACCCTCTATTTTGTGCAACTCCCAGGAGCTCCTCTCTGCTTGCTAGATGGAATGCTGCCCAATTCATACTTAATAAAGCTTCACGTGGTTGGATTTTGTGTTTTAACAGAGGTCACTGACCTTTCACAAATTGGTTTACCAAGCCACTACACACAGGAGGCAGGTAGAGACATGGCTAAGCACGCTGGCTCTGGAGGCAGATGGCCTGGCTTTGAAACCAGAATTACTTACTTCCTGTGTGTGGGTTGCACTCAGTGTGATCGCATTTAACCTCTCTGGCCTCAGTTTCCTCATCTGTAAAATGGGCTAGTAGTAGCACCTACCTCTTTGGGTTGTTGTTGTGAGGATTAAAAGGGTGAGGACATGGGGCACCTGGGTGGCTCAGTCAGTTAAGAGTCCTACTTGGGCTCAGGTCATGATCTCGTGGTTCATGAGTTCGAGCCCCATGTCAGGGTCTGAGAGCCTGGAGCCTGCTTCAGATTCTGTGTCTCCCTCTCCCTCTGCCCCTCCCCTGCTTGGGCTCTCTCTCTCTCTCAAAAATAAATAAACATTTTTTAAAAATTTTAAAGGGTCAGGACACGCAAGTGCTTAGAGCAGCCCCTGACACATAGAGCTCAATAAATGTTTGATCTAGAAACACGAGGGCTAAGGAGTGAATGGAACCAGAGGTGAGGTACTGAACACAAGCTAATCCTTCAAAAAGTCTGAGTCTGGAGTGGAAGAGGAAAACAGTGGAAGGTGATGGGGAATCAAGGGAGGGTTTGCTTTTTAAGACAGGAAGAAATACTGATTTAAAAAAAAGAGCCAGAAGGGAGAGGGATGGAAGATTTGGGGAGTTCAGGAGAGGAGTCAGGTTTCAAACGCCCAAGAGAGAGTGAGAGGGAGGGGAGGTGGAGTAGAATTCCATAAATGGGGAAGTGGGTGTGGATGGGAGGACCAGGAGGCCTTTTATTTACTCGGAGATAGGGGTGACTGCCACCAGCTCAAAATAAGGAGGGGCGGGGGAAGCAAAGAAGGTCAGACCTGCCCTTAAGAAAAATGGAGGAAACCACTTCCGATTCAGTCAGTCTGGAATAATCCCTCACCTCAGAGGACTTGACAATTCATGGGACTATTTCTCACCTCATCTTCATTCCACATCCCGCAACAACCCCAAGAGACATTCCTGTTAGCCTTTTGCAGGAAGGAGTCAGCCCCAGCTTGGTAGTGAGGCCCCAGACACAGAGCCAGGCTTTCCGAGTGGGGCCCCTGCACTCTCTCCTGCTGCCCTTGCCATGGTATGGGTAGTGCATGCCCATACCACACTAACACCTGTGATCGTACCCCCCACCCCGCACACACACACCCCTCCCTAAGTAAGGGTCTCGCCCCATCTCACCCTGGCAGAAAGCCGAGTCAGAATACAAATGAGCCGGGGCCACCTTGATGTAGGGTTGATCTCAAATCTACTCTCTCAGGGGAGAAGCTGGTTAATTATTCATGCATTAAAAAAACAAGGTGCAGGACAATGGGACTAGTATGCTGGCATTTATGTTATAAGTGGGGGGAAAGAATGTGTGTGAATGTGTTTGCTTATATGTGCGTAAAAAATTTCTGGAAGGAGGCAGAAACCTCTACGTCAGGGATGGGAGCTGCCAGACAGGAAGGAGGGAGATTTTTTTTAGTGTAGTCTCGCCTATGCTTTTTGAAAACACATGTTTGTTTGTTTGTTTTGAGAGAGAGAGAAAGAGACAGAGTGCAAGGAGGAGGGGAGGGGCAGAGAGAGAGGGAGACACAGAATCTGAAGCAGGCTCCAGGCTCCAAGCTGTCAGCACAGAGCCCGACGTGGCGCTCAAACTGACCAACTGCAAGATCATGACCTGAGCCAAAGTCAGAGGCTTAACCGACTGAGCCACCCAGGCATCCCGCTCCTATGCCTTTCGAACCTGAAATTGTTAAATAAGCAAATACATGCTTTAAAATACAAACTAGGGCTTTGACTATGGAAACACACCCCACGACAGAGCTATGTTGTGATGATCTGGGGCTGTGCACGTGCATTTCTTCCGGTTGCCACAGTCATCCTCACTCAATTAGATAAAAATGAGGGGCTTCTTGTAAGGAGTTTACAGCCAGAAGGGACTGAGGATTCCAGGAACAGCCCTACGTGGGCCTTCCAAATTCAGGAAGGGGACAGTGCTCAGCCCCCAGGGCACCCCAGAGCCCAGACCACCTCTCCCACGGGCTGCCTCTTTTTCTTCTCCTTCTGGGCATCTTCCTGTTTGGGCCCCTTCTCTCCCAAGCCCCAGCCCATCACCATTACCTTCTCACATGGGCACAGCCCTGTCACCAAAGCTCCACTGCAGGCCCCTGGCTCAGGACGGTTTCTCTCAGAAGGGCTAAGGACAGGGTGGCCTTCAGGACACCAGCAGGCTGGCCTGGCCTCACCTGACACCCGGCACTGCCTCTCCCGGATGCGTTCTGTGAACAGAGGTGTGGACACCTTCCCCGGGCCTAAGAGCCAGAAGAAATACCTCTGATATTTGCTACAAGGGAGAAGGTCCAGATTTACAAATACCTGCTACAAAGGGCCCACATTTCAGGCCACCCCTCCCTCTCCTCTCCTCCGCCACCACAGCCTCAGGCGGCCACCCGCTTGCTGCCAGTGCCAGGCTCCAGCTGTAGGAAAAATATTTGGAGATGCTGGACAATCCATGAACTCAAAACATAAAGAAAAATAAGCCACAGAAACAGCATGGGATTTTAAATCAGAAATATCTAAATTTTATTTCTACATCTGCCACATACTAGCTCTTCGATCTTAGGTCACTAAGCCTCACTGAGACTCAGTTTCTTCACCTGTGAAGTGGGCGTAACAATATCTATTTCACAGGGTCGACATGAAACTTAAATAATGCATGTGACAAAGCACACAGTAGGTGCTCCACAAACGACCCCTCCCTTTTCCCCACTGCAGCTACTTTTCTTCTTCCATCTTCCCTGCAATGAATCTCCTTCGCTTAAGTTAACCAGAGTCAGTTTCTGTGGGCCGCGACGAAGAACGCAGACTGATAGGGCGAATACCCTCCCTGTGTATGGGGAATTCTCCTTTTCCAAGAGAGAAGTCAGGAAACGGGGTTTTCCAGCCTCCTTTGTAGCTGGGGAGCAGGCATGTGGTCCAGACCCCACCAACTGGAGACAACTGAGTGAGGTCTACCGTGCAGGTAAAGAAAGAGCATAAGGAGGCAGCTACCATGCGTGATGCACGCCCTAGTGATAGAAGAGATGGAGGCATCGGTGTTTGGGGCTCCCCTGGAAAGGAGGCCCTGGGCATCTGGGGGCCAGCATGGGCAGCATGAGATGCACTGCCCTTATCTAGGGAGGGTGGTGGGCCTTTCTGATGTGGTCAAAGATAGTCTGTGTTGCCTGCAGACTAGTTTCCCTGGACCTCTGGGAATCAAATATTCTAAAACAAATTCCTTTTCCAACCACAACAACGACTGCTACATTTTGCAACTAAGGACACAGATACACACACACATATACAGTATCTGATTGTTTTTATTTCAGCCTTATCAAGGTACAGTTGAAATAAAAAGTTGGAAGATGGGGCACCTGGGTGGCTCAGTAAGTTAAGCATCCCTGGTCTGTGAGTTCAAGCCCCATATCAGGCTCTGTGCTGACAGCTCAGAGCCTGGAGCCTGCTTCATATTCTGTGTCTCCCTCTCTCTTTCTGTCCATCACCTGCTTGTGCTCTCTCTCTCTCTCTCAAAAATAAACATTAAAAAAATTTTTTTAAGTTGGAAGACATTTAAAGTGTACATCACCATGGTGACTTAATATACATAAACACTGTAAGAGGAGATCCCCCTCTTTCTAGTTCATTAACACCTCCATCACCACACATACTCACATACATAATTCTTTCCTTCCCTCCTTCCTTCCTTCCTTCTTTTCTTTTCTCTTCTTTTCTTTTCTTTTCTTTTCTCTTCTTGGTGAGAACATTTAAGTTATACTCTCTTATCACTTTCAATTATACAATACATTATAGTTACTTATAATCACTTATATAATAGTTATATATATAATTATATATATATAATATATATAATCTATATATTTTATCCTCAGATCTTTTTCGCTTTTTAAGATTCCACAGATAAGTAATATCATGTGGTATTTGTCTTTCTCTGTCTGGCTTATTTCACTTAACATAATGCCCCCCAGATCCAAAAATGTTGCTTCAAACAGTAGGATTTCCCTCTTTGTCATAACTGGATGTTACCCCACTGTACATATATACTACGTCTTCTTTACCCATTCATCCACTGATGAACACTTAGGTTGCTTCCATAACTTGGCTGTTGTAAATAATGCTGCAGTGAACACAGGAGTGCAGATAATCTCTTCAATATCCTGTTTTCCTTCCCTTTAGAGTTTACTTTTTTTATTTTAAGAGAGGCAGAGGGAATGGGAGAGAGAGAATCTCAAGCAGGCTCCACGCTGTCAGTGCAAAGCCCGAGGTGGGGCTCAACCCCATGAACAATGAGATCATGACCTGAACCTAGATTAAGAGTTGGAAACTTACAGAGCTACCCATGTACCCCCATAGTAGTCTCTTATGATCATTTGTATTTGTGTGATCATTTGTTTTAGTTCTAATGTTTCCTTTTTCATTTATAATTTTGTCTGAGTCCTCTTTGCTATGTTGAATCTAGCTAAAGGTTTGTCTATTTTTGTAATCCTTAAAAAAAAAAAAAAAAAACCCAGCTCCAAGGGTGCCTAAGTGGCTCAGTCAATTAATCCTCTGGCTCTGGCTCAGGTCATGATCCTGCAATTTGTGGGTTCCAGCCCCTGTGTGAAGCCCTGTGCTGACAGCTCAGAGCCTGGAACCTGCTTCAGATTCTATGTCTTCCTCACTCTCTGCCCCTCCCTGTTTCCGTTTCTGTCTCTCTCAAAAATAAATAAATATTTTTAAAAATAGCTCTTCGTTTCATTGACCTTTTCTATTGTCTATTTAGTCTCTATTTCATTTATTTCCACTCTTATCATTGTTATTTCCATCCATTCATTAACCTTAGGCTTAGTTTATTCTTAGTTCCTAGAGATATGAAGTTGTTTATTGAGGCCTTTTTATCCCTCTTAATGTAGGCATTCATCACCACGAACTTATCTCCTAGAACTCCATATACCTTAGCATGTTGTACTTCCATTGTCATCTGTCCCAAGATTTTTTAAATTTCTCTGGGTTTTCTCTTTCACTCACTGGTTGTCCTGCAACATGTTTTTCAATATTCACATATTTATCTTCCAGTTTTCTTCTTTTGATTCTAGTTTCCTACTATTGTGGTTGGAAAAGATGCTTGAGATGATTTCAGTCTTCTACAATTTATTAAGACTTGTTTTGTGCCCTAGCATATAATGTATCCTGGAAAATGTTTCATGTGCACTTGAGAGGAATGTGTGTTCTGATGCTGTTGGATAAAATGATGTAAATGTCTGTAAAGTCCATCTGGTCTAACATGTAATTTAGGCACAATATGTTTCCATATTTATTTTCTGTCTGGATGATTTGTCCATTATTAAAAATAAGGTAGTAAAGTCCTCTATTATTATAATATTACCCTCTAAATCTCCCTTCAGATCTCTTAATATTTGCATTATACATTTAGACATTTAGGTACTTCCATATTGGGTCCATAAATATTTACAAATCTTCCATCTTCTTGTTGGATTAACTCTCTTTATTATTAAATAATGACCTCTGTCTCTTATCAAGCCAGTCTTTGGCTTAATGTCTATTTTTGTCTGATGTAAGTATAGCTACCCCTACTTTCTTTTGGTTTCCATTTGCATGGAATATCTTTTTCCAACCCTTTACTTTCAGTGTGTGTGTGTCCTTAAAGTTAAAGTGAGTCTCTTGGGGGAGCATATAGCTAGGTCTTCCCCCCCCACCCCCATTCATCCACTCTATGCCTTTTGATTAGAAAATTTAGTCCATTTACATTTAAAGTAATTATTGATAAGAATGAACTTATTATTATAATTTTGTTAATTGCTTTCTGAGTGTTTTGTAAATTTTTTTGCTCCTTTCTTCTCTTGCTCACTTTCTTTCTGATTTGATGATATTCTGTAGTGATATGCTTAGACACTTTTCACTTTATCTTTTGTGTCTATATTTTACTATAGAGTTTTTGCTGTATGATTACCATGAGGTTTACTTTAAATATCTTATATTTATAGCACTCTATTTTAAGATGATAACAACTTAAAGTTAGACACATACTAAAGCTCTACATTTTTATTCTCCCCTCACACACATTTTATGTTTTTAATGTTACAACTTACATCTTTTTCCCTTGTGTATCCATTCACAAGTTATTGCTGTTAGTTAATTTTTAACACTTTTGTCTTTTAACCTTCATATTACATTTATAAGTAATTTATCCCCCCCATCATTTTACAGTATACTGAATGTAACTATATGTTTATCTACACCAGTAAGAGCTACACTTTCCTATGTTTTTCTGTTGCTAATTAGCATCCTTTCATTTCAGCTTTAAAAAGTCCCTTTAAAATTTCTTGTAAAGCCAGTCTAGTGCAGATAAGCAGCTTTTGCTTGTCTGGAAAACTCTCTCCTTCAATTCTAAAGGACATTGTTGCCGGGTAGAGTATTCTTGGTTGGCGGGTTGTTGTTTTTTTTCTTTCAGCACTTTGAATATACATGCCACTTTTTTCTGGCATGAAAAGTTTCTGCTAAAAAATTTCATTGTCTTATGGGGCTTCCCTTATATGTAACAGTTTTTTCTTCTTCTGTTTTTAAGATTTTTTTTTCTTATTTTTAATTCAATTATAATGTTTCTCATTGTGGGTCTCTTTGGATTCTTCTTGACTGGAACTTTCGGGGCTTCCTGGATCTGAATGTCTGTTTCTTTACCTAAGTTAGAGAAGTTTTCAGCCTTATTTCTTTGAATAATCTTTCTGCCTTTTTCTCTCTTTCTTTGCCTCTTGGGACTTCTATAATGCATATATTGATCTACTTAATTGTATCCCATAAGTCTCTTAAGTTATCTTCACTCTTTTTATTTTCTTTTCTCTCTCTCTTACTCTCTCTCTTTTATTTTCTCTTCTGATTGGATGAATTTCACTGTCATGTCTTTGGGTGTGCTGATCCTTTCTTCCATTTATGTAGTCTGCTGTTGATTCCCTCTATTAAATTTTTTCGTTCAGTAATTGTATTCTTTAGTTCAGTGATTTATGTTTAGTACTTCCTTATATTTTCTCTTTGTTGAAATTCTCACCTTGTTCATGCATTGTATTTCTAACTTTCACTAAAGGTCATAACATCTTTATGAACATCTTTTAATGTTCACTAACATCTTTATGACCATTTTGGGGGAACTCTTTATACAGGAAATCCCTTATCTCTATTTCATTAAGGTCTGTTTCTGAAGTTTTGCATTGTTCCTTTGCTTACAACATATTCTTCTGTTTCTCCACTTTTCTTGACTCTTTGCATTGGTTTCTGCACATTAGACAAAACAGCCTTCACTCCCAGTCTTGAAAGACTGGTAGGAGATGAACCTTATTCTTCAACCCAGACTGAGCCCTTAGTTGTCTCTCAAAATTGTGTGATTTTCCAAGCCACCTTCTCTGCTCTTAGTGGCTCCCAGTTAACATGTGACAAGACCTGTCAGTGTCCCAAAGGGGAGGATTTCATTCAGCACCTAGATGCAAGCTTATTGGCAGCTTTTAAAATATCAAATAAATCTCCTTCAGGGAAAGACAGAGACAGACGTTTCTGTCTGCTCTCTCTGGGTCCTAAAGGGATAGCTAGTTAAGAACTCTTTCTCTTCTCTTCTCTTCTCTTCTCTTCTCTTCTCTTCTCTTCTTTTCTTTTCTTTTCTTTTTTTGCTACAGTCCTGTGGGATCCATGAACACAAGCCCTGGCCACCAGAGCCAAAAGATCAATGGCCACATCCTCTAGGTGGCACCTGCAAAAGCCAGGGCACCGAACATGTGCACAAGCTCCTTCCAAAGAGACACAGGCTACCTGAAGCAGAGGCCAGAGGGAGAATGTGACACAGCACTGCCAGCCCTCCCATCTCCACTCTCTAGGAGGATAACAGTTAGCATCTAGATGTGGGCTAAATTAGAAAGCTAACCCTCAGGCAGCAGATTTTAAAGGATGCAGACATGGCTCTTTCTGGGAAATATAGAGGTGGACATTTTGTCTGCTCTCTCTGCACTGAGTCCTGAAGAAGGGGGATGGGTATCCCCTTAGGGTCCGTTGCTTGGTTTGCATTCGTTTTGTGGGTCCTATGGATGCAAGCCACACTGGTTTTCAGAGCTGGGTATTTTGGGCCCCTAGCCCTCAAGTGGAAGTCTTAAAAGTTAAGGTGTAAGATATTGGATCTAAACCCTTTGCTTCTTGGGGAGAAATTGGGTGTTGTGAATCCTCTCAGAACTGCATGTTGCGGTGCTACCATGGGAGGTTAAGGGTTATGATGAGAGTGTGCCCCAGCCTTTCCTACCCATTTTGAGGTGGAAATTTTCCATTCATCCAATGTATAGAAGTCACTGATTTGATTTCTGGAGTTCTTTCAGAGGAAAGCTGCTGCACATGTAATTATAGATTAGGTGAGTCCGTGGGAAGAGAGGAGTTTAGGAGCCTCGTATGCTGCCCTCTTGGTCCAGACAGGACCTGATTGTCCTTAATACAGTCTGCGACACTGTATTAAATTTCACCAATATGGAACTGATTATAAAAGACCCGCTTTAAAGACTCCTAGGAGCAATATTTGTTGCATTTAATAGGAGCCTTGCTTTCCTGATCAACTATGCATGAGATCATATACACTAAGGAAACAGTAGGAGATTTGGCTGCTTAGAGCAATGGAAGCAGAAGTCTGTATTGGGGTCGGGGTTTAGTGGGGCTCTCCAGAGACCTTATTGGAGGCCTAAGGTCTGGTACAAGAGACCCTAAAAGTTAGGTCAGGCACAGAAAAGAAAGCAAGAAGATGTCATAGCAAATCACTTCCCCCTTGTTCACTCTGCTCCAAACACACTGGGCTTTTTATTGTCTTACTGGTGCCAGACGGGTTCCAGCTATAGAGCCTTGTCCTGGCTCTTCCCACTGTGTGTGTCTCTCTCCCCTTCCAAAAACTTCAGAGACCTCACCACTCCTTCAGGTCTGCTTAAATGTCACCTTCCCAATAATGTTTCCCCCAAACACCTTACATAAAACTTCAATAACACCTGCCCCAGCACTTCTTATCTCCTTTATCCTGCTCTTTTTATTTTTGTATGGGACTCATCATCTTCTAATATTATATATACATATAATTTATTGTCTGTATCTCTGCCTGAGGGGGATCTTTGTCTATTTTGTTCATTACTATATCCCAAGCACCTAGAACTGTGCCTGGAACATAGTTGGTACTCAGGAAGCAGTCACTGAATGGTGAAAAAATTTATTCACCAGATATTTAGATATTTATTTAAGCTTAGCCTTCACCAGGCCAAATGCCACCCACGTCTACGTAATGAAGACAGACACGGTCCCTGAATTTATGAAGCTTAGTCAAGCTTGTTATCTGATGACACAAAGACACATTGAGAAATGAATGACTGGACAATATGCTCACCTTCCTAGGATATGCTCACCTTCCTAGGAAGCGTGGCGTCTTTACAGATAAACTGTTTAATTCAGAGAAATGGCCTCTGACTTCAGGATTTCAGCCTGGCTACCTCTGAGCAGGGTAGACCTCTGAGTATGTCTCAGATTACACAGAGGAGGCTACCCTTCCCACACAGCCAGCCTGCCAGAGACCTGACCACAAAGAAAGGAGTCCCGAGACAGCCACCTTCCCTCCTCATTGTCAAGATATCTCAGCCAGGGTCTCACCAGCAAGCAGAGAATGCATCCAGAAGGGGTAGCCGAGAAGACTTTGATACAGGGGCTAACCATGGAGGAAGAGGCAGGGCTGAAGAAAACCAACTAGAGATGGTGAAGCACTCTGGGGCTGGAAAGAGCTGGAAGCCACTGCCACTCTGAGGCATAAAGAAGCAAGGGGAAGCAGCAGGAGCCAGCAAAGCCCGGAGCTTCAGGGGAGGGCTAACTGACAGGAGCTGTGGCCTTCAGGAAAGGAGCGAAGACACTGCCAATCAGCAGCCCAGTGACAAGGGAGCCAAGGGGATGAGTGCCTTTCCCATTCTCCTCTCAGCCTCCAGGTCCTGACTGGAAGGTCCTGACCCCAGTGGGCTGACTGGAAGCCAGAGGGCAGGGGAGCCCCCTAGCAGAGGTCCACAAAGGTCAACCCGTTGGGGTGCAGAGCAGGTGGAGAAGGGTGGAAAGCGGGTAGGGAGGAGCAAACGGAATATTGAACATACTCTCTTCGTCTTCCTTTGGTCAGGCTGGGAAACTGAGGCACGAGCAGCCACACCTGGAGAATCTGTACTCCATAGCAGGCACGGGCTTGAGGTACTAGAGTACTAGAGAAAGGCATAACAAACATTGTTCAGCTCTGAGAAGAGGGGAAACAGCAGTGTGCTTGTCTGGCCATCACCATGGCAACCACTGCATTGCCTTCCAGACCCAAGCCCCAGGCATGGCTAGAAGTCAGTTTTTCCATCACCCACCCATTCCATTCCTGTCCTTCTTTCCTTCCTCCTCAGTCCCAGAGTAATTTCCCTTGTTGCATCCCTTCCCAAAGAGAGTTTTTCTGAGAACAATGGATGGCAGCTCCAGGAGGAGGCGGGGGTGCATTTGGGCAGGGACAAATGATGTTATGTTGGGGAGGAAAAAACAGAATGAGGCGGCACAGGGGGTGCCCGAGAACCCAGGGAGAAGGAGAGCCTCTCTGTGAGAGCTGCCCCGGAAACCTAACATGTTTAGACTGTCGTCAATAAGCAACTTTTACTGTGTTGCCAACATGAGGACGTATCAGACCGTGGTTCCCCTGCCTCTGCCCCCCACCAGCGAGATGCAAGAAGAAGGCTTTCACTTGTCCTGCCTTGTCAGTGCACCAGAAATGGTGACCAGTGAGAGGCAGCATCTAGAGGGGCATGGCACCAGGTCTCTCTTCCAAGGAAGCTACTAGAAGGATGTGCCTTTTTGCTAA